>NC_068969.1:57268480-57568480 GCF_026419915.1 Harpia harpyja
TCCTGAAAGCTGTTGCTGCTCTTCACCTTCCCTCAGCAGCCTATGCACAGAAACAACAACACTGGGGATACGTGCTTTCCCAGAGACGTAACTTCTCAAAGCTCTCGTTCTCGGCAGAGCCTCTTTCTGAAATAGAAAACGTCGGGCTGTTTCTCCCAGAACGAAGGTGCAAGCCCTGAAAGCTGTTGCTGCTCTTCACCTTCCCTCGGCAGCCTATGCACAGGAACAGCAGCACTGGGAATACCTGCTTTCCCAGAGACGTAACTTCTCATCGCTCTCGTTCTCGGCAGAGCCTGTTTCTGAAACAGCAAACGTCGGGCTGTTTCTCCCAGGATGAAGATGCCAACTCTGAAAGCTGTTGCTGATCTTCACCTTCCCTCGGCAGCCTATGCTCAGGAACACCAGCACTGGGGATACCTGCTTTCCCAGAGACGTAACTTCTCATCGCTCTCGTTCTCGGCAGAGCCTCTTTCTGAAATTAAAAACGTCGGGCTGATTCTCCCAGGACGAAGGTGCCAGCCCTGAAAGCTGTTGCTGCTCTTCACCTTCCCTCGGCAGCCTATGCACAGGAACAACAGCACTGGGGATACCTGCTTTCCCAGAGACGTAACTTCTCATCGCTCTCGCACTCGGAAGAGCCTCTTTCTGAAATAGCAAACGTTGGGCTGTTTCTCCCAGGATGAAGATGCCTGTCCTGAAAGCTGTTGCTGCTCTTCACCTTCCCTCAGCAGCCTATGCACAGAAACAACAACACTGGGGATACGTGCTTTCCCAGAGACGTAACTTCTCAAAGCTCTCGTTCTCGGCAGAGCCTCTTTCTGAAATAGCAAACGTCGGGCAGTTTCTCCCAGAACGAAGGTGCAAGCCCTGAAAGCTGTTGCTGCTCTTCACCTTCCCTCGGCAGCCTATGCACAGGAACAACAGCACTGGGGATACCTGCTTTCCCAGAGACGTAACTTCTCATCGCTCTCGCTCTCGGAAGAGCCTCTTTCTGAAATAGCAAACGTCGGGCTGTTTCTCCCAGGATGAAGGTGCCAGCCCTGAAAGTTGTTGCTGATCTTCACCTTCCCTCGGCAGCCTATGCACAGGAAAAACAGCACCTGGGATACCTGCTTTCCCAGAAACGTAACTTCTCATCGCTCTCGTTCACGGCAGAGCCTGTTTCTGAAACAGCAAACGTCAGGCTGTTTCTCCCAGGACGAAGGTGCGAGCCCTGAAAGCTGTTGCTGCTCTTCACCTTCCCTCGGCAGCCTATGCACAGGAACAACAGCACTGGGGATACCTGCTTTCCCAGAGACGTAACTTCTCATCGCTCTCGCTCTCGGCAGAGCCTCTTTCTGAAACTGCAAACGTCAGGCTGTTTCTCCCAGAACGAAGGTGCAAGCCCTGAAAGCTGTTGCTGCTCTTCACCTTCCCTCGGCAGCCTATGCACAGGAACAACAGCACTGGGGATACCTGCTTTCCCAGAGACGTAACTTCTCATCGCTCTCGTTCTCGGCAGAGTCAGTTTCTGAAAATACAAACGTCGGGCTGTTTCTCCCAGAATGAAGGTGCCAGCCCTGAAAGCTGTTGCTGCTCTTCACCTTCCCTCGGCAGCCTATGCACAGGAACAACAGCACTGGGGATACCTGCTTTCCCAGAGACGTAACTTCTCATCGCTCTCGCTCTTGGAAAAGCCTCTTTCTGAAATTAAAAACGTCGGGCTGATTCTCCCATAAAAATGTGCCAGCCCTGAAAGATGTTGCTGCTCTTCACCTTCCCTCGGCAGCCTATGAAATGAGACAACAACTCTGGGGATATCTGCTTTCCCAGAGACGTAAGGTCTCACTGCTCTCGTTCTTGGCAGAGCCTCTTTCTGAAATAGAAAACGTTGGGCTATTTCTCCCAGAACAAAGGTGCCAGCCCTGAAAGCTGTTGCTGCTCTTCACCTTCCCTCGGCAGCCTATGCAACGAAACAACAACACTGGGGATACCTCCTTTTTCAGAGACGTAAATTCTCAGCGCTCTCGTTCTCGGCAGAGCCTCTTTCTGAAATAGCAAACGTCGGGCTGTTTCTCCCAGGACGAAGGTGCCAGCCCTGAAAACTCTTGCTGCTCTTCACCTTCCCTCGGCAGCCTATGCACATGAACAACAGCACCTGGGATACCTGCTTTCCCAGAGACGTAACTTCTCATCGCTCTCATTCTCGGCAGAGCCTCTTTCTGAAATAACAAACGTCGGGCTATTTCTCCCAGAACGAAGGTGCGAGCCCTGAAAGCTGTTGCTGCTCTTCACCTTCCCTTGGCAGCCTATGCAATGAAACAACAACACTGGGGATACCTGATTTCCTGGAGAAGTAAGGTCTCACCGCTCTCATTCTTGGCAGAGCCTCTTTCTGAAATAGAAAACGTTGGGCTGTTTCTCCCAGAACGAAGGTGCAAGCCCTGAAAGCTGTTGCTGCTCTTCACCTTCCCTCGGCAGCCTATGCACAGGAAAAACAGCACCTGGGATACCTGCTTTCCCAGAGACATAACTTCTCATCGCTCTCGTTCACGGCTGAGCCTGTTTCTGAAACAGCAAACGTCAGGCTGTTTGTCCCAGAAAGAAGGTTCCAGCCCTGAAAGCTGTTGCTGCTCTTCACCTTCCCTCGGCAGCCTATGCACAGGAACAACAGCACTGGGGATACCTGCTTTCCCAGAGACGTAAGGTCTCACCGCTCTCGTTATTGGAAGAGCCTCTTTCTGAAATTACAAACGTCAGGCTGTTTCTCCCAGAAAGAAGGTGCAAGCCCTGAAAGCTGTTGCTGCTCTTCACCTTCCCTCGGCAGCCTATGCACAGGAACAACAGCACTGGGGATACCTGCTTTCCCAGAGACGTAACTTCTCATCGCTCTCGCACTCGGAAGAGCCTCTTTCTGAAATAGCAAACGTTGGGCTATTTCTCCCAGGATGAAGATGCCCGTCCTGAAAGCTGTTGCTGCTCTTCACCTTCCCTCAGCAGCCTATGCACAGAAACAACAACACTGGGGATACGTGCTTTCCCAGAGACGTAACTTCTCAAAGCTCTCGTTCTCGGCAGAGCCTCTTTCTGAAATAGCAAACGTCGGGCTGTTTCTCCCAGAACGAAGGTGCAAGCCCTGAAAGCTGTTGCTGGTCTTCACCTTCCCTCAGCAGCCTATGCACAGGAACAACAGCACTGGGGATACCTGCTTTCCCAGAGACGTAACTTCTCATCGCTCTCGTTCTCGGAAGATCCTCTTTTTGAAATAGCAAACGTCCGGGAGTTTCTCCCAGAACGAAGGTGCCAGCCCTGAAAGCTGTTGCTGCTCTTCACCTTCCCTCGGCAGCCTATGCACAGGAAAAACAGCACCTGGGATACCTGCTTTCCCAGAGACGTAACTTCTCATCGCTCTCATTCACTGCAGGGCCTGTTTCTGAAATAGCAAACGTCGGGCAGTTTCTCCCAGAACGAAGGTGCCAGCCCTGAAAGCTGTTGCTGCTCTTCACCTTCCCTCGGCAGCCTATGCACAGGAACAACAGCACTGGGGATACCTGCTTTCCCAGAGACGTAACTTCTCATCGCTCTCATTCTCGGCAGACCCTGTTTCTGAAACTGCAAACGTCAGGCTGTTTCTCCCAGAACGAAGGTGCAAGCCCTGAAAGCCGTTGCTGCTCTTCACCTTCCCTCGGCAGCCTATGCACAGGAACAACAGCACTGGGGATACCTGCTTTCCCAGAGACGTAACTTCTCATCGCTCTCGTTCTCGGCAGAGTCAGTTTCTGAAAATATAAATGTCGGGCTGTTTCTCCCAGAACGAAGGTGCCAGCCCCGAAAGCTGTTGCTGCTCTTCACCTTCCCTCGGCAGCCTATGCACAGGAACAACAGCACTGGGGATACCTGCTTTCCCAGAGACGTAACTTCTCATCGCTCTCGTTGTCGGCAGAGCCTGTTTCTGAAACAGCAAACGTCGGGCTGTTTCTCCCAGGATTAAGATGCCAGCCCTGAAAGCTGTTGCTGCTCTTCACCTTCCGTCGGCAGCATATGCAACGAAACAAAAACACTGGGGATACCTGCTTTCCCAGAGACGTAACTTCTCATTGCTCTCGCTCTCGGCAGAGCCTCTTTCTGAAATTAAAAACGTCGGGCTGATTCTCCCATAAAAAAGGTGCCAGCCCTGAAAGATGTTGCTGCTCTTCACCTTCCCTCGGCAGCCTATGCAATGAGACAACAACTCTGGGGATATCTGCTTTCCCAGAGACGTAAGGTCTCACTGCTCTCGTTCTTGGCAGAGCCTCTTTCTGAAATAGAAATAGTTGGGCTATTTCTCCCAGAACAAAGGTGCCAGCCCTGAAAGCTGTTGCTGATCTTCACCTTCCCTCGGCAGCCTATGCAACAAAACAACAACACTGGGGATACCTCCTTTTTCAGAGACGTAAATTCTCAGCGCACTCGTTCTCGGCAGAGCCTCTTTCTGAAATAGCAAACGTCGGGCTGTTTCTCCCAGGACGAAGGTGCCAGCCCTGAAAACTGTTGATGCTCTTCACCTTCCCTCGGCAGCCTATGACACAGGAAAAACAGCACCTGGGATACCTGCTTTCCCAGAGACGTAACTTCTCATCGCTCTCGTTCACGGCAGAGCCTGTTTCTGAAACAGCAAACGTCAGGCTGTTTCTCCCAGGACGAAGGTGCGAGCCCTGAAAGCTGTTGCTGCTCTTCACCTTCCCTCGGCAGCCTATGCAACGAAACAACAACACTGGGGATACCTGCTTTCCCAGAGACGTAAGGTCTCATCGCTCTCGTTATTGGAAGAGCCTCTTTCTGAAATTACAAACGTCAGGCTGTTTCTCCCAGAAAGAAGGTGCAAGCCCTGAAAGCTGTTGCTGCTCTTCACCTTCCCTCGGCAGCCTATGCACAGGAACAACAGCACTGGGGATACCTGCTTTCCCAGAGACATAACTTCTCATCGCTCTCGTTCTCGGAAGAGCCTCTTTCTGAAATAGCAAACGTTGGGCTGTTTCTCCCAGAACGAAGGTGCAAGCCCTGAAAGCTGTTGCTGCTCTTCACCTTCCCTCGGCAGCCTATGCACAGGAACAACAGCACTGGGGATACCTGCTTTCCCAGAGAGGTAACTTCTCATCGCTCTCGTTCTCGTCAGAACCTCTTTCTGAAATAGCAAACGTCAGGCTGATTCTCCCAGGACGAAGGTGCCAGCCCTGAAAGCTGTTGCTGCTCTTCACCTTCCCTCAGCAGCCTATGCACAGAAACAACAGCACTGGGGATACCTGCTTTCCCAGAGACGTAACTTCTCATCGCTCTCGTTCTCGGCAGAGCCTGTTTCTGAAACAGCGAACGTCGGGCTGTTTCTCCCAGGATGAAGATGCCAACTCTGAAAGCTGTTGCTGCTCTTCACCTTCCCTCGGCAGCCTATGCACAGGAACAACAGCACTTGGGATACCTGCTTTCCCAGAGACGTAACTTCTCATCGCTCTCGATCTCGGCAGAGACTCTTTCTGAAATTAAAAACGTCGGGCTGATTCTCCCAGGACAAAGGTGCCAGCCCTGAAAGCTGTTGCTGCTCTTCACCTTCCCTCGGCAGCCTATGCACATGAACAACAACACTGGGGATACCTGCTTTCCCAGAGACGTAAATTCTCATTGCTCTCGTTCTCGGAAGAGCCTCTTTCTGAAATAGCAAACGTCGGGCAGTTTCTCCCAGAACGAAGGTACAAGCCCTGAAAGCTGTTGGTGATCTTCACCTTCCCTCGGCAGCCTATGCACAGGAAAAACAGCACCTGGGATACCTGCTTTCCCAGAGACGTAATTTCTCATCGCTCTCGTTCACGGCAGAGCCTGTTTCTGAAACAGCAAACGTCAGGCTGTTTCTCCCAGGACGAAGGTGCCAGCCCTGAAAGCTGTTGCTGCTCTTCACCTTCCCTCGGCAGCCTATGCACAGGAAGAACAGCACTGGGGATACCTGCTTTCCCAGAGAGGTAACTTCTCATCGCTCTCGCTCTCGGAAGAGCCTCTTTCTGAAATAGAAAACGTCGGGCTGTTTCTCCCAGGATGAAGGTGCCAGCCCTGAAAGCTGTTGCTGATCTTCACCTTCCCTCGGCAGCCTATGCACAGGAAAAACAGCACCTGGGATACCTGCTTTCCCAGAGACATAACTTCTCATCGCTCTCGTTCACGGCTGAGCCTGTTTCTGAAACAGCAAACGTCAGGCTGTTTCTCCCAGAAAGAAGGTTCCAGCCCTGAAAGCTGTTGCTGCTCTTCACCTTCCCTCGGCAGCCTATGCAACGAAACAACAACACTGGGGATACCTGCTTTCCCAGAGACGTAAGGTCTCACCACTCTCGTTATTGGAAGAGCCTCTTTCTGAAATTACAAACGTCAGGCTGTTTCTCGCAGAACGAAGGTGCCAGCCCTGAAAGCTGTTGCTGCTCTTCACCTTCCCTCGGCAGCCTATGCACAGGAACAACAGCACTGGGTATACCTGCTTTCCCAGAGACGTAACTTCTCATCGCTCTCGTTCTCGGCAGAATCTCTTTCTGAAATTAAAAACGTCAGGCTGATTCTCCCAGGACGAAGGTGCCAGCCCTGAAAGCTGTTGCTGCTCTTCACCTTCCCTCGGCAGCCTATGCACAGGAACAGCTGCACTGGGGATACCTGCTTTCCCAGAGACGTAACTTCTCATCGCTCTCGTTCTCGGCAGAGCCTCTTTCTGAAACAGCAAATGTCGGGCTGTTTCTCCCAGGACGAAGGTGCCAGCCCTGAAAGCTGTTGCTGCTCTTCACCTTCCCTCGGCAGCCTATGCACAGGAACAACAGCACTGGGGATACCTGCTTTCCCAGTGACATAACTTCTCATCGCTCTCGCTCTCGGAAGAGCCTCTTTCTGAAATAGCAAATGTCGGGCTGTTTCTCCCAGGATGAAGGTGCAAGCCCTGAAAGCTGTTGCTGATCTTCACCTTCCCTCGGCAGCCTATGCACAGGAAAAACAGCACTGGGGATACCTGCTTTCCCAGAGACGTAACTTCTCATCGCTCTCGTTCTCGGCAGAGACTCTTTCTGAAATTAAAAACGTCCTGCTGATTCTCCCAGGACGAAGGTGCCAGCCATGAAAGCTGTTGCTGCTCTTCACCTTCCCTCGGCAGCCTATGCACAGGAACAACTGCACTGCGGATACCTGCTTTCCCAGAGACTTAACTTCTCATCGCTCTCGTTCACGGCTGAGCCTGTTTCTGAAATAGCAAATGTCGGGCTGTTTCTCCCAGGATGAAGATGCCAGCCCTGAAAGCTGTTGCTGCTCTTCACCTTCCCTCGGCAGCCTATGCACAGGAACAACAGCACTGGGGATACCTGCTTTCCCAGAGACGTAACTTCTCATCACTCTCGTTCTCGGCAGAGCCTCTTTCTAAAATAGAAAACGGCCGGCAGTTTCTCCCAGAACGAAGGTGCAAGCCCTGAAAGCTGTTGCTGCTCTTCACCTTGCCTCGGCAGCCTATGCACAGGAACAACAGCACTGGGGATACCTGCTTTCCCAGAGACGTAACTTCTCATCGCTCTTGTTCTCGGAAGAGCCTGTTTCTGAAACAGAAGACGTCAGGCTGTTTCTCCCAGGATGAAGATGCCAACTCTGAAAGCTGTTGCTGCTCTTCACCTTCCCTCGGCAGCCTATGCACAGGAAAAACAGCACTGGGGATACCTGCTTTCCCAGAGACGTAACTTCTCATCGCTCTCGTTCTCGGCAGAGAATCTTTCTGAAATTAAAAACGTCGGGCTGATTCTCCCAGGACGAAGGTGCCAGCCCTGAAAGCTGTTGCTGCTCTTCACCTTCCCTCAGCAGCCTATGCACAGGAACAACAGCACTGGGGATACCTGCTTTCCCAGAGACGTAACTTCTCATCGCTCTCGTTCTCGGCAGAGCCTCTTTCTGAAACAGCAAATGTCGGGCTGTTTCTCCCAGGATGAAGATGCCAGCCCTGAAAGCTGTTGCTGCTCTTCACCTTCCCTCGGCAGCCTATGCACAGGAACAACAGCACTGGGGATACCTGCTTTCCCAGAGACGTAACTTCTCATCACTCTCGTTCTCGGCAGAGCCTCTTTCTAATATAGAAAACGGCCGGCTGTTTCTCCCAAAACGAAGGTTCAAGCCCTGAAAGCTGTTGCTGCTCTTCACCTTCCCTCGGCAGCCTATGCACAGGAACAACAGCACTGGGGATACCTGCTTTCCCAGAGACGTAAGGTCTCATTGCTCTCGCTCTCGAAATAGCCTCTTTCTGAAATAGCAAACGTCGGGCAGTTTCTCCCAGGACGAAGGTGCCAGCCCTGAAAGCTGTTGCTGCTCTTCACCTTCCCTCGGCAGCCTATGCACAGGAACAACTGCACTGGGGATACCTGCTTTCCCAGAGACGTAACTTCTCATCGCTCTCGTTCTCGGAAGAGACTCTTTCTGAAATAGCAAACGTCGGGCTGTTTCTCCCAGGATGAAGATGCCAGCCCTGAAAGCTGTTGCTGCTCTTCACCTTGCCTCGGCAGCCTATGCACAGGAACAACAGCACTGCGGATGCCTGCTTTCCCAGAGACGTAACTTCTCATCACTCTCGTTCTCGGCAGAGCCTCTTTCTGAAATAGAAAATGTCGGGCAGTTTCTCCCAGAACGAAGGTTCAAGCCCTGAAAGCTATTGCTGCTCTTCACCTTCCCTCGGCAGCCTATGCACAGGAACAACAGCACTGCGGATGCCTGCTTTCCCAGAGACGTAACTTCTCATCGCTCTTGCTCTCGGCAGAGCCTGTTTCTGAAACAGCAAACTTCGGGCTGTTTCTCCCAGGATGAAGATGCCAACTCTGAAAGCTGTTGCTGCTCTTCACCTTCCCTCGGCAGCCTATGCACAGGAACAACAGCACTGGGGATACCTGCTTTCCCAGAGACGTAACTTCTCATCACTCTCGTTCTCGGCAGAGCCTCTTTCTAATATAGAAAACGGCTGGCAGTTTCTCCCAGAACGAAGGTTCAAGCCCTGAAAGCTGTTGCTGCTCTTCACCTTCCCTCGGCAGCCTATGCACAGGAACAACAGCACTGGGGATACCTGCTTTCCCAGAGACGTAACTTCTCATCGCTCTCGTTCTCGGCAGAGAATCTTTCTGAAATTAAAAACGTCGGGCTGATTCTCCCAGGACGAAGGTGCCAGCCCTGAAAGCTGTTGCTGCTCTTCACCTTCCCTCGGCAGCCTATGCACAGGAACAGCTGCACTGGGGATACCTGCTTTCCCAGAGACGTAACTTCTCATCGCTCTCGTTCTCGGCAGAGCCTCTTTCTGAAACAGCAAATGTCGGGCTGTTTCTCCCAGGACGAAGGTGCCAGCCCTGAAAGCTGTTGCTGCTCTTCACCTTCCCTCGGCAGCCTATGCACAGGAACAACAGCACTGGGGATACCTGCTTTCCCAGTGACATAACTTCTCATCGCTCTCATTCTCGGCAGAGCCTGTTTCTGAAACAGCAAACGTCGGGCTGTTTCTCCCAGGATGAAGGTGCCAGCCCTGAAAGCTGTTTCTTCTCTTAAACTTCCCTCGGCAGCCTATGCAACGAAACAAGAGCACTGGGGATACCTGCTTTTTCAGAGACGTAACTTCTCATCGCTCTTGCTCTCGGCAGAGCCTGTTTCTGAAACAGCAAACTTCGGGCTGTTTCTCCCAGGATGAAGATGCCAACTCTGAAAGCTGTTGCTGCTCTTCACCTTCCCTCGGCAGCCTATGCACAGGAACAACAGCACTGGGGATACCTGCTTTCCCAGAGACGTAACTTCTCATCGCTCTCGTTCTCGGAAGAGACTCTTTCTGAAATTAAAAACGTCCTGCTGATTCTCCCAGGACGAAGGTGCCAGCCATGAAAGCTGTTGCTGCTCTTCACCTTCCCTCGGCAGCCTATGCACAGGAACAACTGCACTGCGGTTACCTGCTTTCCCAGAGACTTAACTTCTCATCGCTCTCGTTCACGGCTGAGCCTGTTTCTGAAATAGCAAATGTCGGGCTGTTTCTCCCAGGATGAAGATGCCAGCCCTGAAAGCTGTTGCTGCTCTTCACCTTCCCTCGGCAGCCTATGCACAGGAACAACAGCACTGGGGATACCTGCTTTCCCAGAGACGTAACTTCTCATCACTCTCGTTCTCGGCAGAGCCTCTTTCTAAAATAGAAAACGGCCGGCAGTTTCTCCCAGAACGAAGGTGCAAGCCCTGAAAGCTGTTGCTGCTCTTCACCTTGCCTCGGCAGCCTATGCACAGGAACAACAGCACTGGGGATACCTGCTTTCCCAGAGACGTAACTTCTCATCGCTCTTGTTCTCGGAAGAGCCTGTTTCTGAAACAGCAGACGTCAGGCTGTTTCTCCCAGGATGAAGATGCCAACTCTGAAAGCTGTTGCTGCTCTTCACCTTCCCTCGGCAGCCTATGCACAGGAAAAACAGCACTGGGGATACCTGCTTTCCCAGAGACGTAACTTCTCATCGCTCTCGTTCTCGGCAGAGAATCTTTATGAAATTAAAAACGTCGGGCTGATTCTCCCAGGACGAAGGTGCCAGCCCTGAAAGCTGTTGCTGCTCTTCACCTTCCCTCGGCAGCCTATGCACAGGAACAACAGCACTGGGGATACCTGCTTTCCCAGAGACGTAACTTCTCATCGCTCTCGTTCTCGGCAGAGCCTCTTTCTGAAACAGCAAATGTCGGGCTGTTTCTCCCAGGATGAAGATGCCAGCCATGAAAGCTGTTGCTGCTCTTCACCTTCCCTCGGCAGCCTATGCACAGGAACAACAGCACTGGGGATACCTGCTTTCCCAGAGACGTAACTTCTCATCACTCTCGTTCTCGGCAGAGCCTCTTTCTAATATAGAAAACGGCCGGCAGTTTCTCCCAGAACGAAGGTTCAAGCCCTGAAAGCTGTTGCTGCTCTTCACCTTCCCTCGGCAGCCTATGCACAGGAACAACAGCACTGGGGATACCTGCTTTCCCAGAGACGTAACTTCTCATCGCTCTCGTTCTCGGAAGAGCCTGTTTCTGAAACAGCAGTCGTCAGGCTGTTTCTCCCAGGATGAAGATGCCAACTCTGAAAGCTGTTGCTGCTCTTCACCTTCCCTCGGCAGCCTATGCACAGGAACAACAACACTGGGGATACCTGCTTTCCCAGAGACGTAACTTCTCATCGCTCTCGTTCTCGGCAGAGAATCTTTCTGAAATTAAAAACGTCGGGCTGATTCTCCCAGGACGAAGGTGCCAGCCCTGAAAGCTGTTGCTGCTCTTCACCTTCCCTCGGCAGCCTATGCACAGGAACAGCTGCACTGGGGATACCTGCTTTCCCAGAGACGTAACTTCTCATCGCTCTCGTTCTCGGCAGAGCCTCTTTCTGAAACAGCAAATGTCGGGCTGTTTCTCCCAGGACGAAGGTGCCAGCCCTGAAAGCTGTTGCTGCTCTTCACCTTCCCTCGGCAGCCTATGCACAGGAACAACAGCACTGGGGATACCTGCTTTCCCAGAGACGTAAATTCTCATTGCTCTCGCTCTCGAAATAGCCTCTTTCTGAAATAGCAAACGTCGGGCAGTTTCTCCCAGGACGAAGGTGCCAGCCCTGAAAGCTGTTGCTGCTCTTCACCTTCCCTCGGCAGCCTATGCACAGGAACAACTGCACTGGGGATACCTGCTTTCCCAGAGACGTAACTTCTCATCGCTCTCGTTCTCGGAAGAGACTCTTTCTGAAATAGCAAACGTCGGGCTGTTTCTCCCAGGATGAAGATGCCAGCCCTGAAAGCTGTTGCTGCTCTTCACCTTGCCTCGGCAGCCTATGCACAGGAACAACAGCACTGCGGATGCCTGCTTTCCCAGAGACGTAACTTCTCATCACTCTCGTTCTCGGCAGAGCCTCTTTCTGAAATAGAAAATGTCGGGCAGTTTCTCCCAGAACGAAGGTTCAAGCCCTGAAAGCTATTGCTGCTCTTCACCGTCCCTCGGCAGCCTATGCACAGGAACAACAGCACTGCGGATGCCTGCTTTCCCAGAGACGTAACTTCTCATCGCTCTTGCTCTCGGCAGAGCCTGTTTCTGAAACAGCAAACTTCGGGCTGTTTCTCCCAGGATGAAGATGCCAACTCTGAAAGCTGTTGCTGCTCTTCACCTTCCCTCGGCAGCCTATGCACAAAAACAACAGCACTGGGGATACCTGCTTTCCCAGAGACGTAACTTCTCATTGCTCTCGTTCTCGGCAGAGCCTGTTTCTGAAACAACAAACGTCGGGCTGTTTCTCCCAGGATGAAGATGCCAGCCCTGAAAGCTGTTGCTGCTCTTCACCTTCCCTCGGCAGCATATGCACAGGAACAACAGCACTGGGGATACCTGCTTTCCCAGAGACGTAACTTCTCATCGCTCTCGCTCTCGGAAGAGCCTCTTTCTGAAATAGCAAATGTCGGGCTGTTTCTCCCAGGATGAAGGTGCAAGCCCTGAAAGCTGTTGCTGATCTTCACCTTCCCTCGGCAGCCTATGCACAGGAAAAACAGCACCTGGGATACGTGCTTTCCCAGAGACGTAACTTCTCATCGCTCTCATTCACGGCTGAGCCTGTTTCTGAAACAGCAAACGTAGGGCTGTTTCTCCCAGGACGAAGGTGCCAGCCCTGAAAGCTGTTACTGCTCTTCACCTTCCCTCGGCAGCCTATGCACAGGAACAACAGCACCTGGAATACCTGCTTTCCCAGAGACGTAACTTCTCATCGCTCTCGTTCTCGGCAGAGCCTGTTTCTGAAACAGCAAACGTCGGGCTGTTTCTCCCAGGATGAAGATGCCAGCCCTGAAAGCTGTTGCTGCTCTTCACCTTCCCTCGGCAGCCTATGCACAGGAACAACAGCACTGGGGATACCTGCTTTCCCAGAGACTTAAGGTCTCACCGCTCTCGTTCTTGGCAGAGCCTCTTTCTGAAATAGAAAACGTCGGGCAATTTCTTCCAGAACGAAGGTTCAAGCCCTGAAAGCTGTTGCTGCTCTTCACCTTCCCTCGGCAGCCTATGCACAGGAACAACAGCACTGGGGATACCTGCTTTCCCAGAGACGTAACTTCTCATCGCTCTCGTTCACGGCAGAGCCTGTTTCTGAAACAGCAAACGTCAGGCTGTTTCTCCCAGGACAAAGGTGCCAGCCCTGAAAGCTGTTGCTGCTCTTCACCTTCCCTCGGCAGCCTATGCACAGGAACAACAGCACTGGGGATACCTGCTTTCCCAGAGACGTAACTTCTCATCGCTCTTGCTCTCGGCAGAGCCTGTTTCTGAAACAGCAAACTTCGGGCTGTTTCTCCCAGAAAGAAGGTGCAAGCCCTGAAAGCTATTGCTGCTCTTCACCTTCCCTCGGCAGCCTATGCACAGGAACAACAGCACTGGGGATACCTGCTTTCCCAGAGACGTAACTTCTCATCGCTCTCGCTCTCGGAAGAGCCTCTTTCTGAAATAGCAAACGTCGGGCTGTTTCTCCCAGGATGAAGGTGCAAGCCCTGAAAGCTGTTGCTGATCTTCACCTTCCCTCGGCAGCCTATGCACGGGAAAAACAGCACCTGGGATACGTGCTTTCCCAGAGACGTAACTTCTCATCGTTCTCATTCACGGCTGAGCCTGTTTCTGAAACAGCAAACGTCGGGCTGTTTCTCCCAGGACGAAGGTGCCAGCCCCGAAAGCTGTTGCTGCTCTTCACCTTCCCTCGGCAGCCTATGCACAGGAAAAACAGCACCTGGAATACCTGCTTTCCCAGAGACGTAACTTCTCATCGCTCTCATTCTCGGCAGAGCCTGTTTCTGAAACAGCAAACGTCGGGCTGTTTCTCCCAGGATGAAGGTGCCAGCCCTGAAAGCTGTTTCTTCTCTTAAACTTCCCTCGGCAGCCTATGCAACGAAACAACAGCACTGGGGATACCTGCTTTTTCAGAGACGTAACTTCTCATCGCTCTTGCTCTCGGCAGAGCCTGTTTCTGAAACAGCAAACTTCGGGCTGTTTCTCCCAGGATGAAGATGCCAACTCTGAAAGCTGTTGCTGCTCTTCACCTTCCCTCGGCAGCCTATGCACAGGAACAACAGCACTGGGGATACCTGCTTTCCCAGAGACGTAACTTCTCATCACTCTCGTTCTCGGCAGAGCCTCTTTCTAAAATAGAAAACGGCCGGCAGTTTCTCCCAGAACGAAGGTGCAAGCCCTGAAAGCTGTTGCTGCTCTTCACCTTGCCTCGGCAGCCTATGCACAGGAACAACAGCACTGGGGATACCTGCTTTCCCAGAGACGTAACTTCTCATCGCTCTTGTTCTCGGAAGAGCCTGTTTCTGAAACAGCAGACGTCAGGCTGTTTCTCCCAGGATGAAGATGCCAACTCTGAAAGCTGTTGCTGCTCTTCACCTTCCCTCGGCAGCCTATGCACAGGAACAACAGCACTGGGGATACCTGCTTTCCCAGAGACGTAACTTCTCATCGCTCTCGTTCTCGGCAGAGAATCTTTCTGAAATTAAAAACGTCGGGCTGATTCTCCCAGGACGAAGGTGCCAGCCCTGAAAGCTGTTGCTGCTCTTCACCTTCCCTCGGCAGCCTATGCACAGGAACAACTGCACTGGGGATACCTGCTTTCCCAGAGACGTAACTTCTCATCGCTCTCGTTCTCGGCAGAGCCTCTTTCTAATATAGAAAACGGCTGGCAGTTTCTCCCAGAACGAAGGTTCAAGCCCTGAAAGCTGTTGCTGCTCTTCACCTTCCCTCGGCAGCCTATGCACAGGAACAACAGCACTGGGGATACCTGCTTTCCCAGAGACGTAACTTCTCATCGCCCTCGTTCTCGGAAGAGCCTGTTTCTGAAACAGCAGACGTCAGGCTGTTTCTCCCAGGATGAAGATGCCAACTCTGAAAGCTGTTGCTGCTCTTCACCTTCCCTCGGCAGCCTATGCACAGGAACAACAGCACTGGGGATACCTGCTTTCCCAGAGACGTAACTTCTCATCGCTCTCGTTCTCGGCAGAGCCTCTTTCTGAAACAGCAAATGTCGGGCTGTTTCTCCCAGGACGAAGGTGCAAGCCCTGAAAGCTGTTGCTGATCTTCACCTTCCCTCGGCAGCCTATGCACAGGAAAAACAGCACCTGGGATACGTGCTTTCCCAGAGACGTAACTTCTCATCGTTCTCATTCACGGCTGAGCCTGTTTCTGAAACAGCAAACGTCGGGCTGTTTCTCCCAGGACGAAGGTGCCAGCCCTGAAAGCTGTTGCTGCTCTTCACCTTCCCTCGGCAGCCTATGCACAGGAAAAACAGCACCTGGAATACCTGCTTTCCCAGAGACGTGACTTCTCATCGCTCTCATTCTCGGCAGAGCCTGTTTCTGAAACAGCAAACGTCGGGCTGTTTCTCCCAGGATGAAGGTGCCAGCCCTGAAAGCTGTTTCTTCTCTTAAACTTCCCTCGGCAGCCTATGCAACGAAACAACAGCACTGGGGATACCTGCTTTTTCAGAGACGTAACTTCTCATCGCTCTCGTTCACGGCAGAGCCTGTTTCTGAAACAGCAAACTTCGGGCTGTTTCTCCCAGGATGAAGATGCCAACTCTGAAAGCTGTTGCTGCTCTTCACCTTCCCTCGGCAGCCTATGCACAGGAACAACAGCACTGGGGATACCTGCTTTCCCAGAGACGTAACTTCTCATCACTCTCGTTCTCGGCAGAGCCTCTTTCTAAAATAGAAAACGGCCGGCAGTTTCTCCCAGAACGAAGGTGCAAGCCCTGAAAGCTGTTGCTGCTCTTCACCTTCCCTCGGCAGCCTATGCACAGGAACAACAGCACTGGGGATACCTGCTTTCCCAGAGACGTAACTTCTCATCGCTCTTGTTCTCGGAAGAGCCTGTTTCTGAAACAGCAGACGTCAGGCTGTTTCTCCCAGGATGAAGATGCCAACTCTGAAAGCTGTTGCTGCTCTTCACCTTCCCTCGGCAGCCTATGCACAGGAACAACAGCACTGGGGATACCTGCTTTCCCAGAGACGTAACTTCTCATCGCTCTCGTTCTCGGCAGAGAATCTTTCTGAAATTAAAAACGTCGGGCTGATTCTCCCAGGACGAAGGTGCCAGCCCTGAAAGCTGTTGCTGCTCTTCACCTTCCCTCGGCAGCCTATGCACAGGAACAACTGCACTGGGGATACCTGCTTTCCCAGAGACGTAACTTCTCATCGCTCTCGTTCTCGGCAGAGCCTCTTTCTGAAACAGCAAATGTCGGGCTGTTTCTCCCAGGATGAAGATGCCAGCCCTGAAAGCTGTTGCTGCTCTTCACCTTCCCTCGGCAGCCTATGCACAGGAACAACAGCACTGGGGATACCTGCTTTCCCAGAGACGTAACTTCTCATCACTCTCGTTCTCGGCAGAGCCTCTTTCTAATATAGAAAACGGCTGGCAGTTTCTCCCAGAACGAAGGTTCAAGCCCTGAAAGCTGTTGCTGCTCTTCACCTTCCCTCGGCAGCCTATGCACAGGAACAACAGCACTGGGGATACCTGCTTTCCCAGAGACGTAACTTCTCATCGCCCTCGTTCTCGGAAGAGCCTGTTTCTGAAACAGCAGACGTCAGGCTGTTTCTCCCAGGATGAAGATGCCAACTCTGAAAGCTGTTGCTGCTCTTCACCTTCCCTCGGCAGCCTATGCACAGGAACAACAGCACTGGGGATACCTGCTTTCCCAGAGACGTAACTTCTCATCGCTCTCGTTCTCGGCAGAGCCTGTTTCTGAAACAGCAAAGGTCAGGCTGTTTCTCCCAGGACAAAGGTGCCAGCCCTGAAAGCTGTTGCTGATCTTCACCTTCCCTCGGCAGCCTATGCAACGAAACAACAACACTGGGGATACCTGCTTTCCCAGAGACGTAAGGTCTCACCGCTCTCGTTATTGGAAGAGCCTCTTTCTGAAATTACAAACGTCAGGCTGTTTCTCCCAGAAAGAAGGTGCAAGCCCTGAAAGCTGTTGCTGCTCTTCACCTTCCCTCGGCAGCCTATGCACAGGAACAACAGCACTGGGGATACCTGCTTTCCCAGAGACGTAACTTCTCATCCCTCTTGCTCTCGGCAGAGCCTGTTTCTGAAACAGCAAACTTCGGGCTGTTTCTCCCAGGATGAAGATGCCAACTCTGAAAGCTGTTGCTGCTCTTCACCTTCCCTCGGCAGCCTATGCACAGGAACAACAGCACTGGGGATACCTGCTTTCCCAGAGACTTAAGGTCTCACCGCTCTCGTTCTTGGCAGAGCCTCTTTCTGAAATAGAAAACGTCGGGCAATTTCTCCCAGAACGAAGATGCCAGCCCTGAAAGCTGTTGCTGCTCTTCACCTTCCCTCGGCAGCCTATGCACAGGAACAACAGCACTGGGGATGCCTGCTTTCACAGAGACGTAACTTCTCATCGCTCTTGCTCTCGGCAGAGCCTCTTCCTGAAATAGAAAACGTCGAGCAATTTCTCCCAGAACGAAGGTTCAAGCCCTGAAAGCTGTTGCTGCTCTTCACCTTCCCTCGGCAGCCTATGCACAGGAACAACAGCACTGCGGATGCCTGCTTTCCCAGAGACGTAACTTCTCATCGCTCTTGCTCTCGGCAGAGCCTGTTTCTGAAACAGCAAACTTCGGGCTGTTTCTTCCAGGATGAAGATGCCAACTCTGAAAGCTGTTGCTGCTCTTCACCTTCCCTCGGCAGCCTATGCACAGGAACAACAGCACTGGGGATACCTGCTTTCCCAGAGACGTAACTTCTCATCGCTCTCGTTCACGGCAGAGCCTGTTTCTGAAACAGCAAAGGTCAGGCTGTTTCTCCCAGGACAAAGGTGCCAGCCCTGAAAGCTGTTGCTGATCTTCACCTTCCCTCGGCAGCCTATGCAACGAAACAACAACACTGGGGATACCTGCTTTCCCAGAGACGTAAGGTCTCACTGCTCTCGTTATTGGAAGAGCCTCTTTCTGAAATTACAAACGTCAGGCTGTTTCTCCCAGGACGAAGGTGCAAGCCCTGAAAGCTATTGCTGCTCTTCACCTTCCCTCGGCAGCCTATGCACAGGAACAACAGCACTGGGGATACCTGCTTTCCCAGAGACTTAAGGTCTCACCGCTCTCGTTCTTGGCAGAGCCTCTTTCTGAAATAGAAAACGTCGGGCAATTTCTCCAAGAACGAAGGTGCCAGCCCTGAAAGCTGTTGCTGCTCTTCACCTTCCCTCGGCAGCCTATGCACAGGAGCAACAGCACTGGGGATACCTGCTTTCCCAGAGACGTAACTTCTCATCGCTCTCGCTCTCGGAAGAGCCTCTTTCTGAAATAGCAAACGTCGGGCTGTTTCTCCCAGAACGAAGGTGCCAGCCCTGAAAGCTGTTGCTGCTCTTCACCTTCCCTCGGCAGCCTATGCACAGGAACAACAGCACTGGGGATACCTGCTTTCCCAGAGACATAACTTCTCATCGCTCTCCCTCTCGGAAGAGCCTCTTTCTGAAATAGCAAATGTCGGGCTGTTTCTCCCAGGATGAAGGTGCAAGCCCTGAAAGCTGTTGCTGATCTTCACCTTCCCTCGGCAGCCTATGCACAGGAAAAACAGCACCTGGGATACGTGCTTTCCCAGAGACGTAACTTCTCATCGCTCTCATTCACGGCTGAGCCTGTTTCTGAAACAGCAAACGTAGGGCTGTTTCTCCCAGGACGAAGGTGCCAGCCCTGAAAGCTGTTACTGCTCTTCACCTTCCCTCGGCAGCCTATGCACAGGAACAACAGCACCTGGAATACCTGCTTTCCCAGAGACGTAACTTCTCATCGCTCTCGTTCTCGGCAGAGCCTGTTTCTGAAACAGCAAACGTCGGGCTGTTTCTCCCAGGATGAAGGTGCCAGCCCTGAAAGCTGTTGCTGCTCTTCACCTTCCCTCGGCAGCCTATGCACAGGAACAACAGCACTGGGGATACCTGCTTTCCCAGAGACTTAAGGTCTCACCGCTCTCGTTCTAGGCAGAGCCTCTTTCTGAAATAGAAAACGTCGGGCAATTTCTTCCAGAACGGAGGTTCAAGCCCTGAAAGCTGTTGCTGCTCTTCACCTTCCCTCGGCAGCCTATGCACAGGAACAACAGCACTGGGGATACCTGCTTTCCCAGAGACGTAACTTCTCATCGCTCTCGTTCACGGCAGAGCCTGTTTCTGAAACAGCAAACGTCATGCTGTTTCTCCCAGGACAAAGGTGCCAGCCCTGAAAGCTGTTGCTGCTCTTCACCTTCCCTCGGCAGCCTATGCACAGGAACAACAGCACTGCGGATGCCTGCTTTCCCAGAGACGTAACTTCTCATCGCTCTTGCTCTCGGCAGAGCCTGTTTCTGAAACAGCAAACTTCGGGCTGTTTCTCCCAGGATGAAGATGCCAACTCTGAACGCTGTTGCTGCTCTTCACCTTCCCTCGGCAGCCTATGCACAGGAACAACAGCACCTGGAATACCTGCTTTCCCAGAGACGTAACTTCTCATCGCTCTCGCTCTCGGCAGAGCCTCTTTCTGAAATAGCAAACGTCGGGCAGTTTCTCCCAGAACGAAGGTTCAAGCCCTGAAAGCTGTTGCTGCTCTTCACCTTCCCTCGGCAGCCTATGCACAGGAACAACAGCACTGGGGATGCCTGCTTTCCCAGAGACGTAACTTCTCATCGCTCTTGCTCTCGGCAGAGCCTCTTCCTGAAATAGAAAACGTCGAGCAATTTCTCCCAGAACGAAGGTTCAAGCCCTGAAAGCTGTTGCTGCTCTTCACCTTCCCTCGGCAGCCTATGCACAGGAACAACAGCACTGCGGATGCCTGCTTTCCCAGAGACGTAACTTCTCATCGCTCTTGCTCTCGGCAGAGCCTGTTTCTGAAACAGCAAACTTCGGGCTGTTTCTTCCAGGATGAAGATGCCAACTCTGAAAGCTGTTGCTGCTCTTCACCTTCCCTCGGCAGCCTATGCACAGGAACAACAGCACTGGGGATACCTGCTTTCCCAGAGACGTAACTTCTCATCGCTCTCGTTCACGGCAGAGCCTGTTTCTGAAACAGCAAACGTCAGGCTGTTTCTCCCAGAAAGAAGGTTCCAGCCCTGAAAGCTGTTGCTGCTCTTCACCTTCCCTCGGCAGCCTATGCAACGAAACAACAACACTGGGGATACCTGCTTTCCCAGAGACGTTATGTCTCACCGCTCTCGTTATTGGAAGAGCCTCTTTCTGAAATTACAAACGTCAGGCTGTTTCTCCCAGAAAGAAGGTGCAAGCCCTGAAAGCTATTGCTGCTCTTCACCTTCCCTCGGCAGCCTATGCACAGGAACAACAGCACTGGGGATACCTGCTTTCCCAGAGACTTAAGGTCTCACCGCTCTCGTTCTTGGCAGAGCCTCTTTCTGAAATAGAAAACGTCGGGCAATTTCTCCAAGAACGACGGTTCAAGCCCTGAAAGCTGTTGCTGCTCTTCACCTTCCCTCGGCAGCCTATGCACAGGAGCAACAGCACTGGGGATACCTGCTTTCCCAGAGACGTAACTTCTCATCGCTCTCGCTCTCGGAAGAGCCTCTTTCTGAAATAGCAAACGTCGGGCTGTTTCTCCCAGAACGAAGGTGCCAGCCCTGAAAGCTGTTGCTGCTCTTCACCTTCCCTCGGCAGCCTATGCACAGGAACAACAGCACTGGGGATGCCTGCTTTCCCAGAGACGTAAGGTCTCACCTGTCTCGTTCTTGGAAGAGCCTCTTTCTGAAATTACAAACGTCGGGCAGTTTCCCCCAGAACGAAGGTGCCAGCCCTGAAAACTGTTGCTGCTGTTCACCTTCCCTCGGCAGCCTATGCACAGGAACAACAGCACTGGGGATACCTGCTTTCCCAGAGAGGTAACTTCTCATCGCTCTCGTTCTCGGCAGAGCCTCTTTCTGAAATAGCAAACGTTGGGCTGTTTCTCCCATAACGAAGGTGCAAGCCCTGAAATCTGTTGCTGCTCTTCACCTTCCCTCGGCAGCCTATGCACAGGAACAACAGCACTGGGGATACCTGCTTTCCCAGAGACGTAACTTCTCATCACTCTCGTTCTCGGCAGCACCTGTTTCTGAAATTAAAAACGTCAGGCTGATTCTCCCAGGACGAAGGTGCCAGCCCTGAAAGCTGTTGCTGCTCTTCACCTCCCTCGGCAGCCTATGCAACGAAACAACAGCACTGATGATACCTGCTTTCCCAGAGACGTAATGTCTCACCGCTCTCGTTCTTGGCAGAGCCTCTTTCTGAAATAGAAAACGTCGGGCTGTTTCTCCCAGGACGAAGGTGCCAGCCCTGAAAGCTGTTGCTGCTCTTCACCTTCCCTCGGCAGCCTATGCACAGGAACAACAGCAGTGGGGATACCTGCTTTCCCAGAGACGTAACTTCTCATCCCTCTTGCTCTCGGCAGAGCCTGTTTCTGAAACAGCAAACTTCGGGCTGTTTCTCTCAGGATGAAGATGCCAACTCTGAAAGCTGTTGCTGCTCTTCACCTTCCCTCGGCAGCCTATGCACAGGAACAACAGCACTGGGGATACCTGCTTTCCCAGAGACGTAACTTCTCATCGCTCTCATTCTCGGCAGTGCCTGTTTCTGAAATAGCAAACGTCGGGCTGTTTCTCCCAGGATGAAGATGCCAGCCCTGAAAGCTGTTGCTGCTCTTCACCTTCCCTCGGCAGCCTATGCACAGGAACAACGGCACTGGGGATACCTGCTTTCCCAGAGACGTAACTTCTCATCGCTCTCATTCTCGACAGAGCCTGTTTCTGAAACAGAAAACGTCGGGCTGTTTCTCCCAGAACGAAGGTGCAAGCCCTGAAAGCTGTTGCTGCTCTTCACCTTCCCTCGGCAGCCTATGCACAGAAACAACAACACTGGGGATACGTGCTTTCCCAGAGACGTAACTTCTCAAAGCTCTCGTTCTTGGCAGAGCCTCTTTCTGAAATAGCAAACGTCGGGCTGTTTCTCCCAGAACGAAGGTGCAATCCCTGAAAGCTGTTGCTGCTCTTCACCTTCCCTCGGCAGCCTATGCACAGGAACAACAGCACAGGGGATACCTGCTTTCCCAGAGACGTAACTTCTCATCGCTCTCGTTCTCGGCAGAGCCTGTTTCTGAAACAGCAAATGTCGGGCTGTTTCTCCCAGGACGAAGGTGCCAGCCCTGAAAGCTGTTTCTTCTCTTAAACTTCCCTCGGCAGCCTATGCAACGAAACAACAACACTGGGGATACCTGCTTTCCCAGAGACGTAAGGTCTCACCGCTCTCGTTCTTGGAAGAGCCTCTTTCTGAAATAGAAAACGTCGGGCAATTTCTCCCAGAACGAAGGTTCAAGCCCTGAAAGCTGTTGCTGCTCTTCACCTTCCCTCGGCAGCCTATGCACAGGAACAACAGCACTGGGGATACCTGCTTTCCCAGAGACGTAACTTCTCATCGCTCTCGTTCTCGGCAGAGCCTCTTTCTGATATTAAAAACGTCATGCTGATTCTCCCAGGACGAAGGTGCCAGCCCTGAAAGCTGTTGCTGATCTTCACCTTCCCTCAGCAGCCTATGCACAGGAACAACAGCACTGGGGATACCTGCTTTCCCAGAGACGTAACTTCTCATTGGTCTCGCTCTCGAAATAGCCTCTTTCTGAAATAGCAAACTTCAAGCAGTTTCTCCCAGGACGAAGGTGCCAGCCCTGAAAGCTGTTGCTGCTCTTCACCTTCCCTCGGCAGCCTATGCACAAGAACAACTGCACTGGGGATACCTACTTTCCCAGAGACGTAACTTCTCATCGCTCTCATTTTCGGCAGAGCCTGTTTCTGAAACAGCAAACGTCGGGCTGTTTCTCCCAGGATGAAGATGCCAGCCCTGAAAGCTGTTGCTGCTCTTCACCTTCCCTCGGCAGCCTATGCACAGGAACAACAGCACTGGGGATACCTGCTTTCCCAGAGACGTAACTTCTCATCGCTCTCATTCTCGGCAGAGCCTCTTTCTGAAACAGCAAACGTCGGGCTGTTTCTCCCAGGATGAAGATGCCAACTCTGAAAGCTGTTGCTGCTCTTCACCTTCCCTCGGCAGCCTATGCACAGGAACAACAGCACTGGGGATACCTGCTTTCCCAGAGACGTAACTTCTCACCGCTCTCGTTCACGGCAGAGCCTGTTTCTGAAACAGCAAACGTCAGGCTGTTTCTCCCAGAAAGAAGGTTCCAGCCCTGAAAGCTGTTGCTGCTCTTCACCTTCCCTCGGCAGCCTATGCAACGAAACAACAACACTGGGGATACCTGCTTTCCCAGAGACGTTATGTCTCACCGCTCTCGTTATTGGAAGAGCCTCTTTCTGAAATTACAAACGTCAGGCTGTTTCTCCCAGAAAGAAGGTGCAAGCCCTGAAAGCTATTGCTGCTCTTCACCTTCCCTCGGCAGCCTATGCACAGGAACAACAGCACTGGGGATACCTGCTTTCCCAGAGACTTAAGGTCTCACCGCTCTCGTTCTTGGCAGAGCCTCTTTCTGAAATAGAAAACGTCGGGCAATTTCTCCAAGAACGACGGTTCAAGCCCTGAAAGCTGTTGCTGCTCTTCACCTTCCCTCGGCAGCCTATGCACAGGAGCAACAGCACTGGGGATACCTGCTTTCCCAGAGACGTAACTTCTCATCGCTCTCGCTCTCGGAAGAGCCTCTTTCTGAAATAGCAAACGTCGGGCTGTTTCTCCCAGAACGAAGGTGCCAGCCCTGAAAGCTGTTGCTGCTCTTCACCTTCCCTCGGCAGCCTATGCACAGGAACAACAGCACTGGGGATGCCTGCTTTCCCAGAGACGTAAGGTCTCACCTGTCTCGTTCTTGGAAGAGCCTCTTTCTGAAATTACAAACGTCGGGCAGTTTCCCCCAGAACGAAGGTGCCAGCCCTGAAAACTGTTGCTGCTGTTCACCTTCCCTCGGCAGCCTATGCACAGGAACAACAGCACTGGGGATACCTGCTTTCCCAGAGAGGTAACTTCTCATCGCTCTCGTTCTCGGCAGAGCCTCTTTCTGAAATAGCAAACGTTGGGCTGTTTCTCCCATAACGAAGGTGCAAGCCCTGAAATCTGTTGCTGCTCTTCACCTTCCCTCGGCAGCCTATGCACAGGAACAACAGCACTGGGGATACCTGCTTTCCCAGAGACGTAACTTCTCATCACTCTCGTTCTCGGCAGCACCTGTTTCTGAAATTAAAAACGTCAGGCTGATTCTCCCAGGACGAAGGTGCCAGCCCTGAAAGCTGTTGCTGCTCTTCACCTCCCTCGGCAGCCTATGCAACGAAACAACAGCACTGATGATACCTGCTTTCCCAGAGACGTAATGTCTCACCGCTCTCGTTCTTGGCAGAGCCTCTTTCTGAAATAGAAAACGTCGGGCTGTTTCTCCCAGGACGAAGGTGCCAGCCCTGAAAGCTGTTGCTGCTCTTCACCTTCCCTCGGCAGCCTATGCACAGGAACAACAGCAGTGGGGATACCTGCTTTCCCAGAGACGTAACTTCTCATCCCTCTTGCTCTCGGCAGAGCCTGTTTCTGAAACAGCAAACTTCGGGCTGTTTCTCTCAGGATGAAGATGCCAACTCTGAAAGCTGTTGCTGCTCTTCACCTTCCCTCGGCAGCCTATGCACAGGAACAACAGCACTGGGGATACCTGCTTTCCCAGAGACGTAACTTCTCATCGCTCTCATTCTCGGCAGTGCCTGTTTCTGAAATAGCAAACGTCGGGCTGTTTCTCCCAGGATGAAGATGCCAGCCCTGAAAGCTGTTGCTGCTCTTCACCTTCCCTCGGCAGCCTATGCACAGGAACAACGGCACTGGGGATACCTGCTTTCCCAGAGACGTAACTTCTCATCGCTCTCATTCTCGACAGAGCCTGTTTCTGAAACAGAAAACGTCGGGCTGTTTCTCCCAGAACGAAGGTGCAAGCCCTGAAAGCTGTTGCTGCTCTTCACCTTCCCTCGGCAGCCTATGCACAGAAACAACAACACTGGGGATACGTGCTTTCCCAGAGACGTAACTTCTCAAAGCTCTCGTTCTTGGCAGAGCCTCTTTCTGAAATAGCAAACGTCGGGCTGTTTCTCCCAGAACGAAGGTGCAATCCCTGAAAGCTGTTGCTGCTCTTCACCTTCCCTCGGCAGCCTATGCACAGGAACAACAGCACAGGGGATACCTGCTTTCCCAGAGACGTAACTTCTCATCGCTCTCGTTCTCGGCAGAGCCTGTTTCTGAAACAGCAAATGTCGGGCTGTTTCTCCCAGGACGAAGGTGCCAGCCCTGAAAGCTGTTTCTTCTCTTAAACTTCCCTCGGCAGCCTATGCAACGAAACAACAACACTGGGGATACCTGCTTTCCCAGAGACGTAAGGTCTCACCGCTCTCGTTCTTGGAAGAGCCTCTTTCTGAAATAGAAAACGTCGGGCAATTTCTCCCAGAACGAAGGTTCAAGCCCTGAAAGCTGTTGCTGCTCTTCACCTTCCCTCGGCAGCCTATGCACAGGAACAACAGCACTGGGGATACCTGCTTTCCCAGAGACGTAACTTCTCATCGCTCTCGTTCTCGGCAGAGCCTCTTTCTGATATTAAAAACGTCATGCTGATTCTCCCAGGACGAAGGTGCCAGCCCTGAAAGCTGTTGCTGATCTTCACCTTCCCTCAGCAGCCTATGCACAGGAACAACAGCACTGGGGATACCTGCTTTCCCAGAGACGTAACTTCTCATTGGTCTCGCTCTCGAAATAGCCTCTTTCTGAAATAGCAAACTTCAAGCAGTTTCTCCCAGGACGAAGGTGCCAGCCCTGAAAGCTGTTGCTGCTCTTCACCTTCCCTCGGCAGCCTATGCACAAGAACAACTGCACTGGGGATACCTACTTTCCCAGAGACGTAACTTCTCATCGCTCTCATTTTCGGCAGAGCCTGTTTCTGAAACAGCAAACGTCGGGCTGTTTCTCCCAGGATGAAGATGCCAGCCCTGAAAGCTGTTGCTGCTCTTCACCTTCCCTCGGCAGCCTATGCACAGGAACAACAGCACTGGGGATACCTGCTTTCCCAGAGACGTAACTTCTCATCGCTCTCATTCTCGGCAGAGCCTCTTTCTGAAACAGCAAACGTCGGGCTGTTTCTCCCAGGATGAAGATGCCAACTCTGAAAGCTGTTGCTGCTCTTCACCTTCCCTCGGCAGCCTATGCACAGGAACAACAGCACTGGGGATACCTGCTTTCCCAGAGACGTAACTTCTCACCGCTCTCGTTCTTGGCAGAGCCGCTTTCTGAAATATCAAACGACGGGCTGCTTAGCTCAGGACGAAGGTGCCAGCCCTGAAAGCTGTTGCTGCTCTTCACCTTCCCTCGGCAGCCTATGCACAGAAACAACAACACTGGGGATACCTGCTTTCCCAGAGACGTAACTTCTCAAAGCTCTCGTTCTCGGAAGAGCCTCTTTCTGAAATAGCAAACGTCGGGCTGTTTCTCCCAGAACGAAGGTGCAAGCCCTGAAAGCTGTTGCTGCTCTTCACCTTCCCTCGGCAGCCTATGCACAGGAACAACAGCACTGGGGATACCTGCTTTCCCAGAGACGTAACTTCTCATCGCTCTCGTTCTCGGCAGAGCCTGTTTCTGAAACAGCAAACGTCGGGCTGATTCTCCCATAAAAAGGTGCAAGCCCTGAAAGCTGTTGCTGCTCTTCACCTTCCCTCGGAAGCCTATGCAATGAAACAACAACTCTGGGGATATCTGCTTTGCCAGAGACGTAAGGTCTCACCGCTCTCGTTCTTGGCAGAGCCTCTTTCTGAAATAGCAAACGTCGGGCTGTTTAGCTCAGGACGAAGGTGCCAGCCCTGAAAGCTGTTGCTGCTCTTCACCTTCCCTCGGCAGCCTATGCACAGAAACAACAACACTGCGGATACGTGCTTTCCCAGAGACGTAACTTCTCAAAGCTCTCGTTCTCGGCAGAGCCTCTTTCTGAAATTAAAAACGTCGGGCTGATTCTCCCATAAAAAAGTTGCAAGCCCTGAAAGCTGTTGCTGCTCTTCACCTCCCTCGGCAGCCTATGCAACGAAACAACACCACTGGGGATACCTGCTTTCCCAGAGACGTAATGTCTCACTGCTCTCGTTCTTGGCAGAGCCTCTTTCTGAAATAGCAAACGTCGGGCTGTTTCTCCCAGGACGAAGGTGCCAGCCCTGAAAGCTGTTTCTTCTCTTAAACGTCCCTCGGCAGCCTATGCAACGAAACAACAACACTGGGGATACCTGCTTTCCCAGAGACGTAAGGTCTCACCGCTCTCGTTCTTGGCAGAGCCTCTTTCAGAAATAGAAAACGTCGGGCAATTTCTCCCAGAACGAAGGTTCAAGCCCTGAAAGCTGTTGCTGCTCTTCACCTTCCCTGGGCAGCCTATGCACAGGAACAACAGCACTGGGGATACCTGCTTTCCCAGAGACGTAACTTCTCATCGCTCTCATTCTCGGCAGAGCCTGTTTCTGAAACAGCAAACTTCGGGCTGTTTCTCCCAGGACGAAGGTGCCAGCCCTGAAAGCTGTTGCTGGTCTTCACCTTCCCTCGGCAGCCTATGCACAGGAACAACAGCACTGGGGATACCTGCTTTCCCAGAGACGTAACTTCTCATCGCTCTCATTCTCGGCAGAGCCTCTTTCTGAAATAGCAAACGTCGGGCTGTTTCTCCCAGGATGAAGATGCCAGCCCTGAAAGCTGTTGCTGCTCTTCACCTTCCCTCGGCAGCCTATGCACAGGAACAACAGCACTGGGGATACCTGCTTTCCCAGAGACGTAACTTCTCATCGCTCTCATTCTTGGCAGAGCCTGTTTCTGAAACAGCAAACGTCGGGCTGTTTCTCCCAGGATGAAGATGCCAACTCTGAAAGCTGTTGCTGCTCTTCACCTTCCCTCGGCAGCCTATGCACAGGAACAACAGCACTGGGGATACCTGCTTTCCCAGAGACGTAACTTCTCATCGCTCTCGTTCTCGGCAGAGCCTGTTTCTGAAACAGCAAACGTCGGGCTGTTTCTCCCAGGACGAAGGTGCCAGCCCTGAAAGCTGTTTCTTCTCTTAAACTTCCCTCGGCAGCCTATGCAACGAAACAACAACACTGGGGATACCTGCTTTCCCAGAGACGTAAGGTCTCACCGCTCTCGTTCTTGGCAGAGCCTCTTTCTGAAATAGCAAACGTCGGGCTGTTTAGCTCAGGACGAAGGTGCCAGCCCTGAAAGCTGTTGCTGCTCTTCACCTTCCCTCGGCATCCTATGCACAGAAACAACAACACTGGGGATACGTGCTTTCCCAGCGACGTAACTTCTCAAAGCTCTCGTTCTCGGAAGAGCCTCTTTCTGAAATAGCAAACGTCAGGCTGTTTCTCCCAGAACGAAGGTGCAAGCCCTGAAAGCTGTTGCTGCTCTTCACCTTCCCTCGGCAGCCTATGCACAGGAACAACAGCACTGGGGATACCTGCTTTCCCAGAGACGTAACTTCTCATTGGTCTCGCTCTCGAAATAGCCTCTTTCTGAAATAGCAAACTTCAAGCAGTTTCTCCCAGGACGAAGGTGCCAGCCCTGAAAGCTGTTGCTGCTCATCACCTTCCCTCGGCAGCCTATGCACAGGAACAACTGCACTGGGGATACCTGCTTTCCCAGAGACGTAACTTCGCATCGCTCTCATTCTCGGCAGAGCCTCTTTCTGAAACAGCAAACGTCGGGCTGTTTCTCCCAGGATGAAGATGCCAGCCCTGAAAGCTGTTGCTGCTCTTCACCTTCCCTCGGCAGCCTATGCACAGGAACAACAACACTGGGGATACGTGCTTTCCCAGAGACGTAACTTCTCAAAGCTCTCGTTCTCGGAAGAGCCTCTTTCTGAAATAGCAAACACCGGGCTGTTTCTCCCAGAACGAAGGTGCCAGCCCTGAAAGCTGTTGCTGATCTTCACCTTCCCTCGGCAGCCTATGCAACGAAACAACAACACTGGGGATACCTGCTTTCCCAGAGACGTAAGGTCTCACCGCTCTCGTTATTGGAAGAGCCTCTTTCTGAAATTACAAACGTCAGGCTGTTTCTCCCAGAAAGAAGGTGCAAGCCCTGAAAGCTATTGCTGCTCTTCACCTTCCCTCGGCAGCCTATGCACAGGAACAACAGCACTGGGGATACCTGCTTTCCCAGAGACTTAAGGTCTCACCGCTCTCGTTCTTGGCAGAGCCTCTTTCTGAAATAGCAAACGTCGGGCAATTTCTCCAAGAACGAAGGTTCAAGCCCTGAAAGCTGTTGCTGCTCTTCACCTTCCCTCGGCAGCCTATGCACAGGAACAACAGCAGTGGGGATACCTGCTTTCCCAGAGACGTAACTTCTCATCCCTCTTGCTCTCGGCAGAGCCTGTTTCTGAAACAGCAAACTTCGGGCTGTTTCTCTCAGGATGAAGATGCCAACTCTGAAAGCTGTTGCTGCTCTTCACCTTCCCTCGGCAGCCTATGCACAGGAACAACAGCACTGGGGATACCTGCTTTCCCAGAGACGTAACTTCTCATCGCTCTCATTCTCGGCAGTGCCTGTTTCTGAAATAGCAAACGTCGGGCTGTTTCTCCCAGGATGAAGATGCCAGCCCTGAAAGCTGTTGCTGCTCTTCACCTTCCCTCGGCAGCCTATGCACAGGAACAACAGCACTGGGGATACCTGCTTTCCAAGAGACGTAACTTCTCATCGCTCTCATTCTCGACAGAGCCTGTTTCTGAAACAGAAAACGTCGGGCTGTTTCTCCCAGAACGAAGGTGCAAGCCCTGAAAGCTGTTGCTGCTCTTCACCTTCCCTCGGCAGCCTATCACAGAAACAACAACACTGGGGATACGTGCTTTCCCAGAGACGTAACTTCTCAAAGCTCTCGTTCTTGGCAGAGCCTCTTTCTGAAATAGCAAACGTCGGGCTGTTTCTCCCAGAACGAAGGTGCAATCCCTGAAAGCTGTTGCTGCTCTTCACCTTCCCTCGGCAGCCTATGCACAGGAACAACAGCACAGGGGATACCTGCTTTCCCAGAGACGTAACTTCTCATCGCTCTCGTTCTCGGCAGAGCCTGTTTCTGAAACAGCAAATGTCGGGCTGTTTCTCCCAGGACGAAGGTGCCAGCCCTGAAAGCTGTTTCTTCTCTTAAACTTCCCTCGGCAGCCTATGCAACGAAACAACAACACTGGGGATACCTGCTTTCCCAGAGACGTAAGGTCTCACCGCTCTCGTTCTTGGAAGAGCCTCTTTCTGAAATAGAAAACGTCGGGCAATTTCTCCCAGAACGAAGGTTCAAGCCCTGAAAGCTGTTGCTGCTCTTCACCTTCCCTCGGCAGCCTATGCACAGGAACAACAGCACTGGGGATACCTGCTTTCCCAGAGACGTAACTTCTCATCGCTCTCGTTCTCGGCAGAGCCTCTTTCTGATATTAAAAACGTCATGCTGATTCTCCCAGGACGAAGGTGCCAGCCCTGAAAGCTGTTGCTGATCTTCACCTTCCCTCAGCAGCCTATGCACAGGAACAACAGCACTGGGGATACCTGCTTTCCCAGAGACGTAACTTCTCATTGGTCTCGCTCTCGAAATAGCCTCTTTCTGAAATAGCAAACTTCAAGCAGTTTCTCCCAGGACGAAGGTGCCAGCCCTGAAAGCTGTTGCTGCTCTTCACCTTCCCTCGGCAGCCTATGCACAAGAACAACTGCACTGGGGATACCTACTTTCCCAGAGACGTAACTTCTCATCGCTCTCATTCTCGGCAGAGCCTGTTTCTGAAACAGCAAACGTCGGGCTGTTTCTCCCAGGATGAAGATGCCAGCCCTGAAAGCTGTTGCTGCTCTTCACCTTCCCTCGGCAGCCTATGCACAGGAACAACAGCACTGGGGATACCTGCTTTCCCAGAGACGTAACTTCTCATCGCTCTCATTCTCGGCAGAGCCTCTTTCTGAAACAGCAAACGTCGGGCTGTTTCTCCCAGGATGAAGATGCCAACTCTGAAAGCTGTTGCTGCTCTTCACCTTCCCTCGGCAGCCTATGCACAGGAACAACAGCACTGGGGATACCTGCTTTCCCAGAGACGTAACTTCTCACCGCTCTCGTTCTTGGCAGAGCCGCTTTCTGAAATATCAAACGACGGGCTGCTTAGCTCAGGACGAAGGTGCCAGCCCTGAAAGCTGTTGCTGCTCTTCACCTTCCCTCGGCAGCCTATGCACAGAAACAACAACACTGGGGATACCTGCTTTCCCAGAGACGTAACTTCTCAAAGCTCTCGTTCTCGGAAGAGCCTCTTTCTGAAATAGCAAACGTCGGGCTGTTTCTCCCAGAACGAAGGTGCAAGCCCTGAAAGCTGTTGCTGCTCTTCACCTTCCCTCGGCAGCCTATGCACAGGAACAACAGCACTGGGGATACCTGCTTTCCCAGAGACGTAACTTCTCATCGCTCTCATTCTCGGCAGAGCCTGTTTCTGAAACAGCAAACGTCGGGCTGATTCTCCCATAAAAAGGTGCAAGCCCTGAAAGCTGTTGCTGCTCTTCACCTTCCCTCGGAAGCCTATGCAATGAAACAACAACTCTGGGGATATCTGCTTTCCCAGAGACGTAAGGTCTCACCGCTCTCGTTCTTGGCAGAGCCTCTTTCTGAAATAGCAAACGTCGGGCTGTTTAGCTCAGGACGAAGGTGCCAGCCCTGAAAGCTGTTGCTGCTCTTCACCTTCCCTCGGCAGCCTATGCACAGAAACAACAACACTGCGGATACGTGCTTTCCCAGAGACGTAACTTCTCAAAGCTCTCGTTCTCGGCAGAGCCTCTTTCTGAAATTAAAAACGTCGGGCTGATTCTCCCATAAAAAAGTTGCAAGCCCTGAAAGCTGTTGCTGCTCTTCACCTCCCTCGGCACCCTATGCAACGAAACAACACCACTGGGGATACCTGCTTTCCCAGAGACGTAATGTCTCACTGCTCTCGTTCTTGGCAGAGCCTCTTTCTGAAATAGCAAACGTCGGGCTGTTTCTCCCAGGACGAAGGTGCCAGCCCTGAAAGCTGTTTCTTCTCTTAAACGTCCCTCGGCAGCCTATGCAACGAAACAACAACACTGGGGATACCTGCTTTCCCAGAGACGTAAGGTCTCACCGCTCTCGTTCTTGGCAGAGCCTCTTTCAGAAATAGAAAACGTCGGGCAATTTCTCCCAGAACGAAGGTTCAAGCCCTGAAAGCTGTTGCTGCTCTTCACCTTCCCTGGGCAGCCTATGCACAGGAACAACAGCACTGGGGATACCTGCTTTCCCAGAGACGTAACTTCTCATCGCTCTCATTCTCGGCAGAGCCTGTTTCTGAAACAGCAAACTTCGGGCTGTTTCTCCCAGGACGAAGGTGCCAGCCCTGAAAGCTGTTGCTGGTCTTCACCTTCCCTCAGCAGCCTATGCACAGGAACAACAGCACTGGGGATACCTGCTTTCCCAGAGACGTAACTTCTCATTGGTCTCGCTCTCGAAATAGCCTCTTTCTGAAATAGCAAACTTCAAGCAGTTTCTCCCAGGACGAAGGTGCCAGCCCTGAAAGCTGTTGCTGCTCTTCACCTTCCCTCGGCAGCCTATGCACAAGAACAACTGCACTGGGGATACCTACTTTCCCAGAGACGTAACTTCTCATCGCTCTCATTCTCGGCAGAGCCTGTTTCTGAAACAGCAAACGTCGGGCTGTTTCTCCCAGGATGAAGATGCCAGCCCTGAAAGCTGTTGCTGCTCTTCACCTTCCCTCGGCAGCCTATGCACAGGAACAACAGCACTGGGGATACCTGCTTTCCCAGAGACGTAACTTCTCATCGCTCTCATTCTCGGCAGAGCCTCTTTCTGAAACAGCAAACGTCGGGCTGTTTCTCCCAGGATGAAGATGCCAACTCTGAAAGCTGTTGCTGCTCTTCACCTTCCCTCGGCAGCCTATGCACAGGAACAACAGCACTGGGGATACCTGCTTTCCCAGAGACGTAACTTCTCACCGCTCTCGTTCTTGGCAGAGCCGCTTTCTGAAATATCAAACGACGGGCTGCTTAGCTCAGGACGAAGGTGCCAGCCCTGAAAGCTGTTGCTGCTCTTCACCTTCCCTCGGCAGCCTATGCACAGAAACAACAACACTGGGGATACCTGCTTTCCCAGAGACGTAACTTCTCAAAGCTCTCGTTCTCGGAAGAGCCTCTTTCTGAAATAGCAAACGTCGGGCTGTTTCTCCCAGAACGAAGGTGCAAGCCCTGAAAGCTGTTGCTGCTCTTCACCTTCCCTCGGCAGCCTATGCACAGGAACAACAGCACTGGGGATACCTGCTTTCCCAGAGACGTAACTTCTCATCGCTCTCATTCTCGGCAGAGCCTGTTTCTGAAACAGCAAACGTCGGGCTGATTCTCCCATAAAAAGGTGCAAGCCCTGAAAGCTGTTGCTGCTCTTCACCTTCCCTCGGAAGCCTATGCAATGAAACAACAACTCTGGGGATATCTGCTTTCCCAGAGACGTAAGGTCTCACCGCTCTCGTTCTTGGCAGAGCCTCTTTCTGAAATAGCAAACGTCGGGCTGTTTAGCTCAGGACGAAGGTGCCAGCCCTGAAAGCTGTTGCTGCTCTTCACCTTCCCTCGGCAGCCTATGCACAGAAACAACAACACTGCGGATACGTGCTTTCCCAGAGACGTAACTTCTCAAAGCTCTCGTTCTCGGCAGAGCCTCTTTCTGAAATTAAAAACGTCGGGCTGATTCTCCCATAAAAAAGTTGCAAGCCCTGAAAGCTGTTGCTGCTCTTCACCTCCCTCGGCAGCCTATGCAACGAAACAACACCACTGGGGATACCTGCTTTCCCAGAGACGTAATGTCTCACTGCTCTCGTTCTTGGCAGAGCCTCTTTCTGAAATAGCAAACGTCGGGCTGTTTCTCCCAGGACGAAGGTGCCAGCCCTGAAAGCTGTTTCTTCTCTTAAACGTCCCTCGGCAGCCTATGCAACGAAACAACAACACTGGGGATACCTGCTTTCCCAGAGACGTAAGGTCTCACCGCTCTCGTTCTTGGCAGAGCCTCTTTCAGAAATAGAAAACGTCGGGCAATTTCTCCCAGAACGAAGGTTCAAGCCCTGAAAGCTGTTGCTGCTCTTCACCTTCCCTCGGCAGCCTATGCACAGGAACAACAGCACTGGGGATACCTGCTTTCCCAGAGACGTAACTTCTCATCGCTCTCGTTCTCGGCAGAGAATCTTTCTGAAATTAAAAACGTCGGGCTGATTCTCCCAGGACGAAGGTGCCAGCCCTGAAAGCTGTTGCTGCTCTTCACCTTCCCTCGGCAGCCTATGCACAGGAACAACAGCACTGGGGATACCTGCTTTCCCAGAGACGTAACTTCTCATCGCTCTCATTCTCGGCAGAGCCTCTTTCTGAAATAGCAAACGTCGGGCTGTTTCTCCCAGGATGAAGATGCCAGCCCTGAAAGCTGTTGCTGCTCTTCACCTTCCCTCGGCAGCCTATGCACAGGAACAACAGCACTGGGGATACCTGCTTTCCCAGAGACGTAACTTCTCATCGCTCTCATTCTTGGCAGAGCCTGTTTCTGAAACAGCAAACGTCGGGCTGTTTCTCCCAGGATGAAGATGCCAACTCTGAAAGCTGTTGCTGCTCTTCACCTTCCCTCGGCAGCCTATGCACAGGAACAACAGCACTGGGGATACCTGCTTTCCCAGAGACGTAACTTCTCATCGCTCTCGTTCTCGGCAGAGCCTGTTTCTGAAACAGCAAACGTCGGGCTGTTTCTCCCAGGACGAAGGTGCCAGCCCTGAAAGCTGTTTCTTCTCTTAAACTTCCCTCGGCAGCCTATGCAACGAAACAACAACACTGGGGATACCTGCTTTCCCAGAGACGTAAGGTCTCACCGCTCTCGTTCTTGGCAGAGCCTCTTTCTGAAATAGCAAACGTCGGGCTGTTTAGCTCAGGACGAAGGTGCCAGCCCTGAAAGCTGTTGCTGCTCTTCACCTTCCCTCGGCAGCCTATGCACAGAAACAACAACACTGGGGATACGTGCTTTCCCAGAGACGTAACTTCTCAAAGCTCTCGTTCTCGGAAGAGCCTCTTTCTGAAATAGCAAACGTCAGGCTGTTTCTCCCAGAACGAAGGTGCAAGCCCTGAAAGCTGTTGCTGCTCTTCACCTTCCCTCGGCAGCCTATGCACAGGAACAACAGCACTGGGGATACCTGCTTTCCCAGAGACGTAACTTCTCATTGGTCTCGCTCTCGAAATAGCCTCTTTCTGAAATAGCAAACTTCAAGCAGTTTCTCCCAGGACGAAGGTGCCAGCCCTGAAAGCTGTTGCTGCTCATCACCTTCCCTCGGCAGCCTATGCACAGGAACAACTGCACTGGGGATACCTGCTTTCCCAGAGACGTAACTTCGCATCGCTCTCATTCTCGGCAGAGCCTCTTTCTGAAACAGCAAACGTCGGGCTGTTTCTCCCAGGATGAAGATGCCAGCCCTGAAAGCTGTTGCTGCTCTTCACCTTCCCTCGGCAGCCTATGCACAGGAACAACAACACTGGGGATACGTGCTTTCCCAGAGACGTAACTTCTCAAAGCTCTCGTTCTCGGAAGAGCCTCTTTCTGAAATAGCAAACACCGGGCTGTTTCTCCCAGAACGAAGGTGCAAGCCCTGAAAGCTGTTGCTGCTCTTCACCTTCCCTCGGCAGCCTATGCACAGGAACAACAGCACTGGGGATACCGGCTTTCCCAGAGACGTAACTTCTCATCGCTCTCGTTCTCGGCAGAGCCTGTTTCTGAAACAGCAAACGTCGGGCTGTTTCTCCCAGGATGAAGATGCCAGCCCTGAAAGCTGTTGCTGCTCTTCACCTTCCCTCGGCAGCATATGCACAGGAACAACAACACTGGGGATACCTGCTTTCCCAGAGACGTAACTTCTCATTGCTCTCGTTCTCAGCAGAGCCTCTTTCTGTAATTAAAAACGTCCTGCTGATTCTCCCAAGACGAAGGTGCCAGCCCTGAAAGCTGTTGCTGATCTTCACCTTCCCTCAGCAGCCTATGCACAGGAACAACAGCACTGGGGATACCTGCTTTCCCAGAGACGTAACTTCTCATTGGTCTCGCTCTCGAAATAGCCTCTTTCTGAAATAGCAAACTTCAGGCAGTTTCTCCCAGGACGAAGGTGCCAGCCCTGAAAGCTGTTGCTGCTCTTCACCTTCCCTCGGCAGCCTATGCACAGGAACAACAGCACTGGGGATACCTGCTTTCCCAGAGACGTAACTTCTCATCGCTCTCGTTCACGGCAGAGCCTGTTTCTGAAATAGCAAACGTCGGGCTGTTTCTCCCAGGATGAAGATGCCAGCCCTGAAAGCTGTTGCTGCTCTTCACCTTCCCTCGGCAGCCTATGCACAGGAACAACAGCACTGGGGATACCTGCTTTCCCAGAGAGGTAACTTCTCATCGCTCTCGTTCTCGGAAGAGCCTCTTTCTGAAATAGCAAACGTTGGGCTGTTTCTCCCATAACGAAGGTGCAAGCCCTGAAATCTGTTGCTGCTCTTCACCTTCCCTCGGCAGCCTATGCACAGGAACAACAGCACTTGGGATACCTGCTTTCCCAGAGACGTAACTTCTCATCACTCTCGTTCTCGGCAGCTCCTGTTTCTGAAATTAAAAACGTCAGGCTGATTCTCCCAGGACGAAGGTGCCAGCCCTGAAAGCTGTTGCTGCTCTTCACCTCCCTCGGCAGCCTATGCAACGAAACAACACCACTGGGGATACCTGCTTTCCCAGAGACGTAATGTCTCACCGCTCTCGTTCTTGGCAGAGCCTCTTTCTGAAATAGCAAACGTCGGGCTGTTTCTCCCAGGACGAAGGTGCCAGCCCTGAAAGCTGTTTCTTCTCTTAAACTTCCCTCGGCAGCCTATGCAACGAAACAACAACACTGGGGATACCTGCTTTCCCAGAGACGTAACTTCTCACCGCTCTCGTTCTTGGCAGAGCCTCTTTCTGAAATAGAAAACGTCGGGCAATTTCTCCCAGAACGAAGGTTCAAGCCCTGAAAGCTGTTGCTGCTCTTCACCTTCCCTCGGCAGCCTATGCACAGGAACAACAGCACTGGGGATACCTGCTTTCCCAGAGACGTAACTTCTCATCGCTCTTGCTCTCGGCAGAGCCTGTTTCTGAAACAGCAAACTTCGGGCTGTTTCTCTCAGGATGAAGATGCCAACTCTGAAAGCTGTTGCTGCTCTTCACCTTCCCTCGGCAGCCTATGCACAGGAACAACAGCACTGGGGATACCTGCTTTCCCAGAGACGTAACTTCTCATCGCTCTCGTTCTCGGCAGAGCCTGTTTCTGAAACAGCAAACGTCGGGCTGTTTCTCCCAGGACGAAGGTGCCAGCCCTGAAAGCTGTTTCTTCTCTTAAACTTCTCTCGGCAGCCTATGCAACGAAAGAACAACACTGGGGATACCTGCTTTCCCAGAGACGTAAGGTCTCACCGCTCTCGTTCTTGGCAGAGCCTCTTTCTGAAATAGCAAACGTCGGGCTGTTTAGCTCAGGACGAAGGTGCCAGCCCTGAAAGCTGTTGCTACTCTTCACCTTCCCTCGGCAGCCTATGCGCAGAAACAACAACACTGGGGATACGTGCTTTCCCAGAGACGTAACTTCTCAAAGCTCTCGTTCTCGGAAGAGCCTCTTTCTGAAATAGCAAACGTCGGGCTGTTTCTCCCAGAACGAAGGTGCAAGCCCTGAAAGCTGTTGCTGCTCTTCACCTTCCCTCGGCAGCCTATGCACAGGAACAACAACACTGGGGATACGTGCTTTCCCAGAGACGTAACTTCTCAAAGCTCTCGTTCTCGGAAGAGCCTCTGTCTGAAATAGCAAACGTCGGGCTGTTTCTCCCAGAACGAAGGTGCAAGCCCTGAAAGCTGTTGCTGCTCTTCACCTTCCCTCGGCAGCCTATGCACAGGAACAACAGCACTGGGGATACCGGCTTTCCCAGAGACGTAACTTCTCATCGCTCTCGTTCTCGGCAGAGCCTGTTTCTGAAACAGCAAACGTCGGGCTGTTTCTCCGAGGATGAATATGCCAGCCCTGAAAGCTGTTGCTGCTCTTCACCTTCCCTCGGCAGCTTATGCACAGGAACAACAACACTGGGGATACCTGCTTTCCCAGAGACGTAACTTCTCATTGCTCTCGTTCTCAGCAGAGCCTCTTTCTGAAATTAAAAACGTCGGGCTGATTCTCCCATAAAAAAGGTGCAAGCCCTGAAAGCTGTTGCTGCTCTTCACCTTCCCTCGGAAGCCTATGCAATGAAACAACAACTCTGGGGATATCTGCTTTCCCAGAGACGTAAGGTCTCACCGCTCTCGTTCTTGGCAGAGCCTCTTTCTGAAATAGAAAACGTTGGGCTATTTCTCCCAGAACAAAGGTGCCAGCCCTGAAAGCTGTTGCTGCTCTTCACCTTCCCTCGGCAGCCTATGCAATGAAAGAACAACACTGGGGATACCTGCTTTCCCAGAGATGTAAGGTCTCACCTGTCTAGTTCTTGGAAGAGCCTCTTTCTGAAATTACAAACGTCGGGCAGTTTCTCCCAGAACGAAGACGCCAGCCCTGAAAACTGTTGCTGCTCTTCACCTTCCCTCGGCAGCCTATGCACAGGAACAACAGCACTGGGGATACCTGCTTTCCCAGAGACGTAACTTCTCATCGCTCTCGTTCTCGGCAGAGCCTGTTTCTGAAACAGCAAACGTCGGGCTGTTTCTCCCAGGACGAAGGTGCCAGCCCTGAAAGCTGTTTCTTCTGTTAAACTTCCCTCGGCAGCCTATGCAACGAAACAACAACACTGGGGATACCTGCTTTCCCAGAGACGTAAGGTCTCACCGCTCTCGTTCTTGGCAGAGCCTCTTTCTGAAATAGCAAACGTCGGGCTGTTTAGCTCAGGACGAAGGTGCCAGCCCTGAAAGCTGTTGCTGCTCTTCACCTTCCCTCGGCAGCCTATGCACAGAAACAACAACACTGGGGATACGTGCTTTCCCAGAGACGTAACTTCTCAAAGCTCTCGTTCTCGGAAGAGCCTCTTTCTGAAATAGCAAACGTCGGGCTGTTTCTCCCAGAACGAAGGTGCAAGCCCTGAAAGCTGTTGCTGCTCTTCACCTTCCCTCGGCAGCCTATGCACAGGAACAACAGCACTGGGGATACCTGCTTTCCCAGAGACGTAACTTCTCATTGGTCTCGCTCTCGAAATAGCCTCTTTCTGAAATAGCAAACTTCAAGCAGTTTCTCCCAGGACGAAGGTGCCAGCCCTGAAAGCTGTTGCTGCTCATCACCTTCCCTCGGCAGCCTATGCACAGGAACAACTGCACTGGGGATAGCTGCTTTCCCAGAGACGTAACTTCTCATCGCTCTCATTCTCGGAAGAGCCTCTTTCTGAAACAGCAAACGTCGGGCTGTTTCTCCCAGGATGAAGATGCCAGCCCTGAAAGCTGTTGCTGCTCTTCACCTTCCCTCGGAAGCCTATGCAATGAAACAACAACTCTGGGGATATCTGCTTTCCCAGAGACGTAAGGTCTCACCGCTCTCGTTCTTGGCAGAGCCTCTTTCTGAAATAGAAAACGTTGGGCTATTTCTCCCAGAACAAAGGTGCCAGCCCTGAAAGCTGTTGCTGCTCTTCACCTTCCCTCGGCAGCCTATGCAATGAAAGAACAACACTGGGGATACCTGCTTTCCCAGAGATGTAAGGTCTCACCTGTCTAGTTCTTGGAAGAGCCTCTTTCTGAAATTACAAACGTCGGGCAGTTTCTCCCAGAACGAAGACGCCAGCCCTGAAAACTGTTGCTGCTCTTCACCTTCCCTCGGCAGCCTATGCACAGGAACAACAGCACTGGGGATACCTGCTTTCCCAGAGACGTAACTTCTCATCGCTCTCGTTCTCGGCAGAGCCTGTTTCTGAAACAGCAAACGTCGGGCTGTTTCTCCCAGGACGAAGGTGCCAGCCCTGAAAGCTGTTTCTTCTGTTAAACTTCCCTCGGCAGCCTATGCAACGAAACAACAACACTGGGGATACCTGCTTTCCCAGAGACGTAAGGTCTCACCGCTCTCGTTCTTGGCAGAGCCTCTTTCTGAAATAGCAAACGTCGGGCTGTTTAGCTCAGGACGAAGGTGCCAGCCCTGAAAGCTGTTGCTGCTCTTCACCTTCCCTCGGCAGCCTATGCACAGAAACAACAACACTGGGGATACGTGCTTTCCCAGAGACGTAACTTCTCAAAGCTCTCGTTCTCGGAAGAGCCTCTTTCTGAAATAGCAAACGTCGGGCTGTTTCTCCCAGAACGAAGGTGCAAGCCCTGAAAGCTGTTGCTGCTCTTCACCTTCCCTCGGCAGCCTATGCACAGGAACAACAGCACTGGGGATACCTGCTTTCCCAGAGACGTAACTTCTCATTGGTCTCGCTCTCGAAATAGCCTCTTTCTGAAATAGCAAACTTCAAGCAGTTTCTCCCAGGACGAAGGTGCCAGCCCTGAAAGCTGTTGCTGCTCATCACCTTCCCTCGGCAGCCTATGCACAGGAACAACTGCACTGGGGATACCTGCTTTCCCAGAGACGTAACTTCTCATCGCTCTCATTCTCGGAAGAGCCTCTTTCTGAAACAGCAAACGTCGGGCTGTTTCTCCCAGGATGAAGATGCCAGCCCTGAAAGCTGTTGCTGCTCTTCACCTTCCCTCGGCAGCCTATGCACAGGAACAACAACACTGGGGATACGTGCTTTCCCAGAGACGTAACTTCTCAAAGCTCTCGTTCTCGGAAGAGCCTCTGTCTGAAATAGCAAACGTCGGGCTGTTTCTCCCAGAACGAAGGTGCAAGCCCTGAAAGCTGTTGCTGCTCTTCACCTTCCCTCGGCAGCCTATGCACAGGAACAACAGCACTGGGGATACCGGCTTTCCCAGAGACGTAACTTCTCATCGCTCTCGTTCTCGGCAGAGCCTGTTTCTGAAACAGCAAACGTCGGGCTGTTTCTCCCAGGATGAATATGCCAGCCCTGAAAGCTGTTGCTGCTCTTCACCTTCCCTCGGCAGCATATGCACAGGAACAACAACACTGGGGATACCTGCTTTCCCAGAGACGTAACTTCTCATTGCTCTCGTTCTTGGCAGAGCCTCTTTCTGAAATAGAAAACGTTGGGCTATTTCTCCCAGAACAAAGGTGCCAGCCCTGAAAGCTGTTGCTGCTCTTCACCTTCCCTCGGCAGCCTATGCAATGAAAGAACAACACTGGGGATACCTGCTTTCCCAGAGACGTAAGGTCTCACCTGTCTAGTTCTTGGAAGAGCCTCTTTCTGAAATTACAAACGTCGGGCAGTTTCTCCCAGAACGAAGACGCCAGCCCTGAAAACTGTTGCTGCTCTTCACCTTCCCTCGGCAGCCTATGCACAGGAACAACAGCACTGGGGATACCTGCTTTCCCAGAGAGGTAACTTCTCATCGCTCTCGTTCTCGGAAGAGCCTCTTTCTGAAATAGCAAACGTTGGGCTGTTTCTCCCATAACGAAGGTGCAAGCCCTGAAATCTGTTGCTGCTCTTCACCTTCCCTCGGCAGCCTATGCACAGGAACAACAGCACTGGGGATACCTGCTTTCCCAGAGACGTAACTTCTCATCACTCTCGTTCTCGGCAGCACCTGTTTCTGAAATTAAAAACGTCAGGCTGATTCTCCCAGGACGAAGGTGCCAACTCTGAAAGCTGTTTCTTCTGTTAAACTTCCCTCGGCAGCCTATGCAACGAAACAACAACACTGGGGATACCTGCTTTCCCAGAGACGTAAGGTCTCACCGCTCTCGTTCTTGGCAGAGCCTCTTTCTGAAATAGCAAACGTCGGGCTGTTTAGCTCAGGACGAAGGTGCCAGCCCTGAAAGCTGTTGCTGCTCTTCACCTTCCCTCGGCAGCCTATGCACAGAAACAACAACACTGGGGATACGTGCTTTCCCAGAGACGTAACTTCTCAAAGATCTCGTTCTCGGAAGAGCCTCTTTCTGAAACAGCAAACGTCGGGCTGTTTCTCCCAGAACGAAGGTGCAAGCCCTGAAAGCTGTTGCTGCTCTTCACCTTCCCTCGGCAGCCTATGCACAGGAACAACAGCACTGGGGATACCTGCTTTCCCAGAGACGTAACTTCTCATCGCTCTCATTCTTGGCAGAGCCTGTTTCTGAAACAGCAAACGTCGGGCTGTTTCTCCCAGGATGAAGATGCCAACTCTGAAAGCTGTTGCTGCTCTTCACCTTCCCTCGGCAGCCTATGCACAGGAACAACAGCACTGGGGATACCTGCTTTCCCAGAGACGTAACTTCTCATCGCTCTCGTTCTCGGCAGAGCCTGTTTCTGAAACAGCAAACGTCGGGCTGTTTCTCCCAGGACGAAGGTGCCAGCCCTGAAAGCTGTTTCTTCTCTTAAACTTCCCTCGGCAGCCTATGCAACGAAACAACAACACTGGGGATACCTGCTTTCCCAGAGACGTAAGGTCTCACCGCTCTCGTTCTTGGCAGAGCCTCTTTCTGAAATAGCAAACGTCGGGCTGTTTAGCTCAGGACGAAGGTGCCAGCCCTGAAAGCTGTTGCTGCTCTTCACCTTCCCTCGGCAGCCTATGCACAGAAACAACAACACTGGGGATACGTGCTTTCCCAGAGACGTAACTTCTCAAAGCTCTCGTTCTCGGAAGAGCCTCTTTCTGAAATAGCAAACGTCAGGCTGTTTCTCCCAGAACGAAGGTGCAAGCCCTGAAAGCTGTTGCTGCTCTTCACCTTCCCTCGGCAGCCTATGCACAGGAACAACAGCACTGGGGATACCTGCTTTCCCAGAGACGTAACTTCTCATTGGTCTCGCTCTCGAAATAGCCTCTTTCTGAAATAGCAAACTTCAAGCAGTTTCTCCCAGGACGAAGGTGCCAGCCCTGAAAGCTGTTGCTGCTCATCACCTTCCCTCGGCAGCCTATGCACAGGAACAACAACACTGGGGATACCTGCTTTCCCAGAGACGTAACTTCGCATCGCTCTCATTCTCGGCAGAGCCTCTTTCTGAAACAGCAAACGTCGGGCTGTTTCTCCCAGGATGAAGATGCCAGCCCTGAAAGCTGTTGCTGCTCTTCACCTTCCCTCGGCAGCCTATGCACAGGAACAACAACACTGGGGATACGTGCTTTCCCAGAGACGTAACTTCTCAAAGCTCTCGTTCTCGGAAGAGCCTCTTTCTGAAATAGCAAACACCGGGCTGTTTCTCCCAGAACGAAGGTGCAAGCCCTGAAAGCTGTTGCTGCTCTTCACCTTCCCTCGGCAGCCTATGCACAGGAACAACAGCACTGGGGATACCGGCTTTCCCAGAGACGTAACTTCTCATCGCTCTCGTTCTCGGCAGAGCCTGTTTCTGAAACAGCAAACGTCGGGCTGTTTCTCCCAGGATGAAGATGCCAGCCCTGAAAGCTGTTGCTGCTCTTCACCTTCCCTCGGCAGCATATGCACAGGAACAACAACACTGGGGATACCTGCTTTCCCAGAGACGTAACTTCTCATTGCTCTCGTTCTCAGCAGAGCCTCTTTCTGTAATTAAAAACGTCCTGCTGATTCTCCCAAGACGAAGGTGCCAGCCCTGAAAGCTGTTGCTGATCTTCACCTTCCCTCAGCAGCCTATGCACAGGAACAACAGCACTGGGGATACCTGCTTTCCCAGAGACGTAACTTCTCATTGGTCTCGCTCTCGAAATAGCCTCTTTCTGAAATAGCAAACTTCAGGCAGTTTCTCCCAGGACGAAGGTGCCAGCCCTGAAAGCTGTTGCTGCTCTTCACCTTCCCTCGGCAGCCTATGCACAGGAACAACAGCACTGGGGATACCTGCTTTCCCAGAGACGTAACTTCTCATCGCTCTCGTTCACGGCAGAGCCTGTTTCTGAAATAGCAAACGTCGGGCTGTTTCTCCCAGGATGAAGATGCCAGCCCTGAAAGCTGTTGCTGCTCTTCACCTTCCCTCGGCAGCCTATGCACAGGAACAACAGCACTGGGGATACCTGCTTTCCCAGAGAGGTAACTTCTCATCGCTCTCGTTCTCGGAAGAGCCTCTTTCTGAAATAGCAAACGTTGGGCTGTTTCTCCCATAACGAAGGTGCAAGCCCTGAAATCTGTTGCTGCTCTTCACCTTCCCTCGGCAGCCTATGCACAGGAACAACAGCACTTGGGATACCTGCTTTCCCAGAGACGTAACTTCTCATCACTCTCGTTCTCGGCAGCACCTGTTTCTGAAATTAAAAACGTCAGGCTGATTCTCCCAGGACGAAGGTGCCAGCCCTGAAAGCTGTTGCTGCTCTTCACCTCCCTCGGCAGCCTATGCAACGAAACAACACCACTGGGGATACCTGCTTTCCCAGAGACGTAATGTCTCACCGCTCTCGTTCTTGGCAGAGCCTCTTTCTGAAATAGCAAACGTCGGGCTGTTTCTCCCAGGACGAAGGTGCCAGCCCTGAAAGCTGTTTCTTCTCTTAAACTTCCCTCGGCAGCCTATGCAACGAAACAACAACACTGGGGATACCTGCTTTCCCAGAGACGTAACTTCTCACCGCTCTCGTTCTTGGCAGAGCCTCTTTCTGAAATAGAAAACGTCGGGCAATTTCTCCCAGAACGAAGGTTCAAGCCCTGAAAGCTGTTGCTGCTCTTCACCTTCCCTGGGCAGCCTATGCACAGGAACAACAGCACTGGGGATACCTGCTTTCCCAGAGACGTAACTTCTCATCGCTCTTGCTCTCGGCAGAGCCTGTTTCTGAAACAGCAAACTTCGGGCTGTTTCTCTCAGGATGAAGATGCCAACTCTGAAAGCTGTTGCTGCTCTTCACCTTCCCTCGGCAGCCTATGCACAGGAACAACAGCACTGGGGATACCTGCTTTCCCAGAGACGTAACTTCTCATCGCTCTCGTTCTCGGCAGAGCCTGTTTCTGAAACAGCAAACGTCAGGCTGTTTCTCCCAGGATGAAGATGCCAACTCTGAAAGCTGTTGCTGCTCTTCACCTTCCCTCGGCAGCCTATGCACAGGAACAACAGCACTGGGGATACCTGCTTTCCCAGAGACGTAACTTCTCATCGCTCTCGTTCTCGGCAGAGCCTGTTTCTGAAACAGCAAACGTCGGGCTGTTTCTCCCAGGACGAAGGTGCCAGCCCTGAAAGCTGTTTCTTCTCTTAAACTTCTCTCGGCAGCCTATGCAACGAAAGAACAACACTGGGGATACCTGCTTTCCCAGAGACGTAAGGTCTCACCGCTCTCGTTCTTGGCAGAGCCTCTTTCTGAAATAGCAAACGTCGGGCTGTTTAGCTCAGGACGAAGGTGCCAGCCCTGAAAGCTGTTGCTACTCTTCACCTTCCCTCGGCAGCCTATGCGCAGAAACAACAACACTGGGGATACGTGCTTTCCCAGAGACGTAACTTCTCAAAGCTCTCGTTCTCGGAAGAGCCTCTTTCTGAAATAGCAAACGTCGGGCTGTTTCTCCCAGAACGAAGGTGCAAGCCCTGAAAGCTGTTGCTGCTCTTCACCTTCCCTCGGCAGCCTATGCACAGGAACAACAGCACTGGGGATACCTGCTTTCCCAGAGACGTAACTTCTCATTGGTCTCGCTCTCGAAATAGCCTCTTTCTGAAATAGCAAACTTCAAGCAGTTTCTCCCAGGACGAAGGTGCCAGCCCTGAAAGCTGTTGCTGCTCATCACCTTCCCTCGGCAGGCTATGCACAGGAACAACTGCACTGGGGATACCTGCTTTCCCAGAGACGTAACTTCTCATCGCTCTCATTCTCGGCAGAGCCTCTTTCTGAAACAGCAAACGTCGGGCTGTTTCTCCCAGGATGAAGATGCCAGCCCTGAAAGCTGTTGCTGCTCTTCACCTTCCCTCGGCAGCCTATGCACAGGAACAACAACACTGGGGATACGTGCTTTCCCAGAGACGTAACTTCTCAAAGCTCTCGTTCTCGGAAGAGCCTCTGTCTGAAATAGCAAACGTCGGGCTGTTTCTCCCAGAACGAAGGTGCAAGCCCTGAAAGCTGTTGCTGCTCTTCACCTTCCCTCGGCAGCCTATGCACAGGAACAACAGCACTGGGGATACCGGCTTTCCCAGAGACGTAACTTCTCATCGCTCTCGTTCTCGGCAGAGCCTGTTTCTGAAACAGCAAACGTCGGGCTGTTTCTCCGAGGATGAATATGCCAGCCCTGAAAGCTGTTGCTGCTCTTCACCTTCCCTCGGCAGCTTATGCACAGGAACAACAACACTGGGGATACCTGCTTTCCCAGAGACGTAACTTCTCATTGCTCTCGTTCTCAGCAGAGCCTCTTTCTGAAATTAAAAACGTCGGGCTGATTCTCCCATAAAAAAGGTGCAAGCCCTGAAAGCTGTTGCTGCTCTTCACCTTCCCTCGGAAGCCTATGCAATGAAACAACAACTCTGGGGATATCTGCTTTCCCAGAGACGTAAGGTCTCACCGCTCTCGTTCTTGGCAGAGCCTCTTTCTGAAATAGAAAACGTTGGGCTATTTCTCCCAGAACAAAGGTGCCAGCCCTGAAAGCTGTTGCTGCTCTTCACCTTCCCTCGGCAGCCTATGCAATGAAAGAACAACACTGGGGATACCTGCTTTCCCAGAGACGTAAGGTCTCACCTGTCTAGTTCTTGGAAGAGCCTCTTTCTGAAATTACAAACGTCGGGCAGTTTCTCCCAGAACGAAGACGCCAGCCCTGAAAACTGTTGCTGCTCTTCACCTTCCCTCGGCAGCCTATGCACAGGAACAACAGCACTGGGGATACCTGCTTTCCCAGAGAGGTAACTTCTCATCGCTCTCGTTCTCGGAAGAGCCTCTTTCTGAAATAGCAAACGTTGGGCTGTTTCTCCCATAACGAAGGTGCAAGCCCTGAAATCTGTTGCTGCTCTTCACCTTCCCTCGGCAGCCTATGCACAGGAACAACAGCACTGGGGATACCTGCTTTCCCAGAGACGTAACTTCTCATCACTCTCGTTCTCGGCAGCACCTGTTTCTGAAATTAAAAACGTCAGGCTGATTCTCCCAGGACGAAGGTGCCAACTCTGAAAGCTGTTTCTTCTGTTAAACTTCCCTCGGCAGCCTATGCAACGAAACAACAACACTGGGGATACCTGCTTTCCCAGAGACGTAAGGTCTCACCGCTCTCGTTCTTGGCAGAGCCTCTTTCTGAAATAGCAAACGTCGGGCTGTTTAGCTCAGGACGAAGGTGCCAGCCCTGAAAGCTGTTGCTGCTCTTCACCTTCCCTCGGCAGCCTATGCACAGAAACAACAACACTGGGGATACGTGCTTTCCCAGAGACGTAACTTCTCAAAGATCTCGTTCTCGGAAGAGCCTCTTTCTGAAACAGCAAACGTCGGGCTGTTTCTCCCAGAACGAAGGTGCAAGCCCTGAAAGCTGTTGCTGCTCTTCACCTTCCCTCGGCAGCCTATGCACAGGAACAACAGCACTGGGGATACCTGCTTTCCCAGAGACGTAACTTCTCATCGCTCTCATTCTTGGCAGAGCCTGTTTCTGAAACAGCAAACGTCGGGCTGTTTCTCCCAGGATGAAGATGCCAACTCTGAAAGCTGTTGCTGCTCTTCACCTTCCCTCGGCAGCCTATGCACAGGAACAACAGCACTGGGGATACCTGCTTTCCCAGAGACGTAACTTCTCATCGCTCTCGTTCTCGGCAGAGCCTGTTTCTGAAACAGCAAACGTCGGGCTGTTTCTCCCAGGACGAAGGTGCCAGCCCTGAAAGCTGTTTCTTCTCTTAAACTTCCCTCGGCAGCCTATGCAACGAAACAACAACACTGGGGATACCTGCTTTCCCAGAGACGTAAGGTCTCACCGCTCTCGTTCTTGGCAGAGCCTCTTTCTGAAATAGCAAACGTCGGGCTGTTTAGCTCAGGACGAAGGTGCCAGCCCTGAAAGCTGTTGCTGCTCTTCACCTTCCCTCGGCAGCCTATGCACAGAAACAACAACACTGGGGATACGTGCTTTCCCAGAGACGTAACTTCTCAAAGCTCTCGTTCTCGGAAGAGCCTCTTTCTGAAATAGCAAACGTCAGGCTGTTTCTCCCAGAACGAAGGTGCAAGCCCTGAAAGCTGTTGCTGCTCTTCACCTTCCCTCGGCAGCCTATGCACAGGAACAACAGCACTGGGGATACCTGCTTTCCCAGAGACGTAACTTCTCATTGGTCTCGCTCTCGAAATAGCCTCTTTCTGAAATAGCAAACTTCAAGCAGTTTCTCCCAGGACGAAGGTGCCAGCCCTGAAAGCTGTTGCTGCTCATCACCTTCCCTCGGCAGCCTATGCACAGGAACAACAACACTGGGGATACCTGCTTTCCCAGAGACGTAACTTCGCATCGCTCTCATTCTCGGCAGAGCCTCTTTCTGAAACAGCAAACGTCGGGCTGTTTCTCCCAGGATGAAGATGCCAGCCCTGAAAGCTGTTGCTGCTCTTCACCTTCCCTCGGCAGCCTATGCACAGGAACAACAACACTGGGGATACGTGCTTTCCCAGAGACGTAACTTCTCAAAGCTCTCGTTCTCGGAAGAGCCTCTTTCTGAAATAGCAAACACCGGGCTGTTTCTCCCAGAACGAAGGTGCAAGCCCTGAAAGCTGTTGCTGCTCTTCACCTTCCCTCGGCAGCCTATGCACAGGAACAACAGCACTGGGGATACCGGCTTTCCCAGAGACGTAACTTCTCATCGCTCTCGTTCTCGGCAGAGCCTGTTTCTGAAACAGCAAACGTCGGGCTGTTTCTCCCAGGATGAAGATGCCAGCCCTGAAAGCTGTTGCTGCTCTTCACCTTCCCTCGGCAGCATATGCACAGGAACAACAACACTGGGGATACCTGCTTTCCCAGAGACGTAACTTCTCATTGCTCTCGTTCTCAGCAGAGCCTCTTTCTGTAATTAAAAACGTCCTGCTGATTCTCCCAAGACGAAGGTGCCAGCCCTGAAAGCTGTTGCTGATCTTCACCTTCCCTCAGCAGCCTATGCACAGGAACAACAGCACTGGGGATACCTGCTTTCCCAGAGACGTAACTTCTCATTGGTCTCGCTCTCGAAATAGCCTCTTTCTGAAATAGCAAACTTCAGGCAGTTTCTCCCAGGACGAAGGTGCCAGCCCTGAAAGCTGTTGCTGCTCTTCACCTTCCCTCGGCAGCCTATGCACAGGAACAACAGCACTGGGGATACCTGCTTTCCCAGAGACGTAACTTCTCATCGCTCTCGTTCACGGCAGAGCCTGTTTCTGAAATAGCAAACGTCGGGCTGTTTCTCCCAGGATGAAGATGCCAGCCCTGAAAGCTGTTGCTGCTCTTCACCTTCCCTCGGCAGCCTATGCACAGGAACAACAGCACTGGGGATACCTGCTTTCCCAGAGAGGTAACTTCTCATCGCTCTCGTTCTCGGAAGAGCCTCTTTCTGAAATAGCAAACGTTGGGCTGTTTCTCCCATAACGAAGGTGCAAGCCCTGAAATCTGTTGCTGCTCTTCACCTTCCCTCGGCAGCCTATGCACAGGAACAACAGCACTTGGGATACCTGCTTTCCCAGAGACGTAACTTCTCATCACTCTCGTTCTCGGCAGCACCTGTTTCTGAAATTAAAAACGTCAGGCTGATTCTCCCAGGACGAAGGTGCCAGCCCTGAAAGCTGTTGCTGCTCTTCACCTCCCTCGGCAGCCTATGCAACGAAACAACACCACTGGGGATACCTGCTTTCCCAGAGACGTAATGTCTCACCGCTCTCGTTCTTGGCAGAGCCTCTTTCTGAAATAGCAAACGTCGGGCTGTTTCTCCCAGGACGAAGGTGCCAGCCCTGAAAGCTGTTTCTTCTCTTAAACTTCCCTCGGCAGCCTATGCAACGAAACAACAACACTGGGGATACCTGCTTTCCCAGAGACGTAACTTCTCACCGCTCTCGTTCTTGGCAGAGCCTCTTTCTGAAATAGAAAACGTCGGGCAATTTCTCCCAGAACGAAGGTTCAAGCCCTGAAAGCTGTTGCTGCTCTTCACCTTCCCTGGGCAGCCTATGCACAGGAACAACAGCACTGGGGATACCTGCTTTCCCAGAGACGTAACTTCTCATCGCTCTTGCTCTCGGCAGAGCCTGTTTCTGAAACAGCAAACTTCGGGCTGTTTCTCTCAGGATGAAGATGCCAACTCTGAAAGCTGTTGCTGCTCTTCACCTTCCCTCGGCAGCCTATGCACAGGAACAACAGCACTGGGGATACCTGCTTTCCCAGAGACGTAACTTCTCATCGCTCTCGTTCTCGGCAGAGCCTGTTTCTGAAACAGCAAACGTCAGGCTGTTTCTCCCAGGATGAAGATGCCAACTCTGAAAGCTGTTGCTGCTCTTCACCTTCCCTCGGCAGCCTATGCACAGGAACAACAGCACTGGGGATACCTGCTTTCCCAGAGACGTAACTTCTCATTGGTCTCGCTCTCGAAATAGCCTCTTTCTGAAATAGCAAACTTCAAGCAGTTTCTCCCAGGACGAAGGTGCCAGCCCTGAAAGCTGTTGCTGCTCATCACCTTCCCTCGGCAGGCTATGCACAGGAACAACTGCACTGGGGATACCTGCTTTCCCAGAGACGTAACTTCTCATCGCTCTCATTCTCGGCAGAGCCTCTTTCTGAAACAGCAAACGTCGGGCTGTTTCTCCCAGGATGAAGATGCCAGCCCTGAAAGCTGTTGCTGCTCTTCACCTTCCCTCGGCAGCCTATGCACAGGAACAACAACACTGGGGATACGTGCTTTCCCAGAGACGTAACTTCTCAAAGCTCTCGTTCTCGGAAGAGCCTCTGTCTGAAATAGCAAACGTCGGGCTGTTTCTCCCAGAACGAAGGTGCAAGCCCTGAAAGCTGTTGCTGCTCTTCACCTTCCCTCGGCAGCCTATGCACAGGAACAACAGCACTGGGGATACCGGCTTTCCCAGAGACGTAACTTCTCATCGCTCTCGTTCTCGGCAGAGCCTGTTTCTGAAACAGCAAACGTCGGGCTGTTTCTCCGAGGATGAATATGCCAGCCCTGAAAGCTGTTGCTGCTCTTCACCTTCCCTCGGCAGCTTATGCACAGGAACAACAACACTGGGGATACCTGCTTTCCCAGAGACGTAACTTCTCATTGCTCTCGTTCTCAGCAGAGCCTCTTTCTGAAATTAAAAACGTCGGGCTGATTCTCCCATAAAAAAGGTGCAAGCCCTGAAAGCTGTTGCTGCTCTTCACCTTCCCTCGGAAGCCTATGCAATGAAACAACAACTCTGGGGATATCTGCTTTCCCAGAGACGTAAGGTCTCACCGCTCTCGTTCTTGGCAGAGCCTCTTTCTGAAATAGAAAACGTTGGGCTATTTCTCCCAGAACAAAGGTGCCAGCCCTGAAAGCTGTTGCTGCTCTTCACCTTCCCTCGGCAGCCTATGCAATGAAAGAACAACACTGGGGATACCTGCTTTCCCAGAGATGTAAGGTCTCACCTGTCTAGTTCTTGGAAGAGCCTCTTTCTGAAATTACAAACGTCGGGCAGTTTCTCCCAGAACGAAGACGCCAGCCCTGAAAACTGTTGCTGCTCTTCACCTTCCCTCGGCAGCCTATGCACAGGAACAACAGCACTGGGGATACCTGCTTTCCCAGAGACGTAACTTCTCATCGCTCTCGTTCTCGGCAGAGCCTGTTTCTGAAACAGCAAACGTCGGGCTGTTTCTCCCAGGACGAAGGTGCCAGCCCTGAAAGCTGTTTCTTCTGTTAAACTTCCCTCGGCAGCCTATGCAACGAAACAACAACACTGGGGATACCTGCTTTCCCAGAGACGTAAGGTCTCACCGCTCTCGTTCTTGGCAGAGCCTCTTTCTGAAATAGCAAACGTCGGGCTGTTTAGCTCAGGACGAAGGTGCCAGCCCTGAAAGCTGTTGCTGCTCTTCACCTTCCCTCGGCAGCCTATGCACAGAAACAACAACACTGGGGATACGTGCTTTCCCAGAGACGTAACTTCTCAAAGCTCTCGTTCTCGGAAGAGCCTCTTTCTGAAATAGCAAACGTCGGGCTGTTTCTCCCAGAACGAAGGTGCAAGCCCTGAAAGCTGTTGCTGCTCTTCACCTTCCCTCGGCAGCCTATGCACAGGAACAACAGCACTGGGGATACCTGCTTTCCCAGAGACGTAACTTCTCATTGGTCTCGCTCTCGAAATAGCCTCTTTCTGAAATAGCAAACTTCAAGCAGTTTCTCCCAGGACGAAGGTGCCAGCCCTGAAAGCTGTTGCTGCTCATCACCTTCCCTCGGCAGCCTATGCACAGGAACAACTGCACTGGGGATACCTGCTTTCCCAGAGACGTAACTTCTCATCGCTCTCATTCTCGGAAGAGCCTCTTTCTGAAACAGCAAACGTCGGGCTGTTTCTCCCAGGATGAAGATGCCAGCCCTGAAAGCTGTTGCTGCTCTTCACCTTCCCTCGGCAGCCTATGCACAGGAACAACAACACTGGGGATACGTGCTTTCCCAGAGACGTAACTTCTCAAAGCTCTCGTTCTCGGAAGAGCCTCTGTCTGAAATAGCAAACGTCGGGCTGTTTCTCCCAGAACGAAGGTGCAAGCCCTGAAAGCTGTTGCTGCTCTTCACCTTCCCTCGGCAGCCTATGCACAGGAACAACAGCACTGGGGATACCGGCTTTCCCAGAGACGTAACTTCTCATCGCTCTCGTTCTCGGCAGAGCCTGTTTCTGAAACAGCAAACGTCGGGCTGTTTCTCCCAGGATGAATATGCCAGCCCTGAAAGCTGTTGCTGCTCTTCACCTTCCCTCGGCAGCATATGCACAGGAACAACAACACTGGGGATACCTGCTTTCCCAGAGACGTAACTTCTCATTGCTCTCGTTCTTGGCAGAGCCTCTTTCTGAAATAGAAAACGTTGGGCTATTTCTCCCAGAACAAAGGTGCCAGCCCTGAAAGCTGTTGCTGCTCTTCACCTTCCCTCGGCAGCCTATGCAATGAAAGAACAACACTGGGGATACCTGCTTTCCCAGAGACGTAAGGTCTCACCTGTCTAGTTCTTGGAAGAGCCTCTTTCTGAAATTACAAACGTCGGGCAGTTTCTCCCAGAACGAAGACGCCAGCCCTGAAAACTGTTGCTGCTCTTCACCTTCCCTCGGCAGCCTATGCACAGGAACAACAGCACTGGGGATACCTGCTTTCCCAGAGAGGTAACTTCTCATCGCTCTCGTTCTCGGAAGAGCCTCTTTCTGAAATAGCAAACGTTGGGCTGTTTCTCCCATAACGAAGGTGCAAGCCCTGAAATCTGTTGCTGCTCTTCACCTTCCCTCGGCAGCCTATGCACAGGAACAACAGCACTGGGGATACCTGCTTTCCCAGAGACGTAACTTCTCATCACTCTCGTTCTCGGCAGCACCTGTTTCTGAAATTAAAAACGTCAGGCTGATTCTCCCAGGACGAAGGTGCCAACTCTGAAAGCTGTTTCTTCTGTTAAACTTCCCTCGGCAGCCTATGCAACGAAACAACAACACTGGGGATACCTGCTTTCCCAGAGACGTAAGGTCTCACCGCTCTCGTTCTTGGCAGAGCCTCTTTCTGAAATAGCAAACGTCGGGCTGTTTAGCTCAGGACGAAGGTGCCAGCCCTGAAAGCTGTTGCTGCTCTTCACCTTCCCTCGGCAGCCTATGCACAGAAACAACAACACTGGGGATACGTGCTTTCCCAGAGACGTAACTTCTCAAAGATCTCGTTCTCGGAAGAGCCTCTTTCTGAAACAGCAAACGTCGGGCTGTTTCTCCCAGAACGAAGGTGCAAGCCCTGAAAGCTGTTGCTGCTCTTCACCTTCCCTCGGCAGCCTATGCACAGGAACAACAGCACTGGGGATACCGGCTTTCCCAGAGACGTAACTTCTCATCGCTCTCGTTCTCGGCAGAGCCTGTTTCTGAAACAGCAAACGTCGGGCAGTTTCTCCCAGGATGAATATACCAGCCCTGAAAGCTGTTGCTGCTCTTCACCTTCCCTCGGCAGCATATGCACAGGAACAACAACACTGGGGATACCTGCTTTCCAAGAGACGTAACTTCTCATTGCTCTCGTTCTCAGCAGAGCCTCTTTCTGAAATTAAAAACGTCGGGCTGATTCTCCCATAAAAAAGGTGCAAGCCCTGAAAGCTGTTGCTGCTCTTCACCTTCCCTCGGAAGCCTATGCAATGAAACAACAACTCTGGGGATATCTGCTTTCCCAGAGACGTAAGGTCTCACCGCTCTCGTTCTTGGCAGAGCCTCTTTCTGAAATAGAAAACGTTGGGCTGTTTCTCCCAAGACGAAGGTGCCAGCCCTGAAAGCTGTTTCTTCTCTTAAACTTCCCTCGGCAGCCTATGCAACGAAACAACAACACTGGGGATACCTGCTTTCCCAGAGACGTAAGGTCTCACCGCTCTTGTTCTTGGCAGAGCCTCTTTCTGAAATAGCAAACGTCGGGCTGTTTAGCTCAGGACGAAGGTGCCAGCCCTGAAAGCTGTTGCTGCTCTTCACCTTCCCTCGGCAGCCTATGCACAGAAACAACAACACTGGGGATACGTGCTTTCCCAGAGACGTAACTTCTCAAAGCTCTCGTTCTCGGAAGAGCCTCTTTCTGAAATAGCAAACGTCGGGCTGTTTCTCCCAGAACGAAGGTGCAAGCCCTGAAAGCTGTTGCTGCTCTTCACCTTCCCTCGGCAGCCTATGCACAGGAACAACAGCACTGGGGATACCTGCTTTCCCAGAGACGTAACTTCTCATTGGTCTCGCTCTCGAAATAGCCTCTTTCTGAAATAGCAAACTTCAAGCAGTTTCTCCCAGGACGAAGGTGCCAGCCCTGAAAGCTGTTGCTGCTCATCACCTTCCCTCGGCAGCCTATGCACAGGAACAACTGCACTGGGGATACCTGCTTTCCCAGAGACGTAACTTCTCATCGCTCTCATTCTCGGCAGAGCCTCTTTCTGAAATAGCAAACGTCGGGCTGTTTCTCCCAGAACGAAGGTGCAAGCCCTGAAAGCTGTTGCTGCTCTTCACCTTCCCTCGGCAGCCTATGCACAGGAACAACAGCACTGGGGATACCTGCTTTCCCAGAGACGTAACTTCTCATCGCTCTCGTTCTCGGCAGAGCCTCTTTCTGATATTAAAAACGTCCTGCTGATTCTCCCAAGACGAAGGTGCCAGCCCTGAAAGCTGTTGCTGATCTTCACCTTCCCTCAGCAGCCTATGCACAGGAACAACAGCACTGGGGATACCTGCTTTCCCAGAGACGTAACTTCTCATTGGTCTCGCTCTCGAAATAGCCTCTTTCTGAAATAGCAAACTTCAGGCAGTTTCTCCCAGGACGAAGGTGCCAGCCCTGAAAGCTGTTGCTGCTCTTCACCTTCCCTCGGCAGCCTATGCACAGGAACAACAGCACTGGGGATACCTGCTTTCCCAGAGACGTAACTTCTCATCGCTCTCTTTCACGGCAGAGCCTGTTTCTGAAACAGCAAACGTCGGGCTGTTTCTCCCAGGATGAAGATGCCAGCCCTGAAAGCTGTTGCTGCTCTTCACCTTCCCTCGGCAGCCTATGCACAGGAACAACAGCACTGGGGATACCTGCTTTCCGAGAGAGGTAACTTCTCATCGCTCTCGTTCTCGGCAGAGCCTCTTTCTGAAATAGCAAACGTTGGGCTGTTTCTCCCATAACGAAGGTGCAAGCCCTGAAATCTGTTGCTGCTCTTCACCTTCCCTCGGCAGCCTATGCACAGGAACAACAGCACTTGGGATACCTGCTTTCCCAGAGACGTAACTTCTCATCGCTCTCGTTCTCGGCAGCACCTGTTTCTGAAATTAAAAACGTCAGGCTGATTCTCCCAGGACGAAGGTGCCAACTCTGAAAGCTGTTGCTGCTCTTCAACTTCCCTCGGCAGCCTATGCAACGAAACAACACCACTGGGGATAACTGCTTTCCCAGAGACGTAATGTCTCACCGCTCTCGTTCTTGGCAGAGCCTCTTTCTGAAATAGCAAACGTCGGGCTGTTTCTCCCAGGACGAAGGTGCCAGCCCTGAAAGCTGTTTCTTCTCTTAAACTTCCCTCGGCAGCCTATGCAACGAAACAACAACACTGGGGATACCTGCTTTCCCAGAGACGTAATGTCTCACCGCTCTCGTTCTTGGCAGAGCCTCTTTCTGAAATAGAAAACGTCGGGCAATTTCTCCCAGAACGAAGGTTCAAGCCCTGAAAGCTGTTGCTGCTCTTCACCTTCCCTCGGCAGCATATGCACAGGAACAACAGCACTGGGGATACCTGCTTTCCCAGAGACGTAACTTCTCATCGCTCTTGCTCTCGGCAGAGCCTGTTTCTGAAACAGCAAACTTCGGGCTCTTTCTCTCAGGATGAAGATGCCAACTCTGAAAGCTGTTGCTGCTCTTCACCTTCCCTCGGCAGCCTATGCACAGGAACAACAGCACTGGGGATACCTGCTTTCCCAGAGACGTAACTTCTCATCACTCTCGTTCTCGGCAGAGCCTCTTTCTGAAATAGCAAACTTCAAGCAGTTTCTCCCAGGACGAAGGTGCCAGCCCTGAAAGCTGTTGCTGCTCTTCACCTTCCCTCGGCAGCCTATGCACAGGAACAACAGCACTGGGGATACCTGCTTTCCCAGAGACGTAACTTCTCATCGCTCTCATTCTCGGCAGAGCCTGTTTCTGAAACAGCAAACGTCGGGCTGTTTCTCCCAGGATGAAGATGCCAGCCCTGAAAGCTGTTGCTGCTCTTCACCTTCCCTCGGCAGCCTATGCACAGGAACAACAACACTGGGGACACGTGCTTTCCCAGAGACGTAACTTCTCAAAGCTCTCGTTCTCGGAAGAGCCTCTTTCTGAAATAGCAAACGTCGGGCTGTTTCTCCCAGAACGAAGGTGCAAGCCCTGAAAGCTGTTGCTGCTCTTCACCTTCCCTCGGCAGCCTATGCACAGGAACAACAGCACTGGGGATACCGGCTTTCCCAGAGACGTAACTTCTCATCGCTCTCGTTCTCGGCAGAGCCTGTTTCTGAAACAGCAAACGTCGGGCTGTTTCTCCCAGAACGAAGGTGCCAGCCCTGAAAGCTGTTGCTGCTCTTCACCTTCCCTCGGCAGCATATGCACAGGAACAACAACACTGGGGATACCTGCTTTCCCAGAGACGTAACTTCTCATTGCTCTCGTTCTCGGCAGAGCCTCTTTCTGAAATTAAAAACGTCGGGCTGATTCTCCCATAAAAAAGGTGCAAGCCCTGAAAGCTGTTGCTGCTCTTCACCTTCCCTCGGCAGCCTATGCAATGAAACAACAAGTCTGGGGATATCTGCTTTCCCAGAGACGTAAGGTCTCACCGCTCTCGTTCTTGGCAGAGCCTCTTTCTGAAATAGAAAACGTTGGGCTATTTCTCCCAGAACAAAGGTGCCAGCCCTGAAAGCTGTTGCTGCTCTTCACCTTCCCTCGGCAGCCTATGCACAGGAACAACAGCACTGGGGATACCTGCTTTCCCAGAGACGTAAGGTCTCACCTGTCTCGTTCTTGGAAGAGCCTCTTTCTGAAATTACAAACGTCGGGCAGTTTCTCCCAGAACGAAGGTGCCAGCCCTGAAAGCTGTTGCTGCTCTTCACCTTCCCTCGGCAGCCTATGCACAGGAACAACAGCACTGGGGATACCTGCTTTCCCAGAGAGGTAACTTCTCATCGCTCTCGTTCTCGGCAGAGCCTGTTTCTGAAACAGCAAACGTCGGGCTGTTTCTCCCAGAACGAAGGTGCCAGCCCTGAAAGCTGTTGCTGCTCTTCACCTTCCCTCGGCAGCATATGCACAGGAACAACAACACTGGGGATACCTGCTTTCCCAGAGACGTAACTTCTCATTGCTCTCGTTCTCGGCAGAGCCTCTTTCTGAAATTAAAAACGTCGGGCTGATTCTCCCATAAAAAAGGTGCAAGCCCTGAAAGCTGTTGCTGCTCTTCACCTTCCCTCGGCAGCCTATGCAATGAAACAACAAGTCTGGGGATATCTGCTTTCCCAGAGACGTAAGGTCTCACCGCTCTCGTTCTTGGCAGAGCCTCTTTCTGAAATAGAAAACGTTGGGCTATTTCTCCCAGAACAAAGGTGCCAGCCCTGAAAGCTGTTGCTGCTCTTCACCTTCCCTCGGCAGCCTATGCACAGGAACAACTGCACTGGGGATACCTGCTTTCCCAGAGACGTAAGGTCTCACCTGTCTCGTTCTTGGAAGAGCCTCTTTCTGAAATTACAAACGTCGGGCAGTTTCTCCCAGAACGAAGGTGCCAGCCCTGAAAGCTGTTGCTGCTCTTCACCTTCCCTCGGCAGCCTATGCACAGGAACAACAGCACTGGGGATACCTGCTTTCCCAGAGAGGTAACTTCTCATCGCTCTCGTTCTCGGCAGAGCCTCTTTCTGAAATAGCAACCGTTGGGCTGTTTCTCCCAGGATGAATATGCCAGCCCTGAAAGCTGTTGCTGCTCTTCACCTTCCCTCGGCAGCATATGCACAGGAACAACAACACTGGGGATACCTGCTTTCCCAGAGACGTAACTTCTCATTGCTCTCGTTCTCGGCAGAGCCTCTTTCTGAAATTAAAAACGTCGGGCTGATTCTCCCATAAAAAAGGTGCAAGCCCTGAAAGCTGTTGCTGCTCTTCACCTTCCCTCGGCAGCCTATGCAATGAAACAACAAGTCTGGGGATACCTGCTTTCCCAGAGACGTAAGGTCTCACCGCTCTCGTTCTTGGCAGAGCCTCTTTCTGAAATAGAAAACGTTGGGCTATTTCTCCCAGAACAAAGGTGCCAGCCCTGAAAGCTGTTGCTGCTCTTCACCTTCCCTCAGCAGCCTATGCAACGAAACAACAACACTGGGGATACCTGATTTCCCAGAGACGTAAGGTCTCACCTGTCTCGTTCTTGGAAGAGCCTCTTTCTGAAATTACAAACGTCGGGCAGTTTCTCCCAGAACGAAGGTGCCAGCCCTGAAAGCTGTTGCTGCTCTTCACCTTCCCTCGGCAGCCTATGCACAGGAACAACAGCACTGGGGATACCTGCTTTCCCAGAGAGGTAACTTCTCATCGCTCTCGTTCTCGGCAGAGCCTCTTTCTGAAATAGCAAACGTTGGGCTGTTTCTCCCATAACGAAGGTGCCAGCCCTGAAAGCTGTTGCTGCTCTTCAACTTCCCTCGGCAGCCTATGCACAGGAACAACAGCACTGGGGATACCTGCTTTCCCAGAGACGTAACTTCTCATCACTCTCGTTCTCGGCAGCAACTGTTTCTGAAATTAAAAACGTCAGGCTGATTCTCCCAGGACGAAGGTGCCAGTCCTGGAAGCTTTTGCTGCTCTTCACCTCCCTCGGCAGCCTATGCAACGAAACAACACCACTGGGGATACCTGCTTTCCCAGAGACGTAACTTCTCATTGGTCTCGTTCTCGGCAGAGCCTGTTTCTGAAACAGCAAACATCGGGCTGTTTCTCCCAGGATGAAGATGCCAGCCCTGAAAGCTGTTGCTGCTCTTCACCTTCCCTCGGCAGCCTATGCACAGGAACAACAACACTGGGGATACCTGCTTTCCCAGAGACGTAACTTCTCATTGCTCTCGTTCTCGGCAGAGCCTCTTTCTGAAATTAAAAACGTCGGGCTGATTCTCCCATAAAAAAGGTGCAAGCCCTGAAAGCTGTTGCTGCTCTTCACCTTCCCTCGGCAGCCTATGCAATGAAACAACAAGTCTGGGGATATCTGCTTTCCCAGAGACGTAAGGTCTCACCGCTCTCGTTCTTGGCAGAGCCTCTTTCTGAAATAGAAAACGTTGGGCTATTTCTCCCAGAACAAAGGTGCCAGCCCTGAAAGCTGTTGCTGCTCTTCACCTTCCCTCGGCAGCCTATGCAACGAAACAACAACACTGGGGATACCTGATTTCCCAGAGACGTAAGGTCTCACCTGTCTCGTTCTTGGAAGAGCCTCTTTCTGAAATTACAAACGTCGGGCAGTTTCTCCCAGAACGAAGGTGCCAGCCCTGAAAGCTGTTGCTGCTCTTCACCTTCCCTCGGCAGCCTATGCACAGGAACAACAGCACTGGGGATACCTGCTTTCCCAGAGAGGTAACTTCTCATCGCTCTCGTTCTCGGCAGAGCCTCTTTCTGAAATAGCAAACGTTGGGCTGTTTCTCCCATAACGAAGGTGCCAGCCCTGAAAGCTGTTGCTGCTCTTCAACTTCCCTCGGCAGCCTATGCACAGGAACAACAGCACTGGGGATACCTGCTTTCCCAGAGACGTAACTTCTCATCACTCTCGTTCTCGGAAGAGCCTCTTTCTGAAACAGCAAACGTCGGGCTGTTTCTCCCAGGATGAAGATGCCAGCCCTGAAAGCTGTTGCTGCTCTTCACCTTCCCTCGGCAGCCTATGCACAGGAACAACAACACTGGGGATACCTGCTTTCCCAGAGACGTAACTTCTCATTGGTCTCGTTCTCGGCAGAGCCTGTTTCTGAAACAGCAAACATCGGGCTGTTTCTCCCAGGATGAAGATGCCAGCCCTGAAAGCTGTTGCTGCTCTTCACCTTCCCTCGGCAGCCTATGCACAGGAACAACAGCACTGGGGATACCTGCTTTCCCAGAGACGTAACTTCTCATCGCTCTCATTCTCGGCAGAGCCTGTTTCTGAAACAGCAAACGTCGGGCTGTTTCTCCCAGGATGAAGATGCCAACTCTGAAAGCTGTTGCTGCTCTTCACCTTCCCTCGGCAGCCTATGCACAGGAACAACAGCACTGGAGATACCTGCTTTCCAGAGACGTAAGGTCTCACCGCTCTCGTTCTTGGCAGAGCCTCTTTCTGAAATAGAAAACGTCGGGCAATTTCTCCCAGAACGAAGGTTCAAGCCCTGAAAGCTGTTGCTGCTCTTCACCTTCCCTCGGCAGCCTATGCACAGGAACAACAGCACTGGGGATACCTGCTTTCCCAGAGACGTAACTTCTCATCGCTCTTGCTCTCGGCAGAGCCTGTTTCTGAAACAGCAAACTTCGGGCTGTTTCTCTCAGGATGAAGATGCCAACTCTGAAAGCTGTTGCTGCTCTTCACCTTCCCTCGGCAGCCTATGCACAGGAACAACAGCACTGGGGATACCTGCTTTCCCAGAGACGTAACTTCTCATCGCTCTCGTTCTCGGCAGAGCCTGTTTCTGAAACAGCAAACGTCAGGCTGTTTCTCCCAGGATGAAGATGCCAACTCTGAAAGCTGTTGCTGCTCTTCACCTTCCCTCGGCAGCCTATGCACAGGAACAACAGCACTGGGGATACCTGCTTTCCCAGAGACGTAACTTCTCATCGCTCTCGTTCTCGGCAGAGCCTGTTTCTGAAACAGCAAACGTCGGGCTGTTTCTCCCAGGACGAAGGTGCCAGCCCTGAAAGCTGTTTCTTCTCTTAAACTTCTCTCGGCAGCCTATGCAACGAAAGAACAACACTGGGGATACCTGCTTTCCCAGAGACGTAAGGTCTCACCGCTCTCGTTCTTGGCAGAGCCTCTTTCTGAAATAGCAAACGTCGGGCTGTTTAGCTCAGGACGAAGGTGCCAGCCCTGAAAGCTGTTGCTACTCTTCACCTTCCCTCGGCAGCCTATGCGCAGAAACAACAACACTGGGGATACGTGCTTTCCCAGAGACGTAACTTCTCAAAGCTCTCGTTCTCGGAAGAGCCTCTTTCTGAAATAGCAAACGTCGGGCTGTTTCTCCCAGAACGAAGGTGCAAGCCCTGAAAGCTGTTGCTGCTCTTCACCTTCCCTCGGCAGCCTATGCACAGGAACAACAGCACTGGGGATACCTGCTTTCCCAGAGACGTAACTTCTCATTGGTCTCGCTCTCGAAATAGCCTCTTTCTGAAATAGCAAACTTCAAGCAGTTTCTCCCAGGACGAAGGTGCCAGCCCTGAAAGCTGTTGCTGCTCATCACCTTCCCTCGGCAGGCTATGCACAGGAACAACTGCACTGGGGATACCTGCTTTCCCAGAGACGTAACTTCTCATCGCTCTCATTCTCGGCAGAGCCTCTTTCTGAAACAGCAAACGTCGGGCTGTTTCTCCCAGGATGAAGATGCCAGCCCTGAAAGCTGTTGCTGCTCTTCACCTTCCCTCGGCAGCCTATGCACAGGAACAACAACACTGGGGATACGTGCTTTCCCAGAGACGTAACTTCTCAAAGCTCTCGTTCTCGGAAGAGCCTCTGTCTGAAATAGCAAACGTCGGGCTGTTTCTCCCAGAACGAAGGTGCAAGCCCTGAAAGCTGTTGCTGCTCTTCACCTTCCCTCGGCAGCCTATGCACAGGAACAACAGCACTGGGGATACCGGCTTTCCCAGAGACGTAACTTCTCATCGCTCTCGTTCTCGGCAGAGCCTGTTTCTGAAACAGCAAACGTCGGGCTGTTTCTCCCAGGATGAATATGCCAGCCCTGAAAGCTGTTGCTGCTCTTCACCTTCCCTCGGCAGCTTATGCACAGGAACAACAACACTGGGGATACCTGCTTTCCCAGAGACGTAACTTCTCATTGCTCTCGTTCTCAGCAGAGCCTCTTTCTGAAATTAAAAACGTCGGGCTGATTCTCCCATAAAAAAGGTGCAAGCCCTGAAAGCTGTTGCTGCTCTTCACCTTCCCTCGGCAGCCTATGCAATGAAACAACACGTCTGGGGATATCTGCTTTCCCAGAGACGTAAGGTCTCACCGCTCTCGTTCTTGGCAGAGCCTCTTTCTGAAATAGAAAACGTTGGGCTATTTCTCCCAGAACAAAGGTGCCAGCCCTGAAAGCTGTTGCTGCTCTTCACCTTCCCTCGGCAGCCTATGCAATGAAAGAACAACACTGGGGATACCTGCTTTCCCAGAGATGTAAGGTCTCACCTGTCTAGTTCTTGGAAGAGCCTCTTTCTGAAATTACAAACGTCGGGCAGTTTCTCCCAGAACGAAGACGCCAGCCCTGAAAACTGTTGCTGCTCTTCACCTTCCCTCGGCAGCCTATGCACAGGAACAACAGCACTGGGGATACCTGCTTTCCCAGAGACGTAACTTCTCATCGCTCTCGTTCTCGGCAGAGCCTGTTTCTGAAACAGCAAACGTCGGGCTGTTTCTCCCAGGACGAAGGTGCCAGCCCTGAAAGCTGTTTCTTCTGTTAAACTTCCCTCGGCAGCCTATGCAACGAAACAACAACACTGGGGATACCTGCTTTCCCAGAGACGTAAGGTCTCACCGCTCTCGTTCTTGGCAGAGCCTCTTTCTGAAATAGCAAACGTCGGGCTGTTTAGCTCAGGACGAAGGTGCCAGCCCTGAAAGCTGTTGCTGCTCTTCACCTTCCCTCGGCAGCCTATGCACAGAAACAACAACACTGGGGATACGTGCTTTCCCAGAGACGTAACTTCTCAAAGCTCTCGTTCTCGGAAGAGCCTCTTTCTGAAATAGCAAACGTCGGGCTGTTTCTCCCAGAACGAAGGTGCAAGCCCTGAAAGCTGTTGCTGCTCTTCACCTTCCCTCGGCAGCCTATGCACAGGAACAACAGCACTGGGGATACCTGCTTTCCCAGAGACGTAACTTCTCATTGGTCTCGCTCTCGAAATAGCCTCTTTCTGAAATAGCAAACTTCAAGCAGTTTCTCCCAGGACGAAGGTGCCAGCCCTGAAAGCTGTTGCTGCTCTTCACCTTCCCTCGGCAGCCTATGCACAGGAACAACTGCACTGGGGATACCTGCTTTCCCAGAGACGTAACTTCTCATCGCTCTCATTCTCGGAAGAGCCTCTTTCTGAAACAGCAAACGTCGGGCTGTTTCTCCCAGGATGAAGATGCCAGCCCTGAAAGCTGTTGCTGCTCTTCACCTTCCCTCGGCAGCCTATGCACAGGAACAACAACACTGGGGATACGTGCTTTCCCAGAGACGTAACTTCTCAAAGCTCTCGTTCTCGGAAGAGCCTCTGTCTGAAATAGCAAACGTCGGGCTGTTTCTCCCAGAACGAAGGTGCAAGCCCTGAAAGCTGTTGCTGCTCTTCACCTTCCCTCGGCAGCCTATGCACAGGAACAACAGCACTGGGGATACCGGCTTTCCCAGAGACGTAACTTCTCATCGCTCTCGTTCTCGGCAGAGCCTGTTTCTGAAACAGCAAACGTCGGGCTGTTTCTCCCAGGATGAATATGCCAGCCCTGAAAGCTGTTGCTGCTCTTCACCTTCCCTCGGCAGCATATGCACAGGAACAACAACACTGGGGATACCTGCTTTCCCAGAGACGTAACTTCTCATTGCTCTCGTTCTTGGCAGAGCCTCTTTCTGAAATAGAAAACGTTGGGCTATTTCTCCCAGAACAAAGGTGCCAGCCCTGAAAGCTGTTGCTGCTCTTCACCTTCCCTCGGCAGCCTATGCAATGAAAGAACAACACTGGGGATACCTGCTTTCCCAGAGACGTAAGGTCTCACCTGTCTAGTTCTTGGAAGAGCCTCTTTCTGAAATTACAAACGTCGGGCAGTTTCTCCCAGAACGAAGACGCCAGCCCTGAAAACTGTTGCTGCTCTTCACCTTCCCTCGGCAGCCTATGCACAGGAACAACAGCACTGGGGATACCTGCTTTCCCAGAGAGGTAACTTCTCATCGCTCTCGTTCTTGGCAGAGCCTCTTTCTGAAATAGCAAACGTTGGGCTGTTTCTCCCATAACGAAGGTGCAAGCCCTGAAATCTGTTGCTGCTCTTCACCTTCCCTCGGCAGCCTATGCACAGGAACAACAGCACTGGGGATACCTGCTTTCCCAGAGACGTAACTTCTCATCACTCTCGTTCTCGGCAGCACCTGTTTCTGAAATTAAAAACGTCAGGCTGATTCTCCCAGGACGAAGGTGCCAACTCTGAAAGCTGTTTCTTCTGTTAAACTTCCCTCGGCAGCCTATGCAACGAAACAACAACACTGGGGATACCTGCTTTCCCAGAGACGTAAGGTCTCACCGCTCTCGTTCTTGGCAGAGCCTCTTTCTGAAATAGCAAACGTCGGGCTGTTTAGCTCAGGACGAAGGTGCCAGCCCTGAAAGCTGTTGCTGCTCTTCACCTTCCCTCGGCAGCCTATGCACAGAAACAACAACACTGGGGATACGTGCTTTCCCAGAGACGTAACTTCTCAAAGATCTCGTTCTCGGAAGAGCCTCTTTCTGAAACAGCAAACGTCGGGCTGTTTCTCCCAGAACGAAGGTGCAAGCCCTGAAAGCTGTTGCTGCTCTTCACCTTCCCTCGGCAGCCTATGCACAGGAACAACAGCACTGGGGATACCGGCTTTCCCAGAGACGTAACTTCTCATCGCTCTCGTTCTCGGCAGAGCCTGTTTCTGAAACAGCAAACGTCGGGCAGTTTCTCCCAGGATGAATATACCAGCCCTGAAAGCTGTTGCTGCTCTTCACCTTCCCTCGGCAGCATATGCACAGGAACAACAACACTGGGGATACCTGCTTTCCAAGAGACGTAACTTCTCATTGCTCTCGTTCTCAGCAGAGCCTCTTTCTGAAATTAAAAACGTCGGGCTGATTCTCCCATAAAAAAGGTGCAAGCCCTGAAAGCTGTTGCTGCTCTTCACCTTCCCTCGGAAGCCTATGCAATGAAACAACAACTCTGGGGATATCTGCTTTCCCAGAGACGTAAGGTCTCACCGCTCTCGTTCTTGGCAGAGCCTCTTTCTGAAATAGAAAACGTTGGGCTGTTTCTCCCAAGACGAAGGTGCCAGCCCTGAAAGCTGTTTCTTCTCTTAAACTTCCCTCGGCAGCCTATGCAACGAAACAACAACACTGGGGATACCTGCTTTCCCAGAGACGTAAGGTCTCACCGCTCTTGTTCTTGGCAGAGCCTCTTTCTGAAATAGCAAACGTCGGGCTGTTTAGCTCAGGACGAAGGTGCCAGCCCTGAAAGCTGTTGCTGCTCTTCACCTTCCCTCGGCAGCCTATGCACAGAAACAACAACACTGGGGATACGTGCTTTCCCAGAGACGTAACTTCTCAAAGCTCTCGTTCTCGGAAGAGCCTCTTTCTGAAATAGCAAACGTCGGGCTGTTTCTCCCAGAACGAAGGTGCAAGCCCTGAAAGCTGTTGCTGCTCTTCACCTTCCCTCGGCAGCCTATGCACAGGAACAACAGCACTGGGGATACCTGCTTTCCCAGAGACGTAACTTCTCATTGGTCTCGCTCTCGAAATAGCCTCTTTCTGAAATAGCAAACTTCAAGCAGTTTCTCCCAGGACGAAGGTGCCAGCCCTGAAAGCTGTTGCTGCTCATCACCTTCCCTCGGCAGCCTATGCACAGGAACAACTGCACTGGGGATACCTGCTTTCCCAGAGACGTAACTTCTCATCGCTCTCATTCTCGGCAGAGCCTCTTTCTGAAATAGCAAACGTCGGGCTGTTTCTCCCAGAACGAAGGTGCAAGCCCTGAAAGCTGTTGCTGCTCTTCACCTTCCCTCGGCAGCCTATGCACAGGAACAACAGCACTGGGGATACCTGCTTTCCCAGAGACGTAACTTCTCATCGCTCTCGTTCTCGGCAGAGCCTCTTTCTGATATTAAAAACGTCCTGCTGATTCTCCCAAGACGAAGGTGCCAGCCCTGAAAGCTGTTGCTGATCTTCACCTTCCCTCAGCAGCCTATGCACAGGAACAACAGCACTGGGGATACCTGCTTTCCCAGAGACGTAACTTCTCATTGGTCTCGCTCTCGAAATAGCCTCTTTCTGAAATAGCAAACTTCAGGCAGTTTCTCCCAGGACGAAGGTGCCAGCCCTGAAAGCTGTTGCTGCTCTTCACCTTCCCTCGGCAGCCTATGCACAGGAACAACAGCACTGGGGATACCTGCTTTCCCAGAGACGTAACTTCTCATCGCTCTCTTTCACGGCAGAGCCTGTTTCTGAAACAGCAAACGTCGGGCTGTTTCTCCCAGGATGAAGATGCCAGCCCTGAAAGCTGTTGCTGCTCTTCACCTTCCCTCGGCAGCCTATGCACAGGAACAACAGCACTGGGGATACCTGCTTTCCGAGAGAGGTAACTTCTCATCGCTCTCGTTCTCGGCAGAGCCTCTTTCTGAAATAGCAAACGTTGGGCTGTTTCTCCCATAACGAAGGTGCAAGCCCTGAAATCTGTTGCTGCTCTTCACCTTCCCTCGGCAGCCTATGCACAGGAACAACAGCACTTGGGATACCTGCTTTCCCAGAGACGTAACTTCTCATCGCTCTCGTTCTCGGCAGCACCTGTTTCTGAAATTAAAAACGTCAGGCTGATTCTCCCAGGACGAAGGTGCCAACTCTGAAAGCTGTTGCTGCTCTTCAACTTCCCTCGGCAGCCTATGCAACGAAACAACACCACTGGGGATAACTGCTTTCCCAGAGACGTAATGTCTCACCGCTCTCGTTCTTGGCAGAGCCTCTTTCTGAAATAGCAAACGTCGGGCTGTTTCTCCCAGGACGAAGGTGCCAGCCCTGAAAGCTGTTTCTTCTCTTAAACTTCCCTCGGCAGCCTATGCAACGAAACAACAACACTGGGGATACCTGCTTTCCCAGAGACGTAATGTCTCACCGCTCTCGTTCTTGGCAGAGCCTCTTTCTGAAATAGAAAACGTCGGGCAATTTCTCCCAGAACGAAGGTTCAAGCCCTGAAAGCTGTTGCTGCTCTTCACCTTCCCTCGGCAGCATATGCACAGGAACAACAGCACTGGGGATACCTGCTTTCCCAGAGACGTAACTTCTCATCGCTCTTGCTCTCGGCAGAGCCTGTTTCTGAAACAGCAAACTTCGGGCTCTTTCTCTCAGGATGAAGATGCCAACTCTGAAAGCTGTTGCTGCTCTTCACCTTCCCTCGGCAGCCTATGCACAGGAACAACAGCACTGGGGATACCTGCTTTCCCAGAGACATAACTTCTCAACACTCTCGTTCTCGGCAGAGCCTCTTTCTGAAATAGCAAACTTCAAGCAGTTTCTCCCAGGACGAAGGTGCCAGCCCTGAAAGCTGTTGCTGCTCTTCACCTTCCCTCGGCAGCCTATGCACAGGAACAACAGCACTGGGGATACCTGCTTTCCCAGAGACGTAACTTCTCATCGCTCTCATTCTCGGCAGAGCCTGTTTCTGAAACAGCAAACGTCGGGCTGTTTCTCCCAGGATGAAGATGCCAGCCCTGAAAGCTGTTGCTGCTCTTCACCTTCCCTCGGCAGCCTATGCACAGGAACAACAACACTGGGGACACGTGCTTTCCCAGAGACGTAACTTCTCAAAGCTCTCGTTCTCGGAAGAGCCTCTTTCTGAAATAGCAAACGTCGGGCTGTTTCTCCCAGAACGAAGGTGCAAGCCCTGAAAGCTGTTGCTGCTCTTCACCTTCCCTCGGCAGCCTATGCACAGGAACAACAGCACTGGGGATACCGGCTTTCCCAGAGACGTAACTTCTCATCGCTCTCGTTCTCGGCAGAGCCTGTTTCTGAAACAGCAAACGTCGGGCTGTTTCTCCCAGAACGAAGGTGCCAGCCCTGAAAGCTGTTGCTGCTCTTCACCTTCCCTCGGCAGCATATGCACAGGAACAACAACACTGGGGATACCTGCTTTCCCAGAGACGTAACTTCTCATTGCTCTCGTTCTCGGCAGAGCCTCTTTCTGAAATTAAAAACGTCGGGCTGATTCTCCCATAAAAAAGGTGCAAGCCCTGAAAGCTGTTGCTGCTCTTCACCTTCCCTCGGCAGCCTATGCAATGAAACAACAAGTCTGGGGATATCTGCTTTCCCAGAGACGTAAGGTCTCACCGCTCTCGTTCTTGGCAGAGCCTCTTTCTGAAATAGAAAACGTTGGGCTATTTCTCCCAGAACAAAGGTGCCAGCCCTGAAAGCTGTTGCTGCTCTTCACCTTCCCTCGGCAGCCTATGCACAGGAACAACAGCACTGGGGATACCTGCTTTCCCAGAGACGTAAGGTCTCACCTGTCTCGTTCTTGGAAGAGCCTCTTTCTGAAATTACAAACGTCGGGCAGTTTCTCCCAGAACGAAGGTGCCAGCCCTGAAAGCTGTTGCTGCTCTTCACCTTCCCTCGGCAGCCTATGCACAGGAACAACAGCACTGGGGATACCTGCTTTCCCAGAGAGGTAACTTCTCATCGCTCTCGTTCTCGGCAGAGCCTGTTTCTGAAACAGCAAACGTCGGGCTGTTTCTCCCAGAACGAAGGTGCCAGCCCTGAAAGCTGTTGCTGCTCTTCACCTTCCCTCGGCAGCATATGCACAGGAACAACAACACTGGGGATACCTGCTTTCCCAGAGACGTAACTTCTCATTGCTCTCGTTCTCGGCAGAGCCTCTTTCTGAAATTAAAAACGTCGGGCTGATTCTCCCATAAAAAAGGTGCAAGCCCTGAAAGCTGTTGCTGCTCTTCACCTTCCCTCGGCAGCCTATGCAATGAAACAACAAGTCTGGGGATATCTGCTTTCCCAGAGACGTAAGGTCTCACCGCTCTCGTTCTTGGCAGAGCCTCTTTCTGAAATAGAAAACGTTGGGCTATTTCTCCCAGAACAAAGGTGCCAGCCCTGAAAGCTGTTGCTGCTCTTCACCTTCCCTCGGCAGCCTATGCACAGGAACAACTGCACTGGGGATACCTGCTTTCCCAGAGACGTAAGGTCTCACCTGTCTCGTTCTTGGAAGAGCCTCTTTCTGAAATTACAAACGTCGGGCAGTTTCTCCCAGAACGAAGGTGCCAGCCCTGAAAGCTGTTGCTGCTCTTCACCTTCCCTCGGCAGCCTATGCACAGGAACAACAGCACTGGGGATACCTGCTTTCCCAGAGAGGTAACTTCTCATCGCTCTCGTTCTCGGCAGAGCCTCTTTCTGAAATAGCAACCGTTGGGCTGTTTCTCCCAGGATGAATATGCCAGCCCTGAAAGCTGTTGCTGCTCTTCACCTTCCCTCGGCAGCATATGCACAGGAACAACAACACTGGGGATACCTGCTTTCCCAGAGACGTAACTTCTCATTGCTCTCGTTCTCGGCAGAGCCTCTTTCTGAAATTAAAAACGTCGGGCTGATTCTCCCATAAAAAAGGTGCAAGCCCTGAAAGCTGTTGCTGCTCTTCACCTTCCCTCGGCAGCCTATGCAATGAAACAACAAGTCTGGGGATACCTGCTTTCCCAGAGACGTAAGGTCTCACCGCTCTCGTTCTTGGCAGAGCCTCTTTCTGAAATAGAAAACGTTGGGCTATTTCTCCCAGAACAAAGGTGCCAGCTCTGAAAGCTGTTGCTGCTCTTCACCTTCCCTCAGCAGCCTATGCAACGAAACAACAACACTGGGGATACCTGATTTCCCAGAGACGTAAGGTCTCACCTGTCTCGTTCTTGGAAGAGCCTCTTTCTGAAATTACAAACGTCGGGCAGTTTCTCCCAGAACGAAGGTGCCAGCCCTGAAAGCTGTTGCTGCTCTTCACCTTCCCTCGGCAGCCTATGCACAGGAACAACAGCACTGGGGATACCTGCTTTCCCAGAGAGGTAACTTCTCATCGCTCTCGTTCTCGGCAGAGCCTCTTTCTGAAATAGCAAACGTTGGGCTGTTTCTCCCATAACGAAGGTGCCAGCCCTGAAAGCTGTTGCTGCTCTTCAACTTCCCTCGGCAGCCTATGCACAGGAACAACAGCACTGGGGATACCTGCTTTCCCAGAGACGTAACTTCTCATCACTCTCGTTCTCGGCAGCAACTGTTTCTGAAATTAAAAACGTCAGGCTGATTCTCCCAGGACGAAGGTGCCAGTCCTGGAAGCTTTTGCTGCTCTTCACCTCCCTCGGCAGCCTATGCAACGAAACAACACCACTGGGGATACCTGCTTTCCCAGAGACGTAACTTCTCATTGGTCTCGTTCTCGGCAGAGCCTGTTTCTGAAACAGCAAACATCGGGCTGTTTCTCCCAGGATGAAGATGCCAGCCCTGAAAGCTGTTGCTGCTCTTCACCTTCCCTCGGCAGCCTATGCACAGGAACAACAACACTGGGGATACCTGCTTTCCCAGAGACGTAACTTCTCATTGCTCTCGTTCTCGGCAGAGCCTCTTTCTGAAATTAAAAACGTCGGGCTGATTCTCCCATAAAAAAGGTGCAAGCCCTGAAAGCTGTTGCTGCTCTTCACCTTCCCTCGGCAGCCTATGCAATGAAACAACAAGTCTGGGGATATCTGCTTTCCCAGAGACGTAAGGTCTCACCGCTCTCGTTCTTGGCAGAGCCTCTTTCTGAAATAGAAAACGTTGGGCTATTTCTCCCAGAACAAAGGTGCCAGCCCTGAAAGCTGTTGCTGCTCTTCACCTTCCCTCGGCAGCCTATGCAACGAAACAACAACACTGGGGATACCTGATTTCCCAGAGACGTAAGGTCTCACCTGTCTCGTTCTTGGAAGAGCCTCTTTCTGAAATTACAAACGTCGGGCAGTTTCTCCCAGAACGAAGGTGCCAGCCCTGAAAGCTGTTGCTGCTCTTCACCTTCCCTCGGCAGCCTATGCACAGGAACAACAGCACTGGGGATACCTGCTTTCCCAGAGAGGTAACTTCTCATCGCTCTCGTTCTCGGCAGAGCCTCTTTCTGAAATAGCAAACGTTGGGCTGTTTCTCCCATAACGAAGGTGCCAGCCCTGAAAGCTGTTGCTGCTCTTCAACTTCCCTCGGCAGCCTATGCACAGGAACAACAGCACTGGGGATACCTGCTTTCCCAGAGACGTAACTTCTCATCACTCTCGTTCTCGGCAGCAACTGTTTCTGAAATTAAAAACGTCAGGCTGATTCTCCCAGGACGAAGGTGCCAGTCCTGGAAGCTTTTGCTGCTCTTCACCTCCCTCGGCAGCCTATGCAACGAAACAACACCACTGGGGATACCTGCTTTCCCAGAGACGTAACTTCTCATTGGTCTCGTTCTCGGCAGAGCCTGTTTCTGAAACAGCAAACATCGGGCTGTTTCTCCCAGGATGAAGATGCCAGCCCTGAAAGCTGTTGCTGCTCTTCACCTTCCCTCGGCAGCCTATGCACAGGAACAACAACACTGGGGATACCTGCTTTCCCAGAGACGTAACTTCTCATTGCTCTCGTTCTCGGCAGAGCCTCTTTCTGAAATTAAAAACGTCGGGCTGATTCTCCCATAAAAAAGGTGCAAGCCCTGAAAGCTGTTGCTGCTCTTCACCTTCCCTCGGCAGCCTATGCAATGAAACAACAAGTCTGGGGATATCTGCTTTCCCAGAGACGTAAGGTCTCACCGCTCTCGTTCTTGGCAGAGCCTCTTTCTGAAATAGAAAACGTTGGGCTATTTCTCCCAGAACAAAGGTGCCAGCCCTGAAAGCTGTTGCTGCTCTTCACCTTCCCTCGGCAGCCTATGCAACGAAACAACAACACTGGGGATACCTGATTTCCCAGAGACGTAAGGTCTCACCTGTCTCGTTCTTGGAAGAGCCTCTTTCTGAAATTACAAACGTCGGGCAGTTTCTCCCAGAACGAAGGTGCCAGCCCTGAAAGCTGTTGCTGCTCTTCACCTTCCCTCGGCAGCCTATGCACAGGAACAACAGCACTGGGGATACCTGCTTTCCCAGAGAGGTAACTTCTCATCGCTCTCGTTCTCGGCAGAGCCTCTTTCTGAAATAGCAAACGTTGGGCTGTTTCTCCCATAACGAAGGTGCCAGCCCTGAAAGCTGTTGCTGCTCTTCAACTTCCCTCGGCAGCCTATGCACAGGAACAACAGCACTGGGGATACCTGCTTTCCCAGAGACGTAACTTCTCATCACTCTCGTTCTCGGCAGCACCTGTTTCTGAAATTAAAAACGTCAGGCTGATTCTCCCAGGACGAAGGTGCCAGTCCTGAAAGCTGTTGCTGCTCTTCACCTCCCTCGGCAGCCTATGCAACGAAACAACAACACTGGGGATACCTGCTTTCCCAGAGACGTAACTTCTCATTGGTCTCGTTCTCGGCAGAGCCTGTTTCTGAAACAGCAAACATCGGGCTGTTTCTCCCAGGATGAAGATGCCAGCCCTGAAAGCTGTTGCTGCTCTTCACCTTCCCTCGGCAGCCTATGCACAGGAACAACAGCACTGGGGATACCTGCTTTCCCAGAGACGTAACTTCTCATCGCTCTCATTCTCGGCAGAGCCTGTTTCTGAAACAGCAAACGTCGGGCTGTTTCTCCCAGGATGAAGATGCCAACTCTGAAAGCTGTTGCTGCTCTTCACCTTCCCTCGGCAGCCTATGCACAGGAACAACAGCACTGGAGATACCTGCTTTCCCAGAGACGTAAGGTCTCACCGCTCTCGTTCTTGGCAGAGCCTCTTTCTGAAATAGGAAACGTCGGGCAATTTCTCCCAGAACGAAGGTTCAAGCCCTGAAAGCTGTTGCTGCTCTTCACCTTCCCTCGGCAGCCTATGCACAGGAACAACAGCACTGGGGATACCTGCTTTCCCAGAGACGTAACTTCTCATCGCTCTTGCTCTCGGCAGAGCCTGTTTCTGAAACAGCAAACTTCGGGCTGTTTCTCTCAGGATGAAGACGCCAACTCTGAAAGCTGTTGCTGCTCTTCACCTTCCCTCGGCAGCCTATGCACAGGAACAACAGCACTGGGGATACCTGCTTTCCCAGAGACGTAACTTCTCATCGCTCTCATTCTCGGCAGAGCCTCTTTCTGATATTAAAAACGTCCTGCTGATTCTCCCAAGACGAAGGTGCCAGCCCTGAAAGCTGTTGCTGATCTTCACCTTCCCTCAGCAGCCTATGCAACGAAACAACACCACTGGGGATACCTGCTTTCCCAGAGACGTAACTTCTCATTGCTCTCGCTCTCGAAATAGCCTCTTTCTGAAATAGCAAACTTCAGGCAGTTTCTCCCAGGACGAAGGTGCCAGCCCTGAAAGCTGTTGCTGCTCTTCACCTTCCCTCGGCAGCCTATGCACAGGAACAATAGCACTGGGGATACCTGCTTTCCCAGAGACGTAACTTCTCATCGCTCTCGTTCACGGCAGAGCCTGTTTCTGAAATAGCAAACGTCGGGCTGTTTCTCCCAGGATGAAGATGTCAGCCCTGAAAGCTGTTGCTGCTCTTCACCTTCCCTCGGCAGCCTATGCACAGGAACAACAGCACTGGGGATACCTGCTTTCCCAGAGACGTAACTTCTCATCACTCTCGTTCTCGGCAGCACCTGTTTCTGAAATTAAAAACGTCAGGCTGATTCTCCCAGGACGAAGGTGCCAGCCCTGAAAGCTGTTGCTGCTCTTCACCTCCCTCGGCAGCCTATGCAACGAAAAAACAACACTGGGGATACCTGCTTTCCCAGAGACGTAAGGTCTCACCGCTCTCGTTCTTGGCAGAGCCTCTTTCTGAAATAGAAAACGTCGGGCAATTTCTCCCAGAACGAAGGTTCAAGCCCTGAAAGCTGTTGCTGCTCTTCACCTTCCCTGGGCAGCCTATGCACAGGAACAACAGCACTGGGGATACCTGCTTTCCCAGAGACGTAACTTCTCATCGCTCTTGCTCTCGGCAGAACCTGTTTCTGAAACAGCAAACTTCGGGCTGTTTCTCTCAGGATGAAGATGCCAACTCTGAAAGCTGTTGCTACTCTTCACCTTCCCTCGGCAGCCTATGCACAGGAACAACAGCACTGGGGATACCTGCTTTCCCAGAGACGTAACTTCTCATCGCTCTCGTTCTCGGCAGAGCCTCTTTCTGAAATAGCAAACTTCAAGCAGTTTCTCCCAGGACGAAGATGCCAGTCCTGAAAGCTGTTGCTGGTCTTCACCTTCCCTCGGCAGCCTATGCACAGGAACAACTGCACTGGGGATACCTGCTTTCCCAGAGACGTAACTTCTCATCGCTCTCATTCTCGGCAGAGCCTGTTTCTGAAACAGCAAACGTCGGGCTGTTTCTCCCAGGATGAAGATGCCAGCCCTGAAAGCTGTTGCTGCTCTTCACCTTCCCTCGGCAGCCTATGCACAGGAACAACAGCACTGGGGATACCTGCTTTCCCAGAGACGTAACTTCTCATCGCTCTCATTCTCGGCAGAGCCTGTTTCTGAAACAGCAAACGTCGGGCTGTTTCTCCCAGGATGAAGATGCCAACTCTGAAAGCTGTTGCTGCTCTTCACCTTCCCTCGGCAGCCTATGCACAGGAACAACAGCACTGGGGATACCTGCTTTCCCAGAGACGTAACTTCTCATCGCTCTCGTTCTCGGCAGAGCCTGTTTCTGAAACAGCAAACGTCGGGCTGTTTCTCCCAGGACGAAGGTGCCAGCCCTGAAAGCTGTTTCTTCTGTTAAACTTCCCTCGGCAGCCTATGCAACGAAACAACAACACTGGGGATACCTGCTTTCCCAGAGACGTAAGGTCTCACCGCTCTCGTTCTTGGCAGAGCCTCTTTCTGAAATAGCAAACGTCGGGCTGTTTAGCTCAGGACGAAGGTGCCAGCCCTGAAAGCTGTTGCTGCTCTTCACCTTCCCTCGGCAGCCTATGCACAGAAACAACAACACTGGGGATACGTGCTTTCCCAGAGACGTAACTTCTCAAAGCTCTCGTTCTCGGAAGAGCCTCTTTCTGAAATAGCAAACGTCGGGCTGTTTCTCCCAGAACGAAGGTGCAAGCCCTGAAAGCTGTTGCTGCTCTTCACCTTCCCTCGGCAGCCTATGCACAGGAACAACAGCACTGGGGATACCTGCTTTCCCAGAGACGTAACTTCTCATTGGTCTCGCTCTCGAAATAGCCTCTTTCTGATATAGCAAACTTCAAGCAGTTTCTCCCAGGACGAAGTTGCCAGCCCTGAAAGCTGTTGCTGCTCATCACCTTCCCTCGGCAGCCTATGCACAGGAACAACTGCACTCGGGATACCTGCTTTCCCAGAGACGTAACTTCTCATCGCTCTCATTCTCGGCAGAGCCTCTTTCTGAAACAGCAAACGTCGGGCTGTTTCTCCCAGGATGAAGATGCCAGCCCTGAAAGCTGTTGCTGCTCTTCACCTTCCCTCGGCAGCCTATGCACAGGAACAACAACACTGGGGATACCTGCTTTCCCAGAGACGTAACTTCTCAAAGCTCTCGTTCTCGGAAGAGCCTCTTTCTGAAATAGCAAACGTCGGGCTGTTTCTCCCAGAACGAAGGTGCAAGCCCTGAAAGCTGTTGCTGCTCTTCACCTTCCCTCGGCAGCCTATGCACAGGAACAACAACACTGGGGATACCGGCTTTCCCAGAGACGTAACTTCTCATCGCTCTCGTTCACGGCAGAGCCTGTTTCTGAAATAGCAAACGTCGGGCTGTTTCTCCCAGGATGAAGATGCCAGCCCTGAAAGCTGTTGCTGCTCTTCACCTTCCCTCGGCAGCCTATGCACAGGAACAACAACACTGGGGATACCTGCTTTCCCAGAGACGTAACTTCTCATTGCTCTCGTTCTCGGCAGAGCCTCTTTCTGAAATTAAAAACGTCGGGCTGATTCTCCCATAAAAAAGGTGCAAGCCCTGAAAGCTGTTGCTGCTCTTCACCTTCCCTCGGCAGCCTATGCAATGAAACAACAAGTCTGGGGATATCTGCTTTCCCAGAGACGTAAGGTCTCACCGCTCTCGTTCTTGGCAGAGCCTCTTTCTGAAATAGAAAACGTTGGGCTATTTCTCCCAGAACAAAGGTGCCAGCCCTGAAAGCTGTTGCTGCTCTTCACCTTCCCTCGGCAGCATATGCACAGGAACAACAGCACTGGGGATACCTGCTTTCCCAGAGAGGTAACTTCTCATCGCTCTCGTTCTCGGCAGAGCCTCTTTCTGAAATAGCAAACGTTGGGCTGTTTCTCCCATAACGAAGGTGCCAGCCCTGAAAGCTGTTGCTGCTCTTCAACTTCCCTCGGCAGCCTATGCACAGGAACAACAGCACTGGGGATACCTGCTTTCCCAGAGACGTAACTTCTCATCACTCTCGTTCTCGGCAGCACCTGTTTCTGAAATTAAAAACGTCAGGCTGATTCTCCCAGGACGAAGGTGCCAGCCCTGAAAGCTGTTGCTGCTCTTCACCTCCCTCGGCAGCCTATGCAACGAAACAACACCACTGGGGATACCTGCTTTCCCAGAGACGTAACTTCTCATCGCTCTCGTTCTCGGCAGAGCCTGTTTCTGAAACAGCAAACATCGGGCTGTTTCTCCCAGGATGAAGATGCCAGCCCTGAAAGCCGTTGCTGCTCTTCACCTTCCCTCGGCAGCCTATGCACAGGAACAACAGCACTGGGGATACCTGCTTTCCCAGAGACGTAACTTCTCATCGCTCTCATTCTCGGCAGAGCCTGTTTCTGAAACAGCAAACGTCGGGCTGTTTCTCCCAGGATGAAGATGCCAACTCTGAAAGCTGTTGCTGCTCTTCACCTTCCCTCGGCAGCCTATGCACAGGAACAACAGCACTGGGGATACCTGCTTTCCCAGAGACGTAAGGTCTCACCGCTCTCGTTCTTGGCAGAGCCTCTTTCTGAAATAGAAAACGTCGGGCAATTTCTCCCAGAACGAAGGTTCAAGCCCTGAAAGCTGTTGCTGCTCTTCACCTTCCCTCGGCAGCCTATGCACAGGAACAACAGCACTGGGGATACCTGCTTTCCCAGAGACGTAACTTCTCATCGCTCTTGCTCTCGGCAGAGCCTGTTTCTGAAACAGCAAACTTCGGGCTGTTTCTCTCAGGATGAAGACGCCAACTCTGAAAGCTGTTGCTGCTCTTCACCTTCCCTCGGCAGCCTATGCACAGGAACAACAGCACTGGGGATACCTGCTTTCCCAGAGACGTAACTTCTCATCGCTCTCATTCTCGGCAGAGCCTCTTTCTGATATTAAAAACGTCCTGCTGATTCTCCCAAGACGAAGGTGCCAGCCCTGAAAGCTGTTGCTGATCTTCACCTTCCCTCAGCAGCCTATGCACAGGAACAACAGCACTGGGGATACCTGCTTTCCCAGAGACGTAACTTCTCATTGCTCTCGCTCTCGAAATAGCCTCTTTCTGAAATAGCAAACTTCAGGCAGTTTCTCCCAGGACGAAGGTGCCAGCCCTGAAAGCTGTTGCTGCTCTTCACCTTCCCTCGGCAGCCTATGCACAGGAACAATAGCACTGGGGATACCTGCTTTCCCAGAGACGTAACTTCTCATCGCTCTCGTTCACGGCAGAGCCTGTTTCTGAAATAGCAAACGTCGGGCTGTTTCTCCCAGGATGAAGATGCCAGCCCTGAAAGCTGTTGCTGCTCTTCACCTTCCCTCGGCAGCCTATGCACAGGAACAACAGCACTGGGGATACCTGCTTTCCCAGAGACGTAACTTCTCATCGCTCTCGTTCTCGGAAGAGCCTCTTTCTGAAATAGCAAACGTTGGGCTGTTTCTCCCATAACGAAGGTGCAAGCCCTGAAATCTGTTGCTGCTCTTCACCTTCCCTCGGCAGCCTATGCACAGGAACAACAGCACTGGGGATACCTGCTTTCCCAGAGACGTAACTTCTCATCACTCTCGTTCTCGGCAGCACCTGTTTCTGAAATTAAAAACGTCAGGCTGATTCTCCCAGGACGAAGGTGCCAGCCCTGAAAGCTGTTGCTGCTCTTCACCTCCCTCGGCAGCCTATGCAACGAAACAACACCACTGGGGATACCTGCTTTCCCAGAGACGTAATGTCTCACCACTCTCGTTCTTGGCAGAGCCTCTTTCTGAAATAGCAAACGTCGGGCTGTTTCTCCCAGGACGAAGGTGCCAGCCCTGAAAGCTGTTTCTTCTCTTAAACTTCCCTCGGCAGCCTATGCAACGAAAAAACAACACTGGGGATACCTGCTTTCCCAGAGACGTAAGGTCTCACCGCTCTCGTTCTTGGCAGAGCCTCTTTCTGAAATAGAAAACGTCGGGCAATTTCTCCCAGAACGAAGGTTCAAGCCCTGAAAGCTGTTGCTGCTCTTCACCTTCCCTGGGCAGCCTATGCACAGGAACAACAGCACTGGGGATACCTGCTTTCCCAGAGACGTAACTTCTCATCGCTCTTGCTCTCGGCAGAACCTGTTTCTGAAACAGCAAACTTCGGGCTGTTTCTCTCAGGATGAAGATGCCAACTCTGAAAGCTGTTGCTACTCTTCACCTTCCCTCGGCAGCCTATGCACAGGAACAACAGCACTGGGGATACCTGCTTTCCCAGAGACGTAACTTCTCATCGCTCTCGTTCTCGGCAGAGCCTCTTTCTGAAATAGCAAACTTCAAGCAGTTTCTCCCAGGACGAAGATGCCAGTCCTGAAAGCTGTTGCTGGTCTTCACCTTCCCTCGGCAGCCTATGCACAGGAACAACTGCACTGGGGATACCTGCTTTCCCAGAGACGTAACTTCTCATCGCTCTCATTCTCGGCAGAGCCTGTTTCTGAAACAGCAAACGTCGGGCTGTTTCTCCCAGGATGAAGATGCCAGCCCTGAAAGCTGTTGCTGCTCTTCACCTTCCCTCGGCAGCCTATGCACAGGAACAACAGCACTGGGGATACCTGCTTTCCCAGAGACGTAACTTCTCATCGCTCTCATTCTCGGCAGAGCCTGTTTCTGAAACAGCAAACGTCGGGCTGTTTCTCCCAGGATGAAGATGCCAACTCTGAAAGCTGTTGCTGCTCTTCACCTTCCCTCGGCAGCCTATGCACAGGAACAACAGCACTGGGGATACCTGCTTTCCCAGAGACGTAACTTCTCATCGCTCTCGTTCTCGGCAGAGCCTGTTTCTGAAACAGCAAACGTCGGGCTCTTTCTCCCAGGACGAAGGTGCCAGCCCTGAAAGCTGTTTCTTCTGTTAAACTTCCCTCGGCAGCCTATGCAACGAAACAACAACACTGGGGATACCTGCTTTCCCAGAGACGTAAGGTCTCACCGCTCTCGTTCTTGGCAGAGCCTCTTTCTGAAATAGCAAACGTCGGGCTGTTTAGCTCAGGACGAAGGTGCCAGCCCTGAAAGCTGTTGCTGCTCTTCACCTTCCCTCGGCAGCCTATGCACAGAAACAACAACACTGGGGATACGTGCTTTCCCAGAGACGTAACTTCTCAAAGCTCTCGTTCTCGGAAGAGCCTCTTTCTGAAATAGCAAACGTCGGGCTGTTTCTCCCAGAACGAAGGTGCAAGCCCTGAAAGCTGTTGCTGCTCTTCACCTTCCCTCGGCAGCCTATGCACAGGAACAACAGCACTGGGGATACCTGCTTTCCCAGAGACGTAACTTCTCATTGGTCTCGCTCTCGAAATAGCCTCTTTCTGATATAGCAAACTTCAAGCAGTTTCTCCCAGGACGAAGGTGCCAGCCCTGAAAGCTGTTGCTGCTCATCACCTTCCCTCGGCAGCCTATGCACAGGAACAACTGCACTGGGGATACCTGCTTTCCCAGAGACGTAACTTCTCATCGCTCTCATTCTCGGCAGAGCCTCTTTCTGAAACAGCAAACGTCGGGCTGTTTCTCCCAGGATGAAGATGCCAGCCCTGAAAGCTGTTGCTGCTCTTCACCTTCCCTCGGCAGCCTATGCACAGGAACAACAACACTGGGGATACCTGCTTTCCCAGAGACGTAACTTCTCAAAGCTCTCGTTCTCGGAAGAGCCTCTTTCTGAAATAGCAAACGTCGGGCTGTTTCTCCCAGAACGAAGGTGCAAGCCCTGAAAGCTGTTGCTGCTCTTCACCTTCCCTCGGCAGCCTATGCACAGGAACAACAACACTGGGGATACCGGCTTTCCCAGAGACGTAACTTCTCATCGCTCTCGTTCACGGCAGAGCCTGTTTCTGAAACAGCAAACGTCGGGCTGTTTCTCCCAGGATGAAGATGCCAGCCCTGAAAGCTGTTGCTGCTCTTCACCTTCCCTCGGCAGCATATGCACAGGAACAACAACACTGGGGATACCTGCTTTCCCAGAGACGTAACTTCTCATTGCTCTCGTTCTCAGCAGAGCCTCTTTCTGAAATTAAAAACGTCGGGCTGATTCTCCCATAAAAAAGGTGCAAGCCCTGAAAGCTGTTGCTGCTCTTCACCTTCCCTCGGAAGCCTATGCAATGAAACAACAACTCTGGGGATATCTGCTTTCCCAGAGACGTAAGGTCTCATCGCTCTCGCTCTTGGCAGAGCCTCTTTCTGAAATAGAAAACGTTGGGCTATTTCTCCCAGAACAAAGGTGCCAGCCCTGAAAGCTGTTGCTGCTCTTCACCTTCCCTCGGCAGCCTATGCAATGAAAGAACAACACTGGGGATACCTGCTTTCCCAGAGACGTAAGGTCTCACCTGTCTCGTTCTTGGCAGAGCCTCTTTCTGAAATAGAAAACGTCGGGCAATTTCTCCCAGAACGAAGGTTCAAGCCCTGAAAGCTGTTGCTGCTCTTCACCTTCCCTCGGCAGCCTATGCACAGGAACAACAGCACTGGGGATACCTGCTTTCCCAGAGACGTAACTTCTCATCGCTCTTGCTCTCGGCAGAGCCTGTTTCTGAAACAGCAAACTTCGGGCTGTTTCTCTCAGGATGAAGATGCCAACTCTGAAAGCTGTTGCTACTCTTCACCTTCCCTCGGCAGCCTATGCACAGGAACAACAGCACTGGGGATACCTGCTTTCCCAGAGACGTAACTTCTCATCGCTCTCGTTCTCGGCAGAGCCTCTTTCTGAAATAGCAAACTTCAAGCAGTTTCTCCCAGGACGAAGATGCCAGTCCTGAAAGCTGTTGCTGGTCTTCACCTTCCCTCGGCAGCCTATGCACAGGAACAACTGCACTGGGGATACCTGCTTTCCCAGAGACGTAACTTCTCATCGCTCTCATTCTCGGCAGAGCCTGTTTCTGAAACAGCAAACGTCGGGCTGTTTCTCCCAGGATGAAGATGCCAGCCCTGAAAGCTGTTGCTGCTCTTCACCTTCCCTCGGCAGCCTATGCACAGGAACAACAGCACTGGGGATACCTGCTTTCCCAGAGACGTAACTTCTCATCGCTCTCATTCTCGGCAGAGCCTGTTTCTGAAACAGCAAACGTCGGGCTGTTTCTCCCAGGATGAAGATGCCAACTCTGAAAGCTGTTGCTGCTCTTCACCTTCCCTCGGCAGCCTATGCACAGGAACAACAGCACTGGGGATACCTGCTTTCCCAGAGACGTAACTTCTCATCGCTCTCGTTCTCGGCAGAGCCTGTTTCTGAAACAGCAAACGTCGGGCTCTTTCTCCCAGGACGAAGGTGCCAGCCCTGAAAGCTGTTTCTTCTGTTAAACTTCCCTCGGCAGCCTATGCAACGAAACAACAACACTGGGGATACCTGCTTTCCCAGAGACGTAAGGTCTCACCGCTCTCGTTCTTGGCAGAGCCTCTTTCTGAAATAGCAAACGTCGGGCTGTTTAGCTCAGGACGAAGGTGCCAGCCCTGAAAGCTGTTGCTGCTCTTCACCTTCCCTCGGCAGCCTATGCACAGAAACAACAACACTGGGGATACGTGCTTTCCCAGAGACGTAACTTCTCAAAGCTCTCGTTCTCGGAAGAGCCTCTTTCTGAAATAGCAAACGTCGGGCTGTTTCTCCCAGAACGAAGGTGCAAGCCCTGAAAGCTGTTGCTGCTCTTCACCTTCCCTCGGCAGCCTATGCACAGGAACAACAGCACTGGGGATACCTGCTTTCCCAGAGACGTAACTTCTCATTGGTCTCGCTCTCGAAATAGCCTCTTTCTGATATAGCAAACTTCAAGCAGTTTCTCCCAGGACGAAGGTGCCAGCCCTGAAAGCTGTTGCTGCTCATCACCTTCCCTCGGCAGCCTATGCACAGGAACAACTGCACTGGGGATACCTGCTTTCCCAGAGACGTAACTTCTCATCGCTCTCATTCTCGGCAGAGCCTCTTTCTGAAACAGCAAACGTCGGGCTGTTTCTCCCAGGATGAAGATGCCAGCCCTGAAAGCTGTTGCTGCTCTTCACCTTCCCTCGGCAGCCTATGCACAGGAACAACAACACTGGGGATACCTGCTTTCCCAGAGACGTAACTTCTCAAAGCTCTCGTTCTCGGAAGAGCCTCTTTCTGAAATAGCAAACGTCGGGCTGTTTCTCCCAGAACGAAGGTGCAAGCCCTGAAAGCTGTTGCTGCTCTTCACCTTCCCTCGGCAGCCTATGCACAGGAACAACAACACTGGGGATACCGGCTTTCCCAGAGACGTAACTTCTCATCGCTCTCGTTCACGGCAGAGCCTGTTTCTGAAACAGCAAACGTCGGGCTGTTTCTCCCAGGATGAAGATGCCAGCCCTGAAAGCTGTTGCTGCTCTTCACCTTCCCTCGGCAGCATATGCACAGGAACAACAACACTGGGGATACCTGCTTTCCCAGAGACGTAACTTCTCATTGCTCTCGTTCTCAGCAGAGCCTCTTTCTGAAATTAAAAACGTCGGGCTGATTCTCCCATAAAAAAGGTGCAAGCCCTGAAAGCTGTTGCTGCTCTTCACCTTCCCTCGGAAGCCTATGCAATGAAACAACAACTCTGGGGATATCTGCTTTCCCAGAGACGTAAGGTCTCATCGCTCTCGCTCTTGGCAGAGCCTCTTTCTGAAATAGAAAACGTTGGGCTATTTCTCCCAGAACAAAGGTGCCAGCCCTGAAAGCTGTTGCTGCTCTTCACCTTCCCTCGGCAGCCTATGCAATGAAAGAACAACACTGGGGATACCTGCTTTCCCAGAGACGTAAGGTCTCACCTGTCTCGTTCTTGGCAGAGCCTCTTTCTGAAATAGAAAACGTCGGGCAATTTCTCCCAGAACGAAGGTTCAAGCCCTGAAAGCTGTTGCTGCTCTTCACCTTCCCTCGGCAGCCTATGCACAGGAACAACAGCACTGGGGATACCTGCTTTCCCAGAGACGTAACTTCTCATCGCTCTTGCTCTCGGCAGAGCCTGTTTCTGAAACAGCAAACTTCGGGCTGTTTCTCTCAGGATGAAGATGCCAACTCTGAAAGCTGTTGCTGCTCTTCACCTTCCCTCGGCAGCCTATGCACAGGAACAACAGCACTGGGGATACCTGCTTTCCCAGAGACGTAACTTCTCATCGCTCTCGTTCTCGGCAGAGCCTCTTTCTGATATTAAAAACGTCCTGCTGATTCTCCCAAGACGAAGGTGCCAGCCCTGAAAGCTGTTGCTGATCTTCACCTTCCCTCAGCAGCCTATGCACAGGAACAACAGCACTGGGGATACCTGCTTTCCCAGAGACGTAACTTCTCATTGGTCTCGCTCTCGAAATAGCCTCTTTCTGAAATAGCAAACTTCAGGCAGTTTCTCCCAGGACGAAGGTGCCAGCCCTGAAAGCTGTTGCTGCTCTTCACCTTCCCTCGGCAGCCTATGCACAGGAACAACAGCACTGGGGATACCTGCTTTCCCAGAGACGTAACTTCTCATCGCTCTCGTTCACGGCAGAGCCTGTTTCTGAAACAGCAAACGTCGGGCTGTTTCTCCCAGGATGAAGATGCCAGCCCTGAAAGCTGTTGCTGCTCTTCACCTTCCCTCGGCAGCCTATGCACAGGAACAACAGCACTGGGGATACCTGCTTTCCCAGAGACGTAACTTCTCATCGCTCTCGTTCTCGGCAGAGCCTCTTTCTGATATTAAAAACGTCCTGCTGATTCTCCCAAGACGAAGGTGCCAGCCCTGAAAGCTGTTGCTGATCTTCACCTTCCCTCAGCAGCCTATGCACAGGAAAAACTGCACTGGGGATACCTGCTTTCCCAGAGACGTAACTTCTCATTGGTCTCGCTCTCGAAATAGCCTATTTCTGAAATAGCAAACTTCAGGCAGTTTCTCCCAGGACGAAGGTGCCAGCCCTGAAAGCTGTTTCTTCTCTTAAACTTCCCTCGGCAGCCTATGCAACGAAACAACAACACTGGGGATACCTGCTTTCCCAGAGACGTAAGGTCTCACCGCTCTCGTTCTTGGCAGAGCCTCTTTCTGAAATAGCAAACTTCAAGCAGTTTCTCCCAGGACGAAGGTGCCAGCCCTGAAAGCTGTTGCTGCTCATCACCTTCCCTCGGCAGCCTATGCACAGGAACAACTGCACTGGGGATACCTGCTTTCCCAGAGACGTAACTTCTCATTGCTCTCGTTCTCGGCAGAGCCTCTTTCTGAAATTAAAAACGTCGGGCTGATTCTCCCATAAAAAAGGTGCAAGCCCTGAAAGCTGTTGCTGCTCTTCACCTTCCCTCGGCAGCCTATGCAATGAAACAACAAGTCTGGGGATATTCTGCTTTCCCAGAGACGTAAGGTCTCACCGCTCTCGTTCTTGGAAGAGCCTCTTTCTGAAATTACAAACGTCGGGCAGTTTCTCCCAGAACGAAGGTGCAAGCCCTGAAATCTGTTGCTGCTCTTCACCTTCCCTCGGCAGCCTATGCAACGAAACAACACCACTGGGGATACCTGCTTTCCCAGAGATGTAACTTCTCATCGCTCTCGTTCTCGGCAGAGCCTGTTTCTGAAACAGCAAACATCGGGCTGTTTCTCCCAGGATGAAGATGCCAGCCCTGAAAGCTGTTGCTGCTCTTCACCTTCCCTCGGCAGCCTATGCACAGGAACAACAGCACTGGGAATACCTGCTTTCCCAGAGACGTAACTTCTCATCGCTCTCATTCTCGGCAGAGCCTGTTTCTGAAACAGCAAACGTCGGGCTGTTTCTCCCAGGATGAAGATGCCAACTCTGAAAGCTGTTGCTGCTCTTCACCTTCCCTCGGCAGCCTATGCACAGGAACAACAGCACTGGGGATACCTGCTTTCCCAGAGACGTAACTTCTCATTGGTCTCGCTCTCGAAATAGCCTCTTTCTGAAATAGCAAACTTCAAGCAGTTTCTCCCAGGACGAAGGTGCCAGCCCTGAAAGCTGTTGCTGCTCATCACCTTCCCTCGGCAGCCTATGCACAGGAACAACAGCACTGGGGATACCTGCTTTCCCAGACACGTAACTTCTCATCGCTCTCATTCTCGGCAGTGCCTGTTTCTGAAACAGCAAACGTCGGGCTGTTTAGCTCAGGACGAAGGTGCCAGCCCTGAAAGCTGTTGCTGCTCTTCACCTTCCCTCGGCAGCCTATGCACAGAAACAACAACACTGGGGATACGTGCTTTCCCAGAGACGTAACTTCTCAAAGCTCTCGTTCTCGGAAGAGCCTCTTTCTGAAATAGCAAACGTCGGGCTGTTTCTCCCAGAACGAAGGTGCAATCCCTGAAAGCTGTTGCTGCTCTTCACCTTCCCTCGGCAGCCTATGCACAGGAACAACAGCACTGGGAATACCTGCTTTCCCAGAGACGTAACTTCTCATCGCTCTCGTTCTCGGCAGAGCCTGTTTCTGAAATTAAAAACGTCGGGCTGATTCTCCCATAAAAAAGGTGCAAGCCCTGAAAGCTCTTGCTGCTCTTCACCTTCCCTCGGAAGCCTATGCAATGAAACAACATCTCTGGGGATATCTGCTTTCCCAGAGACGTAACTTCTCATCGCTCTCGATCTTGGCAGAGCCTCTTTCTGAAATAGAAAACGTTGGGCTATTTCTCCCAGAACAAAGGTGCCAGCCCTGAAAGCTGTTGCTGCTCTTCACCTTCCCTCGGCAGCCTATGCACAGGAACAACAGCACTGGGGATACCTGCTTTCCCAGAGACGTAACTTCTCATCACTCTCGTTCTCGGCAGCACCTGTTTCTGAAATTAAAAACGTCAGGCTGATTCTCCCAGGACGAAGGTGCCAGCCCTGAAAGCTGTTGCTGCTCTTCACCTCCCTCGGCAGCCTATGCAACGAAACAACACCACTGGGGATACCTGCTTTCCCAGAGACGTAATGTCTCACCGCTCTCGTTCTTGGCAGAGCCTCTTTCTGAAATAGCAAACGTCGGGCTGTTTCTCCCAGGACGAAGGTGCCAGCCCTGAAAGCTGTTTCTTCTCTTAAACTTCCCTCGGCAGCCTATGCAACGAAACAACAACACTGGGGATACCTGCTTTCCCAGAGACGTAAGGTCTCACCGCTCTCGTTCTTGGCAGAGCCTCTTTCTGAAATAGAAAACGTCGGGCAATTTCTCCCAGAACGAAGGTTCAAGCCCTGAAAGCTGTTGCTGCTCTTCACCTTCCCTCGGCAGCCTATGCACAGGAACAACAGCACTGGGGATACCTGCTTTCCCAGAGAAGTAACTTCTCATCGCTCTTGCTCTCGGCAGAGCCTGTTTCTGAAACAGCAAACTTCGGGCTGTTTCTCTCAGGATGAAGATGCCAACTCTGAAAGCTGTTGCTGCTCTTCACCTTCCCTGGGCAGCCTATGCACAGGAACAACAGCACTGGGGATACCTGCTTTCCCAGAGACGTAACTTCTCATCGCTCTCGTTCTCGGCAGAGCCTCTTTCTGATATTAAAAACGTCCTGCTGATTCTCCCAAGACGAAGGTGCCAGCCCTGAAAGCTGTTGCTGATCTTCACCTTCCCTCAGCAGCCTATGCACAGGAACAACAGCACTGGGGATACCTGCTTTCCCAGAGACGTAACTTCTCATTGGTCTCGCTCTCGAAATAGCCTCTTTCTGAAATAGCAAACTTCAGGCAGTTTCTCCCAGGACGAAGGTGCCAGCCCTGAAAGCTGTTGCTGCTCTTCACCTTCCCTCGGCAGCCTATGCACAGGAACAACAGCACTGGGGATACCTGCTTTCCCAGACACGTAACTTCTCATCGCTCTCGTTCACGGCAGAGCCTGTTTCTGAAATAGCAAACGTCGGGCTGTTTCTCCCAGGATGAAGATGCCAGCCCTGAAAGCTGTTGCTGCTCTTCACCTTCCCTCGGCAGCCTATGCACAGGAACAACAGCACTGGGGATACCTGCTTTCCCAGAGACGTAACTTCTCATTGCTCTCGTTCTCGGCAGAGCCTCTTTCTGAAATTAAAAACGTCGGGCTGATTCTCCCATAAAAAAGGTGCAAGCCCTGAAAGCTTTTGCTGCTCTTCACCTTCCCTCGGCAGCCTATGCACAGGAACAACAGCACTGGGGATACCTGCTTTCCCAGAGACGTAACTTCTCATCGCTCTCGTTCTCGGCAGAGACTCTTTCTGAAATTAAAAACTTCGGGCTGATTCTCCCAGGACGAAGGTGCCAGCCCTGAAAGCTGTTGCTGCTCTTCACCTTCCCTCGGCAGCCTATGCACAGGAAAAACTGCACTGGGGATACCTGCTTTCCCAGAGACGTAACTTCTCATTGGTTTCGCTCTCGAAATAGCCTCTTTCTGAAATAGCAAACTTCAAGCAGTTTCTCCCAGGACGAAGGTGCCAGCCCTGAAAGCTGTTGCTGCTCATCACCTTCCCTCGGCAGCCTATGCACAGGAACAACAGCACTGGGGATACCTGCTTTCCCAGACACGTAACTTCTCATCGCTCTCATTCTCGGCAGAGCCTGTTTCTGAAACAGCAAACGTCGGGCTGTTTCTCTCAGGATGAAGATGCCAACTCTGAAAGCTGTTGCTGCTCTTCACCTTCCCTCGGCAGCCTATGCACAGGAACAACAGCACTGGGGATACCTGCTTTCCCAGAGACGTAAGGTCTCACCGCTCTCGCTCTTGGCAGAGCCTCTTTCTGAAATAGCAAACGTCGGGCTGTTTAGCTCAGGACGAAGGTGCCAGCCCTGAAAGCTGTTGCTGCTCTTCACCTTCCCTCGGCAGCCTATGCACAGAAACAACAACACTGGGGATACGTGCTTTCCCAGAGACGTAACTTCTCAAAGCTCTCGTTCTCGGAAGAGCCTCTTTCTGAAATAGCAAACGTCGGGCTGTTTCTCCCAGAACGAAGGTGCAATCCCTGAAAGCTGTTTCTTCTCTTAAACTTCCCTCGGCAGCCTATGCAACGAAACAACAACACTGGGGATACCTGCTTTCCCAGAGACGTAAGGTCTCACCGCTCTCGTTCTTGGCAGAGCCTCTTTCTGAAATAGAAAACGTCGGGCAATTTCTCCCAGAACGAAGGTTCAAGCCCTGAAAGCTGTTGCTGCTCTTCACCTTGCCTCGGCAGCCTATGCACAGGAACAACAGCACTGGGGATACCTGCTTTCCCAGAGACGTAACTTCTCATCGCTCTCGTTCTCGGCAGAGCCTCTTTCTGATATTAAAAACGTCCTGCTGATTCTCCCAAGACGAAGGTGCCAGCCCTGAAAGCTGTTGCTGATCTTCACCTTCCCTCAGCAGCCTATGCACAGGAACAACAGCACTGGGGATACCTGCTTTCCCAGAGACGTAACTTCTCATTGGTCTCGCTCTCGAAATAGCCTCTTTCTGAAATAGCAAACTTCAGGCAGTTTCTCCCAGGACGAAGGTGCCAGCCCTGAAAGCTGTTGCTGCTCTTCACCTTCCCTCGGCAGCCTATGCACAGGAACAACAGCACTGGGGATACCTGCTTTCCCAGACACGTAACTTCTCATCGCTCTCGTTCACGGCAGAGCCTGTTTCTGAAATAGCAAACGTCGGGCTGTTTCTCCCAGGATGAAGATGCCAGCCCTGAAAGCTGTTGCTGCTCTTCACCTTCCCTCGGCAGCCTATGCACAGGAACAACAGCACTGGGGATACCTGCTTTCCCAGAGACGTAACTTCTCATTGCTCTCGTTCTCGGCAGAGCCTCTTTCTGAAATTAAAAACGTCGGGCTGATTCTCCCATAAAAAAGGTGCAAGCCCTGAAAGCTTTTGCTGCTCTTCACCTTCCCTCGGCAGCCTATGCACAGGAACAACAGCACTGGGGATACCTGCTTTCCCAGAGACGTAACTTCTCATCGCTCTCGTTCTCGGCAGAGACTCTTTCTGAAATTAAAAACTTCGGGCTGATTCTCCCAGGACGAAGGTGCCAGCCCTGAAAGCTGTTGCTGCTCTTCACCTTCCCTCGGCAGCCTATGCACAGGAAAAACTGCACTGGGGATACCTGCTTTCCCAGAGACGTAACTTCTCATTGGTTTCGCTCTCGAAATAGCCTCTTTCTGAAATAGCAAACTTCAAGCAGTTTCTCCCAGGACGAAGGTGCCAGCCCTGAAAGCTGTTGCTGCTCATCACCTTCCCTCGGCAGCCTATGCACAGGAACAACAGCACTGGGGATACCTGCTTTCCCAGACACGTAACTTCTCATCGCTCTCATTCTCGGCAGAGCCTGTTTCTGAAACAGCAAACGTCGGGCTGTTTCTCTCAGGATGAAGATGCCAACTCTGAAAGCTGTTGCTGCTCTTCACCTTCCCTCGGCAGCCTATGCACAGGAACAACAGCACTGGGGATACCTGCTTTCCCAGAGACGTAAGGTCTCACCGCTCTCGCTCTTGGCAGAGCCTCTTTCTGAAATAGCAAACGTCGGGCTGTTTAGCTCAGGACGAAGGTGCCAGCCCTGAAAGCTGTTGCTGCTCTTCACCTTCCCTCGGCAGCCTATGCACAGAAACAACAACACTGGGGATACGTGCTTTCCCAGAGACGTAACTTCTCAAAGCTCTCGTTCTCGGAAGAGCCTCTTTCTGAAATAGCAAACGTCGGGCTGTTTCTCCCAGAACGAAGGTGCAATCCCTGAAAGCTGTTTCTTCTCTTAAACTTCCCTCGGCAGCCTATGCAACGAAACAACAACACTGGGGATACCTGCTTTCCCAGAGACGTAAGGTCTCACCGCTCTCGTTCTTGGCAGAGCCTCTTTCTGAAATAGAAAACGTCGGGCAATTTCTCCCAGAACGAAGGTTCAAGCCCTGAAAGCTGTTGCTGCTCTTCACCTTGCCTCGGCAGCCTATGCACAGGAACAACAGCACTGGGGATACCTGCTTTCCCAGAGACGTAACTTCTCATCGCTCTCGTTCTCGGCAGAGCCTCTTTCTGATATTAAAAACGTCCTGCTGATTCTCCCAAGACGAAGGTGCCAGCCCTGAAAGCTGTTGCTGATCTTCACCTTCCCTCAGCAGCCTATGCACAGGAACAACAGCACTGGGGATACCTGCTTTCCCAGAGACGTAACTTCTCATTGGTCTCGCTCTCGAAATAGCCTCTTTCTGAAATAGCAAACTTCAGGCAGTTTCTCCCAGGACGAAGGTGCCAGCCCTGAAAGCTGTTGCTGCTCTTCACCTTCCCTCGGCAGCCTATGCACAGGAACAACAGCACTGGGGATACCTGCTTTCCCAGAGACGTAACTTCTCATCGCTCTCGTTCACGGCAGAGCCTGTTTCTGAAATAGCAAACGTCGGGCTGTTTCTCCCAGGATGAAGATGCCAGCCCTGAAAGCTGTTGCTGCTCTTCACCTTCCCTCGGCAGCCTATGCACAGGAACAACAGCACTGGGGATACCTGCTTTCCCAGAGACGTAACTTCTCATCGCTCTCGTTCTCGGAAGAGCCTCTTTCCGAAATAGCAAACGTTGGGCTGTTTCTCCCATAACGAAGGTGCAAGCCCTGAAATCTGTTGCTGCTCTTCACCTTCCCTCGGCAGCCTATGCACAGGAACAACAGCACTTGGGATACCTGCTTTCCCAGAGATGTAACTTCTCATCACTCTCGTTCTCGGCAGCACCTGTTTCTGAAATTAAAAACGTCAGGCTGATTCTCCCAGGACGAAGGTGCCAGCCCTGAAAGCTGTTTCTTCTCTTAAACTTCCCTCGGCAGCCTATGCAACGAAACAACAACACTGGGGATACCTGCTTTCCCAGAGACGTAATGTCTCACCGCTCTCGTTCTTGGCAGAGCCTCTTTCTGAAATAGAAAACGTCGGGCAATTTCTCCCAGAACGAAGGTTCAAGCCCTGAAAGCTGTTGCTGGTCTTCACCTTCCCTGGGCAGCCTATGCACAGGAACAACTGCACTGGGGATACCTGCTTTCCCAGAGACGTAACTTCTCATCGCTCTCATTCTCGGCAGAGCCTCTTTCTGAAACAGCAAACGTCGGGCTGTTTCTCCCAGGATGAAGATGCCAGCCCTGAAAGCTGTTGCTGCTCTTCACCTTCCCTCGGCAGCCTATGCACAGGAACAACAACACTGGGGATACGTGCTTTCCCAGAGACGTAACTTCTCAAAGCTCTCGTTCTCGGAAGAGCCTGTTTCTGAAACAGCAAACGTCGGGCTGTTTCTCCCAGGATGAATATGCCAGCCCGGAAAGCTGTTGCTGCTCTTCACCTTCCCTCGGCAGCATATGCACAGGAACAACAACACTGGGGATACCTGCTTTCCCAGAGACGTAACTTCTCATTGCTCTCGTTCTCGGCAGAGCCTCTTTCTGAAATAGCAAACGTCGGGCTGTTTCTCCCAGGACGAAGGTGCCAGCCCTGAAAGCTGTTTCTTCTCTTAAATTTCCCTCGGCAGCCTATGCAACGAAACAACAACACTGGGGATACCTGCTTTCCCAGAGACGTAAGGTCTCACCGCTCTCGTTCTTGGCAGAGCCTCTTTCTGAAATAGAAAACGTCGGGCAATTTCTCCCAGAACGAAGGTTCAAGCCCTGAAAGCTGTTGCTGCTCTTCACCTCCCTCGGCAGCCTATGCAACGAAACAACACCACTGGGGATACCTGCTTTCCCAGAGACGTAAGGTCTCACCGCTCTCGTTCTCGGCAGAGCCTCTTTCTGATATTAAAAACGTCCTGCTGATTCTCCCAAGACGAAGGTGCCAGCCCTGAAAGCTGTTGCTGATCTTCACCTTCCCTCAGCAGCCTATGCACAGGAACAACAGCACTGGGGATACCTGCTTTCCCAGAGACGTAACTGCTCATTGGTCTCGCTCTCGAAATAGCCTCTTTCTGAAATAGCAAACTTCAGGCAGTTTCTCCCAGGACGAAGGTGCCAGCCCTGAAAGCTGTTGCTGCTCTTCACCTTCCCTCGGCAGCCTATGCACAGGAACAACAGCACTGGGGATACCTGCTTTCCCAGAGACGTAACTTCTCATCGCTCTCGTTCACGGCAGAGCCTGTTTCTGAAACAGCAAACGTCGGGCTGTTTCTCCCAGGATGAAGATGCCAGCCCTGAAAGCTGTTGCTGCTCTTCACCTTCCCTCGGCAGCCTATGCACAGGAACAACAGCACTGGGGATACCTGCTTTCCCAGAGAGGTAACTTCTCATCGCTCTCGTTCTCGGAAGAGCCTCTTTCTGAAATAGCAAACGTTGGGCTGTTTCTCCCATAACGAAGGTGCAAGCCCTGAAATCTGTTGCTGCTCTTCACCTTCCCTCGGCAGCCTATGCACAGGAACAACAGCACTTGGGATACCTGCTTTCCCAGAGATGTAACTTCTCATCACTCTCGTTCTCGGCAGCACCTGTTTCTGAAATTAAAAACGTCAGGATGATTCTCCCAGGACGAAGGTGCCAGCCCTGAAAGCTGTTGCTGCTCTTCACCTCCCTCGGCAGCCTATGCAACAAAACAACACCACTGGGGATACCTGCTTTCCCAGAGACGTAATGTCTCACCGCTCTCGTTCTTGGCAGAGCCTCTTTCTGAAATAGCAAACGTCGGGCTGTTTCTCCCAGGACGAAGGTGCAAGCCCTGAAAGCTCTTTCTTCTCTTAAACTTCCCTCGGCAGCCTATGCAACGAAACAACAACACTGGGGATACCTGCTTTCCCAGAGGCGTAATGTCTCACCGCTCTCGTTCTCGGCAGAGCCTATTTCTGAAATAGAAAACGTCGGGCAATTTCTCCCAGAACGAAGGTTCAAGCCCTGAAAGCTGTTGCTGCTCTTCACCTTCCCTCGGCAGCCTATGCACAGGAACAACAGCACTGGGGATACCTGCTTTCCCAGAGACGTAACTTCTCATTGGTCTCGCTCTCGAAATAGCCTCTTTCTGAAATAGCAAACTTCAAGCAGTTTCTCCCAGGACGAAGGTGCCAGCCCTGAAAGCTGTTGCTGCTCATCACCTTCCCTCGGCAGCCTATGCACAGGAACAACTGCACTGGGGATACCTGCTTTCCCAGAGACGTAACTTCTCATCGCTCTCATTCTCGGCAGAGCCTCTTTCTGAAACAGCAAACGTCGGGCTGTTTCTCCCAGGATGAAGATGCCAGCCCTGAAAGCTGTTGCTGCTCTTCACCTTCCCTCGGCAGCCTATGCACAGGAACAACAACACTGGGGATACGTGCTTTCCCAGAGACGTAACTTCTCAAAGCTCTCGTTCTCGGAAGAGCCTGTTTCTGAAACAGCAAACGTCGGGCTGTTTCTCCCAGGATGAATATGCCAGCCCTGAAAGCTGTTGCTGCTCTTCACCTTCCCTCGGCAGCATATGCACAGGAACAACAACACTGGGGATACCTGCTTTCCCAGAGACGTAACTTCTCATCGCTCTCGTTCTCGGCAGAGCCTCTTTCTGAAATTAAAAACGTCGGGCTGATTCTCCCATAAAAAAGGTGCAAGCCCTGAAAGCTGTTGCTGCTCTTCACCTTCCCTCGGCAGCCTATGCAATGAAACAACAAGTCTGGGGATATCTGCTTTCCCAGAGACGTAAGGTCTCACCGCTCTCGTTCTTGGCAGAGCCTCTTTCTGAAATAGAAAACGTTGGGCTATTTTTCCCAGAACAAAGGTGCCAGCCCTGAAAGCTGTTGCTGCTCTTCACCTTCCCTCGGCAGCCTATGCACAGGAATAACAGCACTGGGGATACCTGCTTTCCCAGAGACGTAACTTCTCATTGGTCTCGCTCTCCAAATAGCCTCTTTCTGAAATAGCAAACTTCAAGCAGTTTCTCCCAGGACGAAGGTGCCAGCCCTGAAAGCTGTTGCTGCTCATCACCTTCCCTCGGCAGCCTATGCACAGGAACAACAGCACTGGGGATACCTGCTTTCCCAGAGACGTAAGGTCTCACCGCTCTCGTTCTTGGCAGAGCCTCTTTCTGAAATAGCAAACGTCGGGCTGTTTAGCTCAGGACGAAGGTGCCAGCCCTGAAAGCTGTTGCTGCTCTTCACCTTCCCTCGGCAGCCTATGCACAGAAACAACAACACTGGGGATACGTGCTTTCCCAGAGACGTAACTTCTCAAAGCTCTCGTTCTCGGAAGAGCCTCTTTCTGAAATAGCAAACGTCGGGCTGTTTCTCCCAGAACGAAGGTGCAATCCCTGAAAGCTGTTGCTGCTCTTCACCTTCCCTCGGCAGCCTATGCACAGGAACAACAGCACTGGGGATACCTGCTTTCCCAGAGACGTAACTTCTCATCGCTCTCGTTCTCGGCAGAGCCTGTTTCTGAAATTAAAAACGTCGGGCTGATTCTCCCATAAAAAAGGTGCAAGCCCTGAAAGCTGTTGCTGCTCTTCACCTTCCCTCGGAAGCCTATGCAATGAAACAAAAACTCTGGGGATATCTGCTTTCCCAGAGACGTAAGGTCTCATCGCTCTCGTTCTTGGCAGAGCCTCTTTCTGAAATAGAAAACGTTGGGCTATTTCTCCCAGAACAAAGGTGCCAGCCCTGAAAGCTGTTGCTGCTCTTCACCTTCCCTCGGCAGCCTGTGCACAGGAACAACAGCACTGGGGATACCTGCTTTCCCAGAGACGTAACTTCTCATCACTCTCGTTCTCGGCAGCACCTGTTTCTGAAATTAAAAACGTCAGGCTGATTCTCCCAGGACGAAGGTGCCAGCCCTGAAAGCTGTTGCTGCTCTTCACCTCCCTCGGCAGCCTATGCAACGAAACAACACCACTGGGGATACCTGCTTTCCCAGAGACGTAATGTCTCACCGCTCTCGTTCTTGGCAGAGCCTCTTTCTGAAATAGCAAACGTCGGGCTGTTTCTCCCAGGACGAAGGTGCCAGCCCTGAAAGCTGTTTCTTCTCTTAAACTTCCCTCGGCAGCCTATGCAACGAAACAACAACACTGGGGATACCTGCTTTCCCAGAGACGTAAGGTCTCACCGCTCTCGTTCTTGGCAGAGCCTCTTTCTGAAATAGAAAACGTCGGGCCATTTCTCCCAGAACGAAGGTTCAAGCCCTGAAAGCTGTTGCTGCTCTTCACCTTCCCTCGGCAGCCTATGCACAGGAACAACAGCACTGGGGATACCTGCTTTCCCAGAGACGTAACTTCTCATCGCTCTTGCTCTCGGCAGAGCCTGTTTCTGAAACAGCAAACTTCGGGCTGTTTCTCTCAGGATGAAGATGCCAACTCTGAAAGCTGTTGCTGCTCTTCACCTTCCCTCGGCAGCCTATGCACAGGAACAACAGCACTGGGGATACCTGCTTTCCCAGAGACGTAACTTCTCATCGCTCTCGTTCTCGGCAGAGCCTCTTTCTGATATTAAAAAAGTCCTGCTGATTCTCCCAAGACGAAGGTGCCAGCCCTGAAAGCTGTTGCTGATCTTCACCTTCCCTCAGCAGCCTATGCACAGGAACAACAGCACTGGGGATACCTGCTTTCCCAGAGACGTAACTTCTCATTGCTCTCGCTCTCGAAATAGCCTCTTTCTGAAATAGCAAACTTCAGGCAGTTTCTCCCAGGACGAAGGTGCCAGCCCTGAAAGCTGTTGCTGCTCTTCACCTTCCCTCGGCAGCCTATGCACAGGAACAACAGCACTGGGGATACCTGCTTTCCCAGAGACGTAACTTCTCATCGCTCTCGTTCACGGCAGAGCCTGTTTCTGAAACAGCAAACGTCGGGCTGTTTCTCCCAGGATGAAGATGCCAGCCCTGAAAGCTGTTGCTGCTCTTCACCTTCCCTCGGCAGCCTATGCACAGGAACAACAGCACTGGGGATACCTGCTTTCCCAGAGAGGTAACTTCTCATCGCTCTCGTTCTCGGAAGAGCCTCTTTCTGAAATAGCAAACGTTGGGCTGTTTCTCCCATAACGAAGGTGCAAGCCCTGAAAGCTGTTGCTGCTCTTCACCTTCCCTCGGCAGCCTATGCACAGGAACAACAGCACTTGGGATACCTGCTTTCCCAGAGATGTAACTTCTCATCACTCTCGTTCTCGGCAGCACCTGTTTCTGAAATTAAAAACGTCAGGCTGATTCTCCCAGGACGAAGGTGCCAGCCCTGAAAGCTGTTGCTGCTCTTCACCTCCCTCGGCAGCCTATGCAACGAAACAACAACACTGGGGATACCTGCTTTCCCAGAGACGTAATGTCTCACCGCTCTCGTTCTTGGCAGAGCCTCTTTCTGAAATAGCAAACGTCGGGCTGTTTCTCCCAGGACGAAGGTGCCAGCCCTGAAAGCTGTTTCTTCTCTTAAACTTCCCTCGGCAGCCTATGCAACGAAACAACAACACTGGGGATACCTGCTTTCCCAGAGACGTAATGTCTCACCGCTCTCGTTCTTGGCAGAGCCTCTTTCTGAAATAGAAAACGTCGGGCAATTTCTCCCAGAACGAAGGTTCAAGCCCTGAAAGCTGTTGCTGCTCTTCACCTTCCCTGGGCAGCCTATGCACAGGAACAACAGCACTGGGGATACCTGCTTTCCCAGAGACGTAACTTCTCATTGGTCTCGCTCTCGAAATAGCCTCTTTCTGAAATAGCAAACTTCAAGCAGTTTCTCCCAGGACGAAGGTGCCAGCCCTGAAAGCTGTTGCTGCTCATCACCTTCCCTCGGCAGCCTATGCACAGGAACAACTGCACTGGGGATACCTGCTTTCCCAGAGACGTAACTTCTCATCGCTCTCATTCTCGGCAGAGCCTCTTTCTGAAACAGCAAACGTCGGGCTGTTTCTCCCAGGATGAAGATGCCAGCCCTGAAAGCTGTTGCTGCTCTTCACCTTCCCTCGGCAGCCTATGCACAGGAACAACAACACTGGGGATACGTGCTTTCCCAGAGACGTAACTTCTCAAAGCTCTCGTTCTCGGAAGAGCCTGTTTCTGAAACAGCAAACGTCGGGCTGTTTCTCCCAGGATGAATATGCCAGCCCTGAAAGCTGTTGCTGCTCTTCACCTTCCCTCGGCAGCATATGCACAGGAACAACAACACTGGGGATACCTGCTTTCCCAGAGACGTAACTTCTCATCGCTCTCGTTCTCGGCAGAGCCTCTTTCTGAAATTAAAAACGTCGGGCTGATTCTCCCATAAAAAAGGTGCAAGCCCTGAAAGCTGTTGCTGCTCTTCACCTTCCCTCGGCAGCCTATGCAATGAAACAACAAGTCTGGGGATATCTGCTTTCCCAGAGACGTAAGGTCTCACCGCTCTCGTTCTTGGCAGAGCCTCTTTCTGAAATAGAAAACGTTGGGCTATTTCTCCCAGAACAAAGGTGCCAGCCCTGAAAGCTGTTGCTGCTCTTCACCTTCCCTCGGCAGCTTATGCACAGGAATAACAGCACTGGGGATACCTGCTTTCCCAGAGACGTAACTTCTCATTGGTCTCGCTCTCCAAATAGCCTCTTTCTGAAATAGCAAACTTCAAGCAGTTTCTCCCAGGACGAAGGTGCCAGCCCTGAAAGCTGTTGCTGCTCATCACCTTCCCTCGGCAGCCTATGCACAGGAACAACAGCACTGGGGATACCTGCTTTCCCAGACACGTAACTTCTCATCGCTCTCATTCTCGGCAGAGCCTGTTTCTGAAACAGCAAACGTCGGGCTGTTTCTCTCAGGATGAAGATGCCAACTCTGAAAGCTGTTGCTGCTCTTCACCTTCCCTCGGCAGCCTATGCACAGGAACAACAGCACTGGGGATACCTGCTTTCCCAGAGACGTAAGGTCTCACCGCTCTCGTTCTTGGCAGAGCCTCTTTCTGAAATAGCAAACGTCGGGCTGTTTAGCTCAGGACGAAGGTGCCAGCCCTGAAAGCTGTTGCTGCTCTTCACCTTCCCTCGGCAGCCTATGCACAGAAACAACAACACTGGGGATACGTGCTTTCCCAGAGACGTAACTTCTCAAAGCTCTCGTTCTCGGAAGAGCCTCTTTCTGAAATAGCAAACGTCGGGCTGTTTCTCCCAGAACGAAGGTGCAATCCCTGAAAGCTGTTGCTGCTCTTCACCTTCCCTCGGCAGCCTATGCACAGGAACAACAGCACTGGGGATACCTGCTTTCCCAGAGACGTAACTTCTCATCGCTCTCGTTCACGGCAGAGCCTGTTTCTGAAACAGCAAACGTCGGGCTGTTTCTCCCAGGATGAAGATGCCAGCCCTGAAAGCTGTTGCTGCTCTTCACCTTCCCTCGGCAGCCTATGCACAGGAACAACAGCACTGGGGATACCTGCTTTCCCAGAGAGGTAACTTCTCATCGCTCTCGTTCTCGGAAGAGCCTCTTTCTGAAATAGCAAACGTTGGGCTGTTTCTCCCATAACGAAGGTGCAAGCCCTGAAATCTGTTGCTGCTCTTCACCTTCCCTCGGCAGCCTATGCACAGGAACAACAGCACTTGGGATACCTGCTTTCCCAGAGATGTAACTTCTCATCACTCTCGTTCTCGGCAGCACCTGTTTCTGAAATTAAAAACGTCAGGCTGATTCTCCCAGGACGAAGGTGCCAGCCCTGAAAGCTGTTGCTGCTCTTCACCTCCCTCGGCAGCCTATGCAACGAAACAACACCACTGGGGATACCTGCTTTCCCAGAGACGTAATGTCTCACCGCTCTCGTTCTTGGCAGAGCCTCTTTCTGAAATAGCAAACGTCGGGCTGTTTCTCCCAGGACGAAGGTGCCAGCCCTGAAAGCTGTTTCTTCTCTTAAACTTCCCTCGGCAGCCTATGCAACGAAACAACAACACTGGGGATACCTGCTTTCCCAGAGACGTAATGTCTCACCGCTCTCGTTCTTGGCAGAGCCTCTTTCTGAAATAGAAAACGTCGGGCAATTTCTCCCAGAACGAAGGTTCAAGCCCTGAAAGCTGTTGCTGCTCTTCACCTTCCCTCGGCAGCCTATGCACAGGAACAACAGCACTGTGGATACCTGCTTTCCCAGAGACGTAACTTCTCATTGGTCTCATTCTCGGCAGAGCCTCTTTCTGAAACAGCAAACGTCGGGCTGTTTCTCCCAGGATGAAGATGCCAGCCCTGAAAGCTGTTGCTGCTCTTCACCTTCCCTCGGCAGCCTATGCACAGGAACAACAGCACTGGGGATACCTGCTTTCCCAGAGAGGTAACTTCTCATCGCTCTCATTCTCGGCAGAGCCTCTTTCTGAAACAGCAAACGTCGGGCTGTTTCTCCCAGGATGAAGATGCCAGCCCTGAAAGCTGTTGCTGCTCTTCACCTTCCCTCGGCAGCCTATGCACAGGAACAACAACACTGGGGATACGTGCTTTCCCAGAGACGTAACTTCTCAAAGCTCTCGTTCTCGGAAGAGCCTGTTTCTGAAACAGCAAACGTCGGGCTGTTTCTCCCAGGATGAATATGCCAGCCCTGAAAGCTGTTGCTGCTCTTCACCTTCCCTCGGCAGCATATGCACAGGAACAACAACACTGGGGATACCTGCTTTCCCAGAGACGTAACTTCTCATCGCTCTCGTTCTCGGCAGAGCCTCTTTCTGAAATTAAAAACGTCGGGCTGATTCTCCCATAAAAAAGGTGCAAGCCCTGAAAGCTGTTGCTGCTCTTCACCTTCCCTCGGCAGCCTATGCAATGAAACAACAAGTCTGGGGATATCTGCTTTCCCAGAGACGTAAGGTCTCACCGCTCTCGTTCCTGGCAGAGCCTCTTTCTGAAATAGAAAACGTTGGGCTATTTCTCCCAGAACAAAGGTGCCAGCCCTGAAAGCTGTTGCTGCTCTTCACCTTCCCTCGGCAGCCTATGCACAGGAATAACAGCACTGGGGATACCTGCTTTCCCAGAGACGTAACTTCTCATTGGTCTCGCTCTCCAAATAGCCTCTTTCTGAAATAGCAAACTTCAAGCAGTTTCTCCCAGGACGAAGGTGCCAGCCCTGAAAGCTGTTGCTGCTCATCACCTTCCCTCGGCAGCCTATGCACAGGAACAACAGCACTGGGGATACCTGCTTTCCCAGACACGTAACTTCTCATCGCTCTCATTCTCGGCAGAGCCTGTTTCTGAAACAGCAAACGTCGGGCTGTTTCTCTCAGGATGAAGATGCCAACTCTGAAAGCTGTTGCTGCTCTTCACCTTCCCTCGGCAGCCTATGCACAGGAACAACAGCACTGGGGATACCTGCTTTCCCAGAGACGTAAGGTCTCACCGCTCTCGTTCTTGGCAGAGCCTCTTTCTGAAATAGCAAACGTCGGGCTGTTTAGCTCAGGACGAAGGTGCCAGCCCTGAAAGCTGTTGCTGCTCTTCACCTTCCCTCGGCAGCCTATGCACAGAAACAACAACACTGGGGATACGTGCTTTCCCAGAGACGTAACTTCTCAAAGCTCTCGTTCTCGGAAGAGCCTCTTTCTGAAATAGCAAACGTCGGGCTGTTTCTCCCAGAACGAAGGTGCAATCCCTGAAAGCTGTTGCTGCTCTTCACCTTCCCTCGGCAGCCTATGCACAGGAACAACAGCACTGGGGATACCTGCTTTCCCAGAGACGTAACTTCTCATCGCTCTCGTTCTCGGCAGAGCCTGTTTCTGAAATTAAAAACGTCAGGCTGATTCTCCCAGGACGAAGGTGCCAGCCCTGAAAGCTGTTGCTGCTCTTCACCTCCCTCGGCAGCCTATGCAACGAAACAACACCACTGGGGATACCTGCTTTCCCAGAGACGTAATGTCTCACCGCTCTCGTTCTTGGCAGAGCCTCTTTCTGAAATAGCAAACGTCGGGCTGTTTCTCCCAGGACGAAGGTGCCAGCCCTGAAAGCTGTTTCTTCTCTTAAACTTCCCTCGGCAGCCTATGCAACGAAACAACAACACTGGGGATACCTGCTTTCCCAGAGACGTAAGGTCTCACCGCTCTCGTTCTTGGCAGAGCCTCTTTCTGAAATAGAAAACGTCGGGCAATTTCTCCCAGAACGAAGGTTCAAGCCCTGAAAGCTGTTGCTGCTCTTCACCTTCCCTCGGCAGCCTATGCACAGGAACAACAGCACTGGGGATACCTGCTTTCCCAGAGACGTAACTTCTCATCGCTCTCGTTCTCGGCAGAGCCTCTTTCTGATATTAAAAACGTCCTGCTGATTCTCCCAAGACGAAGGTGCCAGCCCTGAAAGCTGTTGCTGCTCTTCACCTTCCCTCGGCAGCCTATGCACAGGAACACCAGCACTGGGGATACCTGCTTTCCCAGAGACGTAACTTCTCATCGCTCTCGTTCTCGGCAGAGAATCTTTCTGAAATTAAAAACGTCGGGCTGATTCTCCCAGGACGAAGGTGCCAGCCCTGAAAGCTGTTGCTGCTCTTCACCTTCCCTCGGCAGCCTATGCACAGGAACAACAGCACTGGGGATACCTGCTTTCCCAGAGACGTAACTTCTCATCGCTCTCATTCTCGGCAGAGCCTCTTTCTGAAATAGCAAACGTCGGGCTGTTTCTCCCAGGATGAAGATGCCAGCCCTGAAAGCTGTTGCTGCTCTTCACCTTCCCTCGGCAGCCTATGCACAGGAACAACAACACTGGGGATACGTGCTTTCCCAGAGACGTAACTTCTCAAAGCTCTCGTTCTCGGAAGAGCCTGTTTCTGAAACAGCAAACGTCGGGCTGTTTCTCCCAGGATGAATATGCCAGCCCTGAAAGCTGTTGCTGCTCTTCACCTTCCCTCGGCAGCATATGCACAGGAACAACAACACTGGGGATACCTGCTTTCCCAGAGACGTAACTTCTCATTGCTCTCGTTCTCGGCAGAGCCTCTTTCTGAAATTAAAAACGTCGGGCTGATTCTCCCATAAAAAAGGTGCAAGCCCTGAAAGCTGTTGCTGCTCTTCACCTTCCCTCGGCAGCCTATGCAATGAAACAACAAGTCTGGGGATATCTGTTTTCCCAGAGACGTAAGGTCTCACCGCTCTCGTTCTTGGCAGAGCCTCTTTCTGAAATAGAAAACGTTGGGCTATTTCTCCCAGAACAAAGGTGCCAGCCCTGAAAGCTGTTGCTGCTCTTCACCTTCCCTCGGCAGCCTATGCAACGAAACAACAACACTGGTGATACCTGCTTTCCCAGAGACGTAAGGTCTCACCTGTCTCGTTCTTGGAAGAGCCTCTTTCTGAAATAGCAAACGTTGGGCTGTTTCTCCCATAACGAAGGTGCAAGCCCTGAAATCTGTTGCTGCTCTTCACCTTCCCTCGGCAGCCTATGCACAGGAACAACAGCACTGGGGATACCTGCTTTCCCAGAGACGTAACTTCTCATCACTCTCGTTCTCGGCAGCACCTGTTTCTGAAATTAAAAACGTCAGGCTGATTCTCCCAGGACGAAGGTGCCAGTCCTGAAAGCTGTTGCTGCTCTTCACCTCCCTCGGCAGCCTATGCAACGAAACAACACCACTGGGGATACCTGCTTTCCCAGAGACGTAACTTCTCATCGCTCTCGTTCTCGGCAGAGCCTGTTTCTGAAACAGCAAACATCGGGCTGTTTCTCCCAGGATGAAGATGCCAGCCCTGAAAGCCGTTGCTGCTCTTCACCTTCCCTCGGCAGCCTATGCACAGGAACAACAGCACTGGGAATACCTGCTTTCCCAGAGATGTAACTTCTCATCGCTCTCATTCTCGGCAGAGCCTGTTTCTGAAACAGCAAACGTCGGGCTGTTTCTCCCAGGATGAAGATGCCAGCCCTGAAAGCTGTTGCTGCTCTTCACCTTCCCTCGGCAGCCTATGCACAGGAACAACAGCACTGGGGATACCTGCTTTCCCAGAGACGTAACTTCTCATCACTCTCGTTCTCGGCAGAGCCTCTTTCTGAAATAGAAAACGTCGGGCAGTTTCTCCCAGAACGAAGGTTCAAGCCCTGAAAGCTGTTGCTGCTCTTCACCTTGCCTCGGCAGCCTATGCACAGGAACAACAGCACTGGGGATACCTGCTTTCCCAGAGACGTAACTTCTCATCGCTCTCGTTCTCGGAAGAGCCTGTTTATGAAACAGCAGACGTCGGGCTGTTTCTCCCAGGATGAATATGCCAACTCTGAAAGCTGTTGCTGCTCTTCACCTTCCCTCGGCAGCCTATGCACAGGAACAACAGCACTGGGGATACCTGCTTTCCCAGAGATGTAACTTCTCATCGCTCTCGTTCTCGGCAGAGACTCTTTCTGAAATTAAAAACTTCGGGCTGATTCTCCCAGGACGAAGGTGCCAGCCCTGAAAGCTGTTGCTGCTCTTCACCTTCCCTCGGCAGCCTATGCACAGGAACAACAGCACTGGGGATACCTGCTTTCCCAGAGACGTAACTTCTCATTGGTCTCGCTCTCGAAATAGCCTCTTTCTGAAATAGAAAACTTCAAGCAGTTTCTCCCAGGACGAAGGTGCCAGCCCTGAAAGCTGTTGCTGCTCATCACCTTCCCTCGGCAGCCTATGCACAGGAGCAACAGCACTGGGGATACCTGCTTTTTCAGAGACGTAACTTCTCATCGCTCTCATTCTCGGCAGAGCCTGTTTCTGAAACAGCAAACGTCGGGCTGTTTCTCCCAGGATGAAGATGCCAACTCTGAAAGCTGTTGCTGCTCTTCACCTTCCCTCAGCAGCCTATGCACAGGAACAACAACACTGGGGATACGTGCTTTCCCAGAGACGTAACTTCTCATCGCTCTCGTTCTCGGCAGAGCCTGTTTCTGAAACAGCAAACGTCGGGCTGTTTCTCCCAGGACGAAGGTGCCAGCCCTGAAAGCTGTTTCTTCTCTTAAACTTCCCTCGGCAGCCTATGCACAGAAACAACAACACTGGGGATACCTGCTTTCCCAGAGACGTAAGGTCTCACTGCTCTCGTTCTTGGCAGAGCCTCTTTCTGAAATAGAAAACGTCGGGCAATTTCTCCCAGAACGAAGGTTCAAGCCCTGAAAGCTGTTGCTGCTCTTCACCTTGCCTCGGCAGCCTATGCACAGGAACAACAGCACTGGGGATACCTGCTTTCCCAGAGACGTAACTTCTCATCGCTCTCGTTCTCGGAAGAGCCTGTTTATGAAACAGCAGACGTCGGGCTGTTTCTCCCAGGATGAAGATGCCAACTCTGAAAGCTGTTGCTGCTCTTCACCTTCCCTCGGCAGCCTATGCACAGGAACAACAGCACTGGGGATACCTGCTTTCCCAGAGATGTAACTTCTCATCGCTCTCGTTCTCGGCAGAGACTCTTTCTGAAATTAAAAACTTCGGGCTGATTCTCCCAGGACGAAGGTGCCAGCCCTGAAAGCTGTTGCTGCTCTTCACCTTCCCTCGGCAGCCTATGCACAGGAAAAACAGCACTGGGGATATCTGCTTTCCCAGAGACGTAAGGTCTCACCGCTCTCGTTCTTGGCAGAGCCTCTTTCTGAAATAGAAAACGTTGGGCTATTTCTCCCAGAACAAAGGTGCCAGCCCTGAAAGCTGTTGCTGCTCTTCACCTTCCCTCGGCAGCCTATGCAACGAAACAACAACACTGGGGATACCTGCTTTCCCAGAGACGTAAGGTCTCACCTGTCTCGTTCTTGGAAGAGCCTCTTTCTGAAATTACAAACGTCGGGCAGTTTCTCTCAGAACGAAGGTGCCATCCCTGAAAGCTGTTGCTGCTCTTCACCTTCCCTCGGCAGCCTATGCACAGGAACAACAGCACTGGGGATACCTGCTTTCCCAGAGAGGTAACTTCTCATCGCTCTCGTTCTCGGCAGAGCCTCTTTCTGAAATAGCAAACGTTGGGCTGTTTCTCCCATAACGAAGGTGCAAGCCCTGAAATCTGTTGCTGCTCTTCACCTTCCCTCGGCAGCCTATGCACAGGAACAACAGCACTGGGGATACCTGCTTTCCCAGAGACGTAACTTCTCATCACTCTCGTTCTCGGCAGCACCTGTTTCTGAAATTAAAAACGTCAGGCTGATTCTCCCAGGACGAAGGTGCCAGTCCTGAAAGCTGTTGCTGCTCTTCACCTCCCTCGGCAGCCTATGCAACGAAACAACACCACTGGGGATACCTGCTTTCCCAGAGACGTAACTTCTCATTGGTCTCATTCTCGGCAGAGCCTCTTTCTGAAACAGCAAACGTCGGGCTGTTTCTCCCAGGATGAAGATGCCAGCCCTGAAAGCTGTTGCTGCTCTTCACCTTCCCTCGGCAGCCTATGCACAGGAACAACAGCACTGGGGATACCTGCTTTCCCAGAGAGGTAACTTCTCATCGCTCTCATTCTCGGCAGAGCCTCTTTCTGAAACAGCAAACGTCGGGCTGTTTCTCCCAGGATGAAGATGCCAGCCCTGAAAGCTGTTGCTGCTCTTCACCTTCCCTCGGCAGCCTATGCACAGGAACAACAACACTGGGGATACGTGCTTTCCCAGAGACGTAACTTCTCAAAGCTCTCGTTCTCGGAAGAGCCTGTTTCTGAAACAGCAAACGTCGGGCTGTTTCTCCCAGGATGAATATGCCAGCCCTGAAAGCTGTTGCTGCTCTTCACCTTCCCTCGGCAGCATATGCACAGGAACAACAACACTGGGGATACCTGCTTTCCAAGAGACGTAACTTCTCATTGCTCTCGTTCTCAGCAGAGCCTCTTTCTGAAATTAAAAACGTCGGGCTGATTCTCCCATAAAAAAGGTGCAAGCCCTGAAAGCTGTTGCTGCTCTTCACCTTCCCTCGGCAGCCTATGCAATGAAACAACAAGTCTGGGGATATCTGCTTTCCCAGAGACGTAAGGTCTCACCGCTCTCGTTCCTGGCAGAGCCTCTTTCTGAAATAGAAAACGTTGGGCTATTTCTCCCAGAACAAAGGTGCCAGCCCTGAAAGCTGTTGCTGCTCTTCACCTTCCCTCGGCAGCCTATGCACAGGAATAACAGCACTGGGGATACCTGCTTTCCCAGAGACGTAACTTCTCATTGGTCTCGCTCTCCAAATAGCCTCTTTCTGAAATAGCAAACTTCAAGCAGTTTCTCCCAGGACGAAGGTGCCAGCCCTGAAAGCTGTTGCTGCTCATCACCTTCCCTCGGCAGCCTATGCACAGGAACAACAGCACTGGGGATACCTGCTTTCCCAGACACGTAACTTCTCATCGCTCTCATTCTCGGCAGAGCCTGTTTCTGAAACAGCAAACGTCGGGCTGTTTCTCTCAGGATGAAGATGCCAACTCTGAAAGCTGTTGCTGCTCTTCACCTTCCCTCGGCAGCCTATGCACAGGAACAACAGCACTGGGGATACCTGCTTTCCCAGAGACGTAAGGTCTCACCGCTCTCGTTCTTGGCAGAGCCTCTTTCTGAAATAGCAAACGTCGGGCTGTTTAGCTCAGGACGAAGGTGCCAGCCCTGAAAGCTGTTGCTGCTCTTCACCTTCCCTCGGCAGCCTATGCACAGAAACAACAACACTGGGGATACGTGCTTTCCCAGAGACGTAACTTCTCAAAGCTCTCGTTCTCGGAAGAGCCTCTTTCTGAAATAGCAAACGTCGGGCTGTTTCTCCCAGAACGAAGGTGCAATCCCTGAAAGCTGTTGCTGCTCTTCACCTTCCCTCGGCAGCCTATGCACAGGAACAACAGCACTGGGGATACCTGCTTTCCCAGAGACGTAACTTCTCATCGCTCTCGTTCTCGGCAGAGCCTGTTTCTGAAATTAAAAACGTCAGGCTGATTCTCCCAGGACGAAGGTGCCAGCCCTGAAAGCTGTTGCTGCTCTTCACCTCCCTCGGCAGCCTATGCAACGAAACAACACCACTGGGGATACCTGCTTTCCCAGAGACGTAATGTCTCACCGCTCTCGTTCTTGGCAGAGCCTCTTTCTGAAATAGCAAACGTCGGGCTGTTTCTCCCAGGACGAAGGTGCCAGCCCTGAAAGCTGTTTCTTCTCTTAAACTTCCCTCGGCAGCCTATGCAACGAAACAACAACACTGGGGATACCTGCTTTCCCAGAGACGTAAGGTCTCACCGCTCTCGTTCTTGGCAGAGCCTCTTTCTGAAATAGAAAACGTCGGGCAATTTCTCCCAGAACGAAGGTTCAAGCCCTGAAAGCTGTTGCTGCTCTTCACCTTCCCTCGGCAGCCTATGCACAGGAACAACAGCACTGGGGATACCTGCTTTCCCAGAGACGTAACTTCTCATCGCTCTCGTTCTCGGCAGAGCCTCTTTCTGATATTAAAAACGTCCTGCTGATTCTCCCAAGACGAAGGTGCCAGCCCTGAAAGCTGTTGCTGCTCTTCACCTTCCCTCGGCAGCCTATGCACAGGAACAACAGCACTGGGGATACCTGCTTTCCCAGAGACGTAACTTCTCATCGCTCTCGTTCTCGGCAGAGAATCTTTCTGAAATTAAAAACGTCGGGCTGATTCTCCCAGGACGAAGGTGCCAGCCCTGAAAGCTGTTGCTGCTCTTCACCTTCCCTCGGCAGCCTATGCACAGGAACAACAGCACTGGGGATACCTGCTTTCCCAGAGACGTAACTTCTCATCGCTCTCATTCTCGGCAGAGCCTCTTTCTGAAATAGCAAACGTCGGGCTGTTTCTCCCAGGATGAAGATGCCAGCCCTGAAAGCTGTTGCTGCTCTTCACCTTCCCTCGGCAGCCTATGCACAGGAACAACAACACTGGGGATACGTGCTTTCCCAGAGACGTAACTTCTCAAAGCTCTCGTTCTCGGAAGAGCCTGTTTCTGAAACAGCAAACGTCGGGCTGTTTCTCCCAGGATGAATATGCCAGCCCTGAAAGCTGTTGCTGCTCTTCACCTTCCCTCGGCAGCATATGCACAGGAACAACAACACTGGGGATACCTGCTTTCCCAGAGACGTAACTTCTCATTGCTCTCGTTCTCGGCAGAGCCTCTTTCTGAAATTAAAAACGTCGGGCTGATTCTCCCATAAAAAAGGTGCAAGCCCTGAAAGCTGTTGCTGCTCTTCACCTTCCCTCGGCAGCCTATGCAATGAAACAACAAGTCTGGGGATATCTGTTTTCCCAGAGACGTAAGGTCTCACCGCTCTCGTTCTTGGCAGAGCCTCTTTCTGAAATAGAAAACGTTGGGCTATTTCTCCCAGAACAAAGGTGCCAGCCCTGAAAGCTGTTGCTGCTCTTCACCTTCCCTCGGCAGCCTATGCAACGAAACAACAACACTGGTGATACCTGCTTTCCCAGAGACGTAAGGTCTCACCTGTCTCGTTCTTGGAAGAGCCTCTTTCTGAAATAGCAAACGTTGGGCTGTTTCTCCCATAACGAAGGTGCAAGCCCTGAAATCTGTTGCTGCTCTTCACCTTCCCTCGGCAGCCTATGCACAGGAACAACAGCACTGGGGATACCTGCTTTCCCAGAGACGTAACTTCTCATCACTCTCGTTCTCGGCAGCACCTGTTTCTGAAATTAAAAACGTCAGGCTGATTCTCCCAGGACGAAGGTGCCAGTCCTGAAAGCTGTTGCTGCTCTTCACCTCCCTCGGCAGCCTATGCAACGAAACAACACCACTGGGGATACCTGCTTTCCCAGAGACGTAACTTCTCATCGCTCTCGTTCTCGGCAGAGCCTGTTTCTGAAACAGCAAACATCGGGCTGTTTCTCCCAGGATGAAGATGCCAGCCCTGAAAGCCGTTGCTGCTCTTCACCTTCCCTCGGCAGCCTATGCACAGGAACAACAGCACTGGGAATACCTGCTTTCCCAGAGATGTAACTTCTCATCGCTCTCATTCTCGGCAGAGCCTGTTTCTGAAACAGCAAACGTCGGGCTGTTTCTCCCAGGATGAAGATGCCAGCCCTGAAAGCTGTTGCTGCTCTTCACCTTCCCTCGGCAGCCTATGCACAGGAACAACAGCACTGGGGATACCTGCTTTCCCAGAGACGTAACTTCTCATCACTCTCGTTCTCGGCAGAGCCTCTTTCTGAAATAGAAAACGTCGGGCAGTTTCTCCCAGAACGAAGGTTCAAGCCCTGAAAGCTGTTGCTGCTCTTCACCTTGCCTCGGCAGCCTATGCACAGGAACAACAGCACTGGGGATACCTGCTTTCCCAGAGACGTAACTTCTCATCGCTCTCGTTCTCGGAAGAGCCTGTTTATGAAACAGCAGACGTCGGGCTGTTTCTCCCAGGATGAATATGCCAACTCTGAAAGCTGTTGCTGCTCTTCACCTTCCCTCGGCAGCCTATGCACAGGAACAACAGCACTGGGGATACCTGCTTTCCCAGAGATGTAACTTCTCATCGCTCTCGTTCTCGGCAGAGACTCTTTCTGAAATTAAAAACTTCGGGCTGATTCTCCCAGGACGAAGGTGCCAGCCCTGAAAGCTGTTGCTGCTCTTCACCTTCCCTCGGCAGCCTATGCACAGGAACAACAGCACTGGGGATACCTGCTTTCCCAGAGACGTAACTTCTCATTGGTCTCGCTCTCGAAATAGCCTCTTTCTGAAATAGAAAACTTCAAGCAGTTTCTCCCAGGACGAAGGTGCCAGCCCTGAAAGCTGTTGCTGCTCATCACCTTCCCTCGGCAGCCTATGCACAGGAGCAACAGCACTGGGGATACCTGCTTTTTCAGAGACGTAACTTCTCATCGCTCTCATTCTCGGCAGAGCCTGTTTCTGAAACAGCAAACGTCGGGCTGTTTCTCCCAGGATGAAGATGCCAACTCTGAAAGCTGTTGCTGCTCTTCACCTTCCCTCAGCAGCCTATGCACAGGAACAACAACACTGGGGATACGTGCTTTCCCAGAGACGTAACTTCTCATCGCTCTCGTTCTCGGCAGAGCCTGTTTCTGAAACAGCAAACGTCGGGCTGTTTCTCCCAGGACGAAGGTGCCAGCCCTGAAAGCTGTTTCTTCTCTTAAACTTCCCTCGGCAGCCTATGCACAGAAACAACAACACTGGGGATACCTGCTTTCCCAGAGACGTAAGGTCTCACTGCTCTCGTTCTTGGCAGAGCCTCTTTCTGAAATAGAAAACGTCGGGCAATTTCTCCCAGAACGAAGGTTCAAGCCCTGAAAGCTGTTGCTGCTCTTCACCTTGCCTCGGCAGCCTATGCACAGGAACAACAGCACTGGGGATACCTGCTTTCCCAGAGACGTAACTTCTCATCGCTCTCGTTCTCGGAAGAGCCTGTTTATGAAACAGCAGACGTCGGGCTGTTTCTCCCAGGATGAAGATGCCAACTCTGAAAGCTGTTGCTGCTCTTCACCTTCCCTCGGCAGCCTATGCACAGGAACAACAGCACTGGGGATACCTGCTTTCCCAGAGATGTAACTTCTCATCGCTCTCGTTCTCGGCAGAGACTCTTTCTGAAATTAAAAACTTCGGGCTGATTCTCCCAGGACGAAGGTGCCAGCCCTGAAAGCTGTTGCTGCTCTTCACCTTCCCTCGGCAGCCTATGCACAGGAAAAACAGCACTGGGGATATCTGCTTTCCCAGAGACGTAAGGTCTCACCGCTCTCGTTCTTGGCAGAGCCTCTTTCTGAAATAGAAAACGTTGGGCTATTTCTCCCAGAACAAAGGTGCCAGCCCTGAAAGCTGTTGCTGCTCTTCACCTTCCCTCGGCAGCCTATGCAACGAAACAACAACACTGGGGATACCTGCTTTCCCAGAGACGTAAGGTCTCACCTGTCTCGTTCTTGGAAGAGCCTCTTTCTGAAATTACAAACGTCGGGCAGTTTCTCTCAGAACGAAGGTGCCATCCCTGAAAGCTGTTGCTGCTCTTCACCTTCCCTCGGCAGCCTATGCACAGGAACAACAGCACTGGGGATACCTGCTTTCCCAGAGAGGTAACTTCTCATCGCTCTCGTTCTCGGCAGAGCCTCTTTCTGAAATAGCAAACGTTGGGCTGTTTCTCCCATAACGAAGGTGCAAGCCCTGAAATCTGTTGCTGCTCTTCACCTTCCCTCGGCAGCCTATGCACAGGAACAACAGCACTGGGGATACCTGCTTTCCCAGAGACGTAACTTCTCATCACTCTCGTTCTCGGCAGCACCTGTTTCTGAAATTAAAAACGTCAGGCTGATTCTCCCAGGACGAAGGTGCCAGTCCTGAAAGCTGTTGCTGCTCTTCACCTCCCTCGGCAGCCTATGCAACGAAACAACACCACTGGGGATACCTGCTTTCCCAGAGACGTAACTTCTCATCGCTCTCGTTCTCGGCAGAGCCTGTTTCTGAAACAGCAAACATCGGGCTGTTTCTCCCAGGATGAAGATGCCAGCCCTGAAAGCCGTTGCTGCTCTTCACCTTCCCTCGGCAGCCTATGCACAGGAACAACAGCACTGGGAATACCTGCTTTCCCAGAGATGTAACTTCTCATCGCTCTCATTCTCGGCAGAGCCTGTTTCTGAAACAGCAAACGTCGGGCTGTTTCTCCCAGGATGAAGATGCCAGCCCTGAAAGCTGTTGCTGCTCTTCACCTTCCCTCGGCAGCCTATGCACAGGAACAACAGCACTGGGGATACCTGCTTTCCCAGAGACGTAACTTCTCATCACTCTCGTTCTCGGCAGAGCCTCTTTCTGAAATAGAAAACGTCGGGCAGTTTCTCCCAGAACGAAGGTGACAGCCCTGAAAGCTGTTGCTGCTCTTCACCTTGCCTCGGCAGCCTATGCACAGGAACAACAGCACTGGGGATACCTGCTTTCCCAGAGACGTAACTTCTCATCGCTCTCGTTCTCGGAAGAGCCTGTTTATGAAACAGCAGACGTCGGGCTGTTTCTCCCAGGATGAAGATGCCAACTCTGAAAGCTGTTGCTGCTCTTCACCTTCCCTCGGCAGCCTATGCACAGGAACAACAGCACTGGGGATACCTGCTTTCCCAGAGATGTAACTTCTCATCGCTCTCGTTCTCGGCAGAGACTCTTTCTGAAATTAAAGACTTCGGGCTGATTCTCCCAGGACGAAGGTGCCAGCCCTGAAAGCTGTTGCTGCTCTTCACCTTCCCTCGGCAGCCTATGCACAGGAACAACAGCACTGGGGATACCTGCTTTCCCAGAGACGTAACTTCTCAAAGCTCTCGTTCTCGGAAGAGCCTCTTTCTGAAATAGCAAACGTCGGGCTGTTTCTCCCAGAACGAAGGTGCAATCCCTGAAAGCTGTTGCTGCTCTTCACCTTCCCTCGGCAGCCTATGCACAGGAACAACAGCACTGGGGATACCTGCTTTCCCAGAGACGTAACTTCTCATCGCTCTCGTTCTCGGCAGAGCCTGTTTCTGAAACAGCAAACGTCGGGCTGTTTGTCCCAGGACGAAGGTGCCAGCCCTGAAAGCTGTTTCTTCTCTTAAACTTCCCTCGGCAGCCTATGCAACGAAAAAACAACACTGGGGATACCTGCTTTCCCAGAGACGTAAGGTCTCACTGCTCTCGTTCTTGGCAGAGCCTCTTTCTGAAATAGAAAACGTCGGGCAATTTCTCCCAGAACGAAGGTGCAATCCCTGAAAGCTGTTGCTGCTCTTCACCTTCCCTCGGCAGCCTATGCACAGGAACAACAGCACTGGGGATACCTGCTTTCCCAGAGACGTAACTTCTCATCGCTCTCGTTCTCGGCAGAGCCTCTTTCTGATATTAAAAACGTCATGCTGATTCTCCCAGGACGAAGGTGCCAGCCCTGAAAGCTGTTGCTGATCTTCACCTTCCCTCAGCAGCCTATGCACAGGAACAACAGCACTGGGGATACCTGCTTTCCCAGAGACGTAACTTCTCATTGGTCTCGCTCTCGAAATAGCCTCTTTCTGAAATAGCAAACTTCAAGCAGTTTCTCCCAGGACGAAGGTGCCAGCCCTGAAAGCTGTTGCTGCTCATCACCTTCCCTCGGCAGCCTATGCACAGGAACAACTGCACTGGGGATACCTGCTTTCCCAGAGACGTAACTTCTCATCGCTCTCATTCTCGGCAGAGCCTCTTTCTGAAATAGCAAACGTCGGGCTGTTTCTCCCAGGATGAAGATGCCAACTCTGAAAGCTGTTGCTGCTCTTCACCTTCCCTCAGCAGCCTATGCACAGGAACAACTGCACTGGGGATACCTGCTTTCCCAGAGACGTAACTTCTCATCGCTCTCATTCTCGGCAGAGCCTCTTTCTGAAATAGCAAACGTCATGCTGATTCTCCCAGGACGAAGGTGCCAGCCCTGAAAGCTGTTGCTGATCTTCACCTTCCCTCAGCAGCCTATGCACAGGAACAACAGCACTGGGGATACCTGCTTTCCCAGAGACGTAACTTCTCATTGGTCTCGCTCTCGAAATAGCCTCTTTCTGAAATAGCAAACTTCAAGCAGTTTCTCCCAGGACGAAGGTGCCAGCCCTGAAAGCTGTTGCTGCTCTTCACCTTCCCTCGGCAGCCTATGCACAGGAACAACAGCACTGGGGATACCTGCTTTCCCAGAGACGTAACTTCTCATCGCTCTCATTCTCGGCAGAGCCTCTTTCTGAAATAGCAAACGTCGGGCTGTTTCTCCCAGGATGAAGATGCCAGCCCTGAAAGCTGTTGCTGCTCTTCACCTTCCCTCGGCAGCCTATGCACAGGAACAACAACACTGGGGATACGTGCTTTCCCAGAGACGTAACTTCTCAAAGCTCTCGTTCTCGGAAGAGCCTGTTTCTGAAACAGCAAACGTCGGGCTGTTTCTCCCAGGATGAATATGCCAGCCCTGAAAGCTGTTGCTGCTCTTCACCTTCCCTCGGCAGCATATGCACAGGAACAACAAAACTGGGCATACCTGCTTTCCCAGAGACGTAACTTCTCATTGCTCTCGTTCTCGGCAGAGCCTCTTTCTGAAATTAAAAACGTCGGGCTGATTCTCCCATAAAAAAGGTGCAAGCCCTGAAAGCTGTTGCTGCTCTTCACCTTCCCTCGGCAGCCTATGCAATGAAACAACAAGTCTGGGGATATCTGTTTTCCCAGAGACGTAAGGTCTCACCGCTCTCGTTCTTGGCAGAGCCTCTTTCTGAAATAGAAAACGTTGGGCTATTTCTCCCAGAACAAAGGTGCCAGCCCTGAAAGCTGTTGCTGCTCTTCACCTTCCCTCGGCAGCCTATGCAACGAAACAACAACACTGGTGATACCTGCTTTCCCAGAGACGTAAGGTCTCACCTGTCTCGTTCTTGGAAGAGCCTCTTTCTGAAATAGCAAACGTCGGGCTGTTTCTCCCATAACGAAGGTGCAAGCCCTGAAATCTGTTGCTGCTCTTCACCTTCCCTCGGCAGCCTATGCACAGGAACAACAGCACTGGGGATACCTGCTTTCCCAGAGACGTAACTTCTCATCACTCTCGTTCTCGGCAGCACCTGTTTCTGAAATTAAAAACGTCAGGCTGATTCTCCCAGGACGAAGGTGCCAGTCCTGAAAGCTGTTGCTGCTCTTCACCTCCCTCGGCAGCCTATGCAACGAAACAACACCACTGGGGATACCTGCTTTCCCAGAGACGTAACTTCTCATCGCTCTCGTTCTCGGCAGAGCCTGTTTCTGAAACAGCAAACATCGGGCTGTTTCTCCCAGGATGAAGATGCCAGCCCTGAAAGCCGTTGCTGCTCTTCACCTTCCCTCGGCAGCCTATGCACAGGAACAACAGCACTGGGAATACCTGCTTTCCCAGAGATGTAACTTCTCATCGCTCTCATTCTCGGCAGAGCCTGTTTCTGAAACAGCAAACGTCGGGCTGTTTCTCCCAGGATGAAGATGCCAGCCCTGAAAGCTGTTGCTGCTCTTCACCTTCCCTCGGCAGCCTATGCACAGGAACAACAGCACTGGGGATACCTGCTTTCCCAGAGACGTAACTTCTCATCACTCTCGTTCTCGGCAGAGCCTCTTTCTGAAATAGAAAACGTCGGGCAGTTTCTCCCAGAACGAAGGTTCAAGCCCTGAAAGCTGTTGCTGCTCTTCACCTTGCCTCGGCAGCCTATGCACAGGAACAACAGCACTGGGGATACCTGCTTTCCCAGAGACGTAACTTCTCATCGCTCTCGTTCTCGGAAGAGCCTGTTTATGAAACAGCAGACGTCGGGCTGTTTCTCCCAGGATGAATATGCCAACTCTGAAAGCTGTTGCTGCTCTTCACCTTCCCTCGGCAGCCTATGCACAGGAACAACAGCACTGGGGATACCTGCTTTCCCAGAGATGTAACTTCTCATCGCTCTCGTTCTCGGCAGAGACTCTTTCTGAAATTAAAAACTTCGGGCTGATTCTCCCAGGACGAAGGTGCCAGCCCTGAAAGCTGTTGCTGCTCTTCACCTTCCCTCGGCAGCCTATGCACAGGAACAACAGCACTGGGGATACCTGCTTTCCCAGAGACGTAACTTCTCATTGGTCTCGCTCTCGAAATAGCCTCTTTCTGAAATAGAAAACTTCAAGCAGTTTCTCCCAGGACGAAGGTGCCAGCCCTGAAAGCTGTTGCTGCTCATCACCTTCCCTCGGCAGCCTATGCACAGGAGCAACAGCACTGGGGATACCTGCTTTTTCAGAGACGTAACTTCTCATCGCTCTCATTCTCGGCAGAGCCTGTTTCTGAAACAGCAAACGTCGGGCTGTTTCTCCCAGGATGAAGATGCCAACTCTGAAAGCTGTTGCTGCTCTTCACCTTCCCTCAGCAGCCTATGCACAGGAACAACAACACTGGGGATACGTGCTTTCCCAGAGACGTAACTTCTCATCGCTCTCGTTCTCGGCAGAGCCTGTTTCTGAAACAGCAAACGTCGGGCTGTTTCTCCCAGGACGAAGGTGCCAGCCCTGAAAGCTGTTTCTTCTCTTAAACTTCCCTCGGCAGCCTATGCACAGAAACAACAACACTGGGGATACCTGCTTTCCCAGAGACGTAAGGTCTCACTGCTCTCGTTCTTGGCAGAGCCTCTTTCTGAAATAGAAAACGTCGGGCAATTTCTCCCAGAACGAAGGTTCAAGCCCTGAAAGCTGTTGCTGCTCTTCACCTTGCCTCGGCAGCCTATGCACAGGAACAACAGCACTGGGGATACCTGCTTTCCCAGAGACGTAACTTCTCATCGCTCTCGTTCTCGGAAGAGCCTGTTTATGAAACAGCAGACGTCGGGCTGTTTCTCCCAGGATGAAGATGCCAACTCTGAAAGCTGTTGCTGCTCTTCACCTTCCCTCGGCAGCCTATGCACAGGAACAACAGCACTGGGGATACCTGCTTTCCCAGAGATGTAACTTCTCATCGCTCTCGTTCTCGGCAGAGACTCTTTCTGAAATTAAAAACTTCGGGCTGATTCTCCCAGGACGAAGGTGCCAGCCCTGAAAGCTGTTGCTGCTCTTCACCTTCCCTCGGCAGCCTATGCACAGGAAAAACAGCACTGGGGATATCTGCTTTCCCAGAGACGTAAGGTCTCACCGCTCTCGTTCTTGGCAGAGCCTCTTTCTGAAATAGAAAACGTTGGGCTATTTCTCCCAGAACAAAGGTGCCAGCCCTGAAAGCTGTTGCTGCTCTTCACCTTCCCTCGGCAGCCTATGCAACGAAACAACAACACTGGGGATACCTGCTTTCCCAGAGACGTAAGGTCTCACCTGTCTCGTTCTTGGAAGAGCCTCTTTCTGAAATTACAAACGTCGGGCAGTTTCTCTCAGAACGAAGGTGCCATCCCTGAAAGCTGTTGCTGCTCTTCACCTTCCCTCGGCAGCCTATGCACAGGAACAACAGCACTGGGGATACCTGCTTTCCCAGAGAGGTAACTTCTCATCGCTCTCGTTCTCGGCAGAGCCTCTTTCTGAAATAGCAAACGTTGGGCTGTTTCTCCCATAACGAAGGTGCAAGCCCTGAAATCTGTTGCTGCTCTTCACCTTCCCTCGGCAGCCTATGCACAGGAACAACAGCACTGGGGATACCTGCTTTCCCAGAGACGTAACTTCTCATCACTCTCGTTCTCGGCAGCACCTGTTTCTGAAATTAAAAACGTCAGGCTGATTCTCCCAGGACGAAGGTGCCAGTCCTGAAAGCTGTTGCTGCTCTTCACCTCCCTCGGCAGCCTATGCAACGAAACAACACCACTGGGGATACCTGCTTTCCCAGAGACGTAACTTCTCATCGCTCTCGTTCTCGGCAGAGCCTGTTTCTGAAACAGCAAACATCGGGCTGTTTCTCCCAGGATGAAGATGCCAGCCCTGAAAGCCGTTGCTGCTCTTCACCTTCCCTCGGCAGCCTATGCACAGGAACAACAGCACTGGGAATACCTGCTTTCCCAGAGATGTAACTTCTCATCGCTCTCATTCTCGGCAGAGCCTGTTTCTGAAACAGCAAACGTCGGGCTGTTTCTCCCAGGATGAAGATGCCAGCCCTGAAAGCTGTTGCTGCTCTTCACCTTCCCTCGGCAGCCTATGCACAGGAACAACAGCACTGGGGATACCTGCTTTCCCAGAGACGTAACTTCTCATCACTCTCGTTCTCGGCAGAGCCTCTTTCTGAAATAGAAAACGTCGGGCAGTTTCTCCCAGAACGAAGGTGACAGCCCTGAAAGCTGTTGCTGCTCTTCACCTTGCCTCGGCAGCCTATGCACAGGAACAACAGCACTGGGGATACCTGCTTTCCCAGAGACGTAACTTCTCATCGCTCTCGTTCTCGGAAGAGCCTGTTTATGAAACAGCAGACGTCGGGCTGTTTCTCCCAGGATGAAGATGCCAACTCTGAAAGCTGTTGCTGCTCTTCACCTTCCCTCGGCAGCCTATGCACAGGAACAACAGCACTGGGGATACCTGCTTTCCCAGAGATGTAACTTCTCATCGCTCTCGTTCTCGGCAGAGACTCTTTCTGAAATTAAAGACTTCGGGCTGATTCTCCCAGGACGAAGGTGCCAGCCCTGAAAGCTGTTGCTGCTCTTCACCTTCCCTCGGCAGCCTATGCACAGGAACAACAGCACTGGGGATACCTGCTTTCCCAGAGACGTAACTTCTCAAAGCTCTCGTTCTCGGAAGAGCCTCTTTCTGAAATAGCAAACGTCGGGCTGTTTCTCCCAGAACGAAGGTGCAATCCCTGAAAGCTGTTGCTGCTCTTCACCTTCCCTCGGCAGCCTATGCACAGGAACAACAGCACTGGGGATACCTGCTTTCCCAGAGACGTAACTTCTCATCGCTCTCGTTCTCGGCAGAGCCTGTTTCTGAAACAGCAAACGTCGGGCTGTTTGTCCCAGGACGAAGGTGCCAGCCCTGAAAGCTGTTTCTTCTCTTAAACTTCCCTCGGCAGCCTATGCAACGAAAAAACAACACTGGGGATACCTGCTTTCCCAGAGACGTAAGGTCTCACTGCTCTCGTTCTTGGCAGAGCCTCTTTCTGAAATAGAAAACGTCGGGCAATTTCTCCCAGAACGAAGGTGCAATCCCTGAAAGCTGTTGCTGCTCTTCACCTTCCCTCGGCAGCCTATGCACAGGAACAACAGCACTGGGGATACCTGCTTTCCCAGAGACGTAACTTCTCATCGCTCTCGTTCTCGGCAGAGCCTCTTTCTGATATTAAAAACGTCATGCTGATTCTCCCAGGACGAAGGTGCCAGCCCTGAAAGCTGTTGCTGATCTTCACCTTCCCTCAGCAGCCTATGCACAGGAACAACAGCACTGGGGATACCTGCTTTCCCAGAGACGTAACTTCTCATTGGTCTCGCTCTCGAAATAGCCTCTTTCTGAAATAGCAAACTTCAAGCAGTTTCTCCCAGGACGAAGGTGCCAGCCCTGAAAGCTGTTGCTGCTCATCACCTTCCCTCGGCAGCCTATGCACAGGAACAACTGCACTGGGGATACCTGCTTTCCCAGAGACGTAACTTCTCATCGCTCTCATTCTCGGCAGAGCCTGTTTCTGAAACAGCAAACGTCGGGCTGTTTCTCCCAGGATGAAGATGCCAACTCTGAAAGCTGTTGCTGCTCTTCACCTTCCCTCGGCAGCCTATGCACAGGAACAACAGCACTGGGGATACCTGCTTTCCCAGAGACGTAAGGTCTCACCGCTCTCGTTCTTGGCAGAGACTCTTTCTGAAATAGCAAACGTCGGGCTGTTTAGCTCAGGACGAAGGTGCCAGCCCTGAAAGCTGTTGCTGCTCTTCACCTTCCCTCGGCAGCCTATGCACAGAAACAACAACACTGGGGATACGTGCTTTCCCAGAGACGTAACTTCTCAAAGCTCTCGTTCTCGGAAGAGCCTCTTTCTGAAATAGCAAACGTCGGGCAATTTCTCCCAGAACGAAGGTGCAAGCCCTGAAAGCTGTTGCTGCTCTTCACCTTCCCTCGGCAGCCTATGCACAGGAACAACAGCACTGGGGATACCTGCTTTCCCAGAGACGTAACTTCTCATCGCTCTTGCTCTCGGCAGAGCCTGTTTCTGAAACAGCAAACTTCGGGCTGTTTCTCTCAGGATGAAGATGCCAACTCTGAAAGCTGTTGCTGCTCTTTACCTTCCCTCGGCAGCCTATGCACAGGAACAACAACACTGGGGATACCTGCTTTCCCAGAGACGTAACTTCTCATCGCTCTCGTTCTCGGCAGAGCCTCTTTCTGATATTAAAAACGTCCTGCTGATTCTCCCAAGACGAAGGTGCCAGCCCTGAAAGCTGTTGCTGCTCATCACCTTCCCTCGGCAGCCTATGCACAGGAACAACTGCACTGGGGATACCTGCTTTCCCAGAGACGTAACTTCTCATCGCTCTCATTCTCGGCAGAGCCTCTTTCTGAAATAGCAAACGTCGGGCTGTTTCTCCCAGGATGAAGATGCCAGCCCTGAAAGCTGTTGCTGCTCTTCACCTTCCCTCGGCAGCCTATGCACAGGAACAACAACACTGGGGATACCTGCTTTCCCAGAGACGTAAGGTCTCACTGCTCTCGTTCTTGGCAGAGCCTCTTTCTGAAATAGAAAACGTCGGGCAATTTCTCCCAGAACGAAGGTTCAAGCCCTGAAAGCTGTTGCTGCTCTTCACCTTGCCTCGGCAGCCTATGCACAGGAACAACAGCACTGGGGATACCTGCTTTCCCAGAGACGTAACTTCTCATCGCTCTCGTTCTCGGAAGAGCCTGTTTATGAAACAGCAGACGTCGGGCTGTTTCTCCCAGGATGAAGATGCCAACTCTGAAAGCTGTTGCTGCTCTTCACCTTCCCTCGGCAGCCTATGCACAGGAACAACAGCACTGGGGATACCTGCTTTCCCAGAGATGTAACTTCTCATCGCTCTCGTTCTCGGCAGAGACTCTTTCTGAAATTAAAAACTTCGGGCTGATTCTCCCAGGACGAAGGTGCCAGCCCTGAAAGCTGTTGCTGCTCTTCACCTTCCCTCGGCAGCCTATGCACAGGAAAAACAGCACTGGGGATATCTGCTTTCCCAGAGACGTAAGGTCTCACCGCTCTCGTTCTTGGCAGAGCCTCTTTCTGAAATAGAAAACGTTGGGCTATTTCTCCCAGAACAAAGGTGCCAGCCCTGAAAGCTGTTGCTGCTCTTCACCTTCCCTCGGCAGCCTATGCAACGAAACAACAACACTGGGGATACCTGCTTTCCCAGAGACGTAAGGTCTCACCTGTCTCGTTCTTGGAAGAGCCTCTTTCTGAAATTACAAACGTCGGGCAGTTTCTCTCAGAACGAAGGTGCCATCCCTGAAAGCTGTTGCTGCTCTTCACCTTCCCTCGGCAGCCTATGCACAGGAACAACAGCACTGGGGATACCTGCTTTCCCAGAGAGGTAACTTCTCATCGCTCTCGTTCTCGGCAGAGCCTCTTTCTGAAATAGCAAACGTTGGGCTGTTTCTCCCATAACGAAGGTGCAAGCCCTGAAATCTGTTGCTGCTCTTCACCTTCCCTCGGCAGCCTATGCACAGGAACAACAGCACTGGGGATACCTGCTTTCCCAGAGACGTAACTTCTCATCACTCTCGTTCTCGGCAGCACCTGTTTCTGAAATTAAAAACGTCAGGCTGATTCTCCCAGGACGAAGGTGCCAGTCCTGAAAGCTGTTGCTGCTCTTCACCTCCCTCGGCAGCCTATGCAACGAAACAACACCACTGGGGATACCTGCTTTCCCAGAGACGTAACTTCTCATCGCTCTCGTTCTCGGCAGAGCCTGTTTCTGAAACAGCAAACATCGGGCTGTTTCTCCCAGGATGAAGATGCCAGCCCTGAAAGCCGTTGCTGCTCTTCACCTTCCCTCGGCAGCCTATGCACAGGAACAACAGCACTGGGAATACCTGCTTTCCCAGAGATGTAACTTCTCATCGCTCTCATTCTCGGCAGAGCCTGTTTCTGAAACAGCAAACGTCGGGCTGTTTCTCCCAGGATGAAGATGCCAGCCCTGAAAGCTGTTGCTGCTCTTCACCTTCCCTCGGCAGCCTATGCACAGGAACAACAGCACTGGGGATACCTGCTTTCCCAGAGACGTAACTTCTCATCACTCTCGTTCTCGGCAGAGCCTCTTTCTGAAATAGAAAACGTCGGGCAGTTTCTCCCAGAACGAAGGTGACAGCCCTGAAAGCTGTTGCTGCTCTTCACCTTGCCTCGGCAGCCTATGCACAGGAACAACAGCACTGGGGATACCTGCTTTCCCAGAGACGTAACTTCTCATCGCTCTCGTTCTCGGAAGAGCCTGTTTATGAAACAGCAGACGTCGGGCTGTTTCTCCCAGGATGAAGATGCCAACTCTGAAAGCTGTTGCTGCTCTTCACCTTCCCTCGGCAGCCTATGCACAGGAACAACAGCACTGGGGATACCTGCTTTCCCAGAGATGTAACTTCTCATCGCTCTCGTTCTCGGCAGAGACTCTTTCTGAAATTAAAGACTTCGGGCTGATTCTCCCAGGACGAAGGTGCCAGCCCTGAAAGCTGTTGCTGCTCTTCACCTTCCCTCGGCAGCCTATGCACAGGAACAACAGCACTGGGGATACCTGCTTTCCCAGAGACGTAACTTCTCAAAGCTCTCGTTCTCGGAAGAGCCTCTTTCTGAAATAGCAAACGTCGGGCTGTTTCTCCCAGAACGAAGGTGCAATCCCTGAAAGCTGTTGCTGCTCTTCACCTTCCCTCGGCAGCCTATGCACAGGAACAACAGCACTGGGGATACCTGCTTTCCCAGAGACGTAACTTCTCATCGCTCTCGTTCTCGGCAGAGCCTGTTTCTGAAACAGCAAACGTCGGGCTGTTTGTCCCAGGACGAAGGTGCCAGCCCTGAAAGCTGTTTCTTCTCTTAAACTTCCCTCGGCAGCCTATGCAACGAAAAAACAACACTGGGGATACCTGCTTTCCCAGAGACGTAAGGTCTCACTGCTCTCGTTCTTGGCAGAGCCTCTTTCTGAAATAGAAAACGTCGGGCAATTTCTCCCAGAACGAAGGTGCAATCCCTGAAAGCTGTTGCTGCTCTTCACCTTCCCTCGGCAGCCTATGCACAGGAACAACAGCACTGGGGATACCTGCTTTCCCAGAGACGTAACTTCTCATCGCTCTCGTTCTCGGCAGAGCCTCTTTCTGATATTAAAAACGTCATGCTGATTCTCCCAGGACGAAGGTGCCAGCCCTGAAAGCTGTTGCTGCTCTTCACCTTCCCTCGGCAGCCTATGCACAGGAACAACAGCACTGGGGATACCTGCTTTCCCAGAGACGTAACTTCTCATTGGTCTCGCTCTCGAAATAGCCTCTTTCTGAAATAGCAAACTTCAAGCAGTTTCTCCCAGGACGAAGGTGCCAGCCCTGAAAGCTGTTGCTGCTCATCACCTTCCCTCGGCAGCCTATGCACAGGAACAACTGCACTGGGGATACCTGCTTTCCCAGAGACGTAACTTCTCATCGCTCTCATTCTCGGCAGAGCCTGTTTCTGAAACAGCAAACGTCGGGCTGTTTCTCCCAGGATGAAGATGCCAACTCTGAAAGCTGTTGCTGCTCTTCACCTTCCCTCGGCAGCCTATGCACAGGAACAACAGCACTGGGGATACCTGCTTTCCCAGAGACGTAAGGTCTCACCGCTCTCGTTCTTGGCAGAGCCTCTTTCTGAAATAGCAAACGTCGGGCTGTTTAGCTCAGGACGAAGGTGCCAGCCCTGAAAGCTGTTGCTGCTCTTCACCTTCCCTCGGCAGCCTATGCACAGAAACAACAACACTGGGGATACGTGCTTTCCCAGAGACGTAACTTCTCAAAGCTCTCGTTCTCGGAAGAGCCTCTTTCTGAAATAGCAAACGTCGGGCAATTTCTCCCAGAACGAAGGTGCAAGCCCTGAAAGCTGTTGCTGCTCTTCACCTTCCCTCGGCAGCCTATGCACAGGAACAACAGCACTGGGGATACCTGCTTTCCCAGAGACGTAACTTCTCATCGCTCTTGCTCTCGGCAGAGCCTGTTTCTGAAACAGCAAACTTCGGGCTGTTTCTCTCAGGATGAAGATGCCAACTCTGAAAGCTGTTGCTGCTCTTTACCTTCCCTCGGCAGCCTATGCACAGGAACAACAACACTGGGGATACCTGCTTTCCCAGAGACGTAACTTCTCATCGCTCTCGTTCTCGGCAGAGCCTCTTTCTGATATTAAAAACGTCCTGCTGATTCTCCCAAGACGAAGGTGCCAGCCCTGAAAGCTGTTGCTGCTCATCACCTTCCCTCGGCAGCCTATGCACAGGAACAACTGCACTGGGGATACCTGCTTTCCCAGAGACGTAACTTCTCATCGCTCTCATTCTCGGCAGAGCCTCTTTCTGAAATAGCAAACGTCGGGCTGTTTCTCCCAGGATGAAGATGCCAGCCCTGAAAGCTGTTGCTGCTCTTCACCTTCCCTCGGCAGCCTATGCACAGGAACAACAACACTGGGGATACGTGCTTTCCCAGAGACGTAACTTCTCAAAGCTCTCGTTCTCGGAAGAGCCTGTTTCTGAAACAGCAAACGTCGGGCTGTTTCTCCCAGGATGAATATGCCAGCCCTGAAAGCTGTTGCTGCTCTTCACCTTCCCTCGGCAGCATATGCACAGGAAAAACAACATGGGGATACCTGCTTTCCCAGAGACGTAACTTCTCATTGCTCTCGTTCTCGGCAGAGCCTCTTTCTGAAATTAAAAACGTCGGGCTGATTCTCCCATAAAAAAGGTGCAAGCCCTGAAAGCTGTTGCTGCTCTTCACCTTCCCTCGGCAGCCTATGCAATGAAACAACAAGTCTGGGGATATCTGCTTTCCCAGAGACGTAAGGTCTCACCGCTCTCGTTCTTGGCAGAGCCTCTTTCTGAAATAGAAAACGTTGGGCTATTTCTCCCAGAACAAAGGTGCCAACCCTGAAAGCTGTTGCTGCTCTTCACCTTCCCTCGGCAGCCTATGCAACGAAACAACAACACTGGGGATACCTGCTTTCCCAGAGACGTAAGGTCTCACCTGTCTCGTTCTTGGAAGAGCCTCTTTCTGAAATAGCAAACGTCGGGCAGTTTCTCCCAGAACGAAGGTGCCATCCCTGAAAGCTGTTGCTGCTCTTCACCTTCCCTCGGCAGCCTATGCACAGGAACAACAGCACTGGGGATACCTGCTTTCCCAGAGAGGTAACTTCTCATCGCTCTCGTTCTCGGCAGAACCTCTTTCTGAAATAGCAAACGTTGGGCTGTTTCTCCCATAACGAAGGTGCAAGCCCTGAAATCTGTTGCTGCTCTTCACCTTCCCTCGGCAGCCTATGCACAGGAACAACAGCACTGGGGATACCTGCTTTCCCAGAGACGTAACTTCTCATCACTCTCGTTCTCGGCAGCACCTGTTTCTGAAATTAAAAACGTCAGGCTGATTCTCCCAGGACGAAGGTGCCAGTCCTGAAAGCTGTTGCTGCTCTTCACCTCCCTCGGCAGCCTATGCAACGAAACAACACCACTGGGGATACCTGCTTTCCCAGAGACGTAACTTCTCATCGCTCTCGTTCTCGGCAGAGCCTGTTTCTGAAACAGCAAACATCGGGCTGTTTCTCCCAGGATGAAGATGCCAGCCCTGAAAGCCGTTGCTGCTCTTCACCTTCCCTCGGCAGCCTATGCACAGGAACAACAGCACTGGGAATACCTGCTTTCCCAGAGACGTAACTTCTCATCGCTCTCATTCTCGGCAGAGCCTGTTTCTGAAACAGCAAACGTCGGGCTGTTTCTCCCAGGATGAAGATGCCAGCCCTGAAAGCTGTTGCTGCTCTTCACCTTCCCTCGGCAGCCTATGCACAGGAACAACAGCACTGGGGATACCTGCTTTCCCAGAGACGTAACTTCTCATCACTCTCGTTCTCGGCAGAGCCTCTTTCTGAAATAGAAAACGTCGGGCAGTTTCTCCCAGAACGAAGGTTCAAGCCCTGAAAGCTGTTGCTGCTCTTCACCTTGCCTCGGCAGCCTATGCACAGGAACAACAGCACTGGGGATACCTGCTTTCCCAGAGACGTAACTTCTCATCGCTCTCGTTCTCGGAAGAGCCTGTTTATGAAACAGCAGACGTCGGGCTGTTTCTCCCAGGATGAAGATGCCAACTCTGAAAGCTGTTGCTGCTCTTCACCTTCCCTCGGCAGCCTATGCACAGGAACAACAGCACTGGGGATACCTGCTTTCCCAGAGATGTAACTTCTCATCGCTCTCGTTCTCGGCAGAGACTCTTTCTGAAATTAAAAACTTCGGGCTGATTCTCCCAGGACGAAGGTGCCAGCCCTGAAAGCTGTTGCTGCTCTTCACCTTCCCTCGGCAGCCTATGCACAGGAACAACAGCACTGGGGATACCTGCTTTCCCAGAGACGTAACGTCTCATTGGTCTCGCTCTCGAAATAGCCTCTTTCTGAAATAGAAAACTTCAAGCAGTTTCTCCCAGGACGAAGGTGCCAGCCCTGAAAGCTGTTGCTGCTCTTCAACTTCCCTCGGCAGCCTATGCACAGGAGCAACAGCACTGGGGATACCTGCTTTTTCAGAGACGTAACTTCTCATCGCTCTCATTCTCGGCAGAGCCTGTTTCTGAAACAGCAAACGTCGGGCTGTTTCTCCCAGGATGAAGATGCCAACTCTGAAAGCTGTTGCTGCTCTTCACCTTCCCTCGGCAGCCTATGCACAGGAACAACAGCACTGGGGATACCTGCTTTCCCAGAGACGTAAGGTCTCACCGCTCTCGTTCTTGGCAGAGCCTCTTTCTGAAATAGCAAACGTCGGGCTGTTTAGCTCAGGACGAAGGTGCCAGCCCTGAAAGCTGTTGCTGCTCTTCACCTTCCCTCGGCAGCCTATGCACAGAAACAACAACACTGGGGATACGTGCTTTCCCAGAGACGTAACTTCTCATCGCTCTCGTTCTCGGCAGAGCCTGTTTCTGAAACAGCAAACGTCGGGCTGTTTCTCCCAGGACGAAGGTGCCAGCCCTGAAAGCTGTTTCTTCTCTTAAACTTCCCTCGGCAGCCTATGCAACGAAACAACAACACTGGGGATACCTGCTTTCCCAGAGACGTAAGGTCTCACTGCTCTCGTTCTTGGCAGAGCCTCTTTCTGAAATAGAAAACGTCGGGCAATTTCTCCCAGAACGAAGGTTCAAGCCCTGAAAGCTGTTGCTGCTCTTCACCTTGCCTCGGCAGCCTATGCACAGGAACAACAGCACTGGGGATACCTGCTTTCCCAGAGACGTAACTTCTCATCACTCTCGTTCTCGGAAGAGCCTGTTTATGAAACAGCAGACGTCGGGCTGTTTCTCCCAGGATGAAGATGCCAACTCTGAAAGCTGTTGCTGCTCTTCACCTTCCCTCGGCAGCCTATGCACAGGAACAACAGCACTGGGGATACCTGCTTTCCCAGAGATGTAACTTCTCATCGCTCTCGTTCTCGGCAGAGACTCTTTCTGAAATTAAAAACTTCGGGCTGATTCTCCCAGGACGAAGGTGCCAGCCCTGAAAGCTGTTGCTGCTCTTCACCTTCCCTCGGCAGCCTATGCACAGGAAAACAGCACTGGGGATACCTGCTTTCCCAGAGACGTAACTTCTCATTGGTCTCGCTCTCGAAATAGCCTCTTTCTGAAATAGCAAACTTCAAGCAGTTTCTCCCAGGACGAAGGTGCCAGCCCTGAAAGCTGTTGCTGCTCTTCACCTTCCCTCCACAGCCTATGCACAGGAACAACAGCACTGGGGATACCTGCTTTCCCAGAGACGTAACTTCTCATCGCTCTCATTCTCGGCAGAGCCTCTTTCTGAAACAGCAAACGTCGGGCTGTTTCTCCCAGGATGAACATGCCAACTCTGAAAGCTGTTGCTGCTCTTCACCTTCCCTCGGCAGCCTATGCACAGGAACAACAGCACTGGGGATACCTGCTTTCCCAGAGACGTAACTTCTCAAAGCTCTCGTTCTCGGAAGAGCCTCTTTCTGAAATAGCAAACGTCGGGCTGATTCTCCCAGAACGAAGGTGCAATCCATGAAAGCTGTTGCTGCTCTTCACCTTCCCTCGGCAGCCTATGCACAGGAACAACAGCACTGGGGATACCTGCTTTCCCAGAGACGTAACTTCTCATCGCTCTCGTTCTCGGCAGAGCCTCTTTCTGATATTAAAAACGTCATGCTGATTCTCCCAGGACGAAGGTGCCAGCCCTGAAAGCTGTTGCTGATCTTCACCTTCCCTCAGCAGCCTATGCACAGGAACAACAGCACTGGGGATACCTGCTTTCCCAGAGACGTAACTTCTCATCGCTCTCATTCTCGGCATAGCCTGTTTCTGAAACAGCAAACGTCGGGCTGTTTCTCCCAGGATGAAGATGCCAACTCTGAAAGCTGTTGCTGCTCTTCACCTTCCCTCGGCAGCCTGTGCACAGGAACAACAGCACTGGGGATACCTGCTTTCCCAGAGACGTAAGGTCTCACCGCTCTCGTTCTTGGCAGAGCCTCTTTCTGAAATAGCAAACGTTGGGATGTTTAGCTCAGGACGAATGTGCCAGCCCTGAAAGCTGTTGCTGCTCTTCACCTTCCCTCGGCAGCCTATGCACAGGAACAACAGCACTGGGGATACCTGCTTTCCCAGAGACGTAACTTCTCAAAGCTCTCGTTCTCGGAAGAGCCTCTTTCTGAAATAGCAAACGTCGGGCTGTTTCTCCCAGGACGAAGGTGCCAGCCCTGAAAGCTGTTTCTTCTCTTAAACTTCCCTCGGCAGCCTATGCAACGAAACAACAACACTGGGGATACCTGCTTTCCCAGAGACGTAAGGTCTCACCGCTCTCGTTCTTGGCAGAGCCTCTTTCTGAAATAGAAAACGTCGGGCAATTTCTCCCAGAACGAAGGTTCAAGCCCTGAAAGCTGTTGCTGCTCTTCACCTTGCCTCGGCAGCCTATGCACAGGAACAACAGCACTGGGGATACCTGCTTTCCCAGAGACGTAACTTCTAATTGCTCTCGTTCTCGGCAGAGCCTCTTTCTGAAATTAAAAACGTCGGGCTGATTCTCCCATAAAAAAGGTGCAAGCCCTGAAAGCTGTTGCTGCTCTTCACCTTCCCTCGGAAGCCTATGCAATGAAACAACACCTCTGGGGATATCTGCTTTCCCAGAGACGTAAGGTCTCATCGCTCTCGTTCTTGGCAGAGCTTCTTTCTGAAATAGAAAACGTTGGGCTATTTCTCCCAGAACAAAGGTGCCAGCCCTGAAAGCTGTTGCTGCTCTTCACCTTCCCTCGGCAGCCTATGCAATGAAACAACACCACTGGTGATACCTGCTTTCCCAGAGACGTAAGGTCTCACCTGTCTCGTTTGGAAGAGCCTCTTTCTGAAATTACAAACGTCGGGCAGTTTCTCCCAGAACGAAGGTGCCAGCCCTGAAAACTGTTGCTGCTCTTCACCTTCCCTCGGCAGCTTATGCACAGGAACAACAGCACTGGGGATACCTGCTTTCCCAGAGACGTAATGTCTCACCGCTCTCGTTCTCGGCAGAGCCTCTTTCTGAAATAGCAAACGTCGGGCTGTTTCTCCCAGGACGAAGGTGCCAGCCCTGAAAGCTGTTTCTTCTCTTAAACTTCCCTCGGCAGCCTTTGCAACGAAACAACAACACTGGGGATACCTGCTTTCCCAGAGACGTAAGGTCTCACCGCTCTCGTTCTTGGCATAGCCTCTTTCTGAAATAGAAAACGTCAGACAATTTCTCCCAGAACGAAGGTTCAAGCCCTGAAAGCTGTTGCTGGTCTTCACCTTCCCTCGGCAGCCTATGCACAGGAACAACTGCACTGGGGATACCTGCTTTCCCAGAGACGTAACTTCTCATCGCTCTCATTCTCGGCAGAGCCTGTTTCTGAAACAGCAAACGTCGGGCTGTTTCTCCCAGGATGAAGATGCCAACTCTGAAAGCTGTTGCTGCTCTTCACCTTCCCTCGGCAGCCTATGCACAGGAACAACAGCACTGGGGATACCTGCTTTCCCAGAGATGTAACTTCTCATCGCTCTCGCTCTTGGCAGAGCCTCTTTCTGAAATAGCAAACGTCGGGCTGTTTAGCTCAGGACGAAGGTGCCAGCCCTGAAAGCTGTTGCTGCTCTTCACCTTCCCTCGGCAGCCTATGCACAGAAACAACAACACTGGGGATACGTGCTTTCCCAGAGACGTAACTTCTCAAAGCTCTCGTTCTCGGAAGAGCCTCTTTCTGAAATAGCAAACGTCGGGCTGTTTCTCCCAGAACGAAGGTGCAAGCCCTGAAAGCTGTTGCTGCTCTTCACCTTCCCTCGGCAGCCTATGCACAGGAACAACAGCACTGGGGATACCTGCTTTCCCAGAGACGTAACTTCTCATCGCTCTCGTTCTCGGCAGAGCCTGTTTCTGAAACAGCAAACGTCGGGCTGTTTCTCCCAGGACGAAGGTGCCAGCCCTGAAAGCTGTTTCTTCTCTTAAACTTCCCTCGGCAGCCTATGCAACGAAACAACAACACTGGGGATACCTGCTTTCCCAGAGACGTAAGGTCTCACTGCTCTCGTTCTTGGCAGAGCCTCTTTCTGAAATAGAAAACGTCGGGCAATTTCTCCCAGAACGAAGGTTCAAGCCCTGAAAGCTGTTGCTGCTCTTCACCTTGCCTCGGCAGCCTATGCACAGGAACAACAGCACTGGGTATACCTGCTTTCCCAGAGACGTAACTTCTCATCGCTCTCGTTCTCGGAAGAGCCTGTTTATGAAACAGCAGACGTCGGGCTGTTTCTCCCAGGATGAAGATGCCAACTCTGAAAGCTGTTGCTGCTCTTCACCTTCCCTCGGCAGCCTATGCACAGGAACAACAGCACTGGGGATACCTGCTTTCCCAGAGATGTAACTTCTCATCGCTCTCGTTCTCGGCAGAGACTCTTTCTGAAATTAAAAACTTCGGGCTGATTCTCCCAGGACGAAGGTGCCAGCCCTGAAAGCTGTTGCTGCTCTTCACCTTCCCTCGGCAGCCTATGCACAGGAAAAACAGCACTGGGGATACCTGCTTTCCCAGAGACGTAACTTCTCATTGGTCTCGCTCTCGAAATAGCCTCTTTCTGAAATAGCAAACTTCAAGCAGTTTCTCCCAGGACGAAGGTGCCAGCCCTGAAAGCTGTTGCTGCTCTTCACCTTCCCTCCACAGCCTATGCACAGGAACAACAGCACTGGGGATACCTGCTTTCCCAGAGACGTAACTTCTCATCGCTCTCATTCTCGGCAGAGCCTCTTTCTGAAACAGCAAACGTCGGGCTGTTTCTCCCAGGATGAACATGCCAACTCTGAAAGCTGTTGCTGCTCTTCACCTTCCCTCGGCAGCCTATGCACAGGAACAACAGCACTGGGGATACCTGCTTTCCCAGAGACGTAACTTCTCAAAGCTCTCGTTCTCGGAAGAGCCTCTTTCTGAAATAGCAAACGTCGGGCTGTTTCTCCCAGAACGAAGGTGCAATCCATGAAAGCTGTTGCTGCTCTTCACCTTCCCTCGGCAGCCTATGCACAGGAACAACAGCACTGGGGATACCTGCTTTCCCAGAGACGTAACTTCTCATCGCTCTCGTTCTCGGCAGAGCCTGTTTCTGAAACAGCAAACGTCGGGCTGTTTGTCCCAGGACGAAGGTGCCAGCCCTGAAAGCTGTTTCTTCTCTTAAACTTCCCTCGGCAGCCTATGCAACGAAAAAACAACACTGGGGATACCTGCTTTCCCAGAGACGTAAGGTCTCACTGCTCTCGTTCTTGGCAGAGCCTCTTTCTGAAATAGAAAACGTCGGGCAATTTCTCCCAGAACGAAGGTGCAATCCCTGAAAGCTGTTGCTGCTCTTCACCTTCCCTCGGCAGCCTATGCACAGGAACAACAGCACTGGGGATACCTGCTTTCCCAGAGACGTAACTTCTCATTGGTCTCGCTCTCGAAATAGCCTCTTTCTGAAATAGCAAACTTCAAGCAGTTTCTCCCAGGACGAAGGTGCCAGCCCTGAAAGCTGTTGCTGCTCATCACCTTCCCTCGGCAGCCTATGCACAGGAACAACTGCACTGGGGATACCTGCTTTCCCAGAGACGTAACTTCTCATCGCTCTCATTCTCGGCAGAGCCTGTTTCTGAAACAGCAAACGTCGGGCTGTTTCTCCCAGGATGAAGATGCCAGCCCTGAAAGCTGTTGCTGCTCTTCACCTTCCCTCGGCAGCCTATGCACAGGAACAACAGCACTGGGGATACCTGCTTTCCCAGAGACGTAACTTCTCATCGCTCTCATTCTCGGCAGAGCCTGTTTCTGAAACAGCAAACGTCGGGCTGTTTCTCCCAGGATGAAGATGCCAACTCTGAAAGCTGTTGCTGCTCTTCACCTTCCCTCGGCAGCCTATGCACAGGAACAACAGCACTGGGGATACCTGCTTTCCCAGAGACGTAAGGTCTCACCGCTCTCGTTCTTGGCAGAGCCTCTTTCTGAAATAGCAAACGTCGGGCTGTTTAGCTCAGGACGAAGGTGCCAGCCCTGAAAGCTGTTGCTGCTCTTCACCTTCCCTCGGCAGCCTATGCACAGAAACAACAACACTGGGGATACGTGCTTTCCCAGAGACGTAACTTCTCAAAGCTCTCGTTCTCGGAAGAGCCTCTTTCTGAAATAGCAAACGTCGGGCTGTTTCTCCCAGAACGAAGGTGCAAGCCCTGAGAGCTGTTGCTGCTCTTCACCTTCCCTCGGCAGCCTATGCACAGGAACAACAGCACTGGGGATACCTGCTTTCCCAGAGACGTAACTTCTCATCGCTCTCGTTCTCGGCAGAGCCTGTTTCTGAAACAGCAAACGTCGGGCTGTTTCTCCCAGGACGAAGGTGCCAGCCCTGAAAGCTGTTTCTTCTCTTAAACTTCCCTCGGCAGCCTATGCAACGAAACAACAACACTGGGGATACCTGCTTTCCCAGAGACGTAAGGTCTCACCGCTCTCGTTCTTGGCAGAGCCTCTTTCTGAAATAGAAAACGTCGGGCAATTTCTCCCAGAACGAAGGTTCAAGCCCTGAAAGCTGTTGCTGCTCTTCACCTTCCCTCGGCAGCCTATGCACAGGAACAACAGCACTGGGGATACCTGCTTTCTCAGAGACGTAACTTCTCATCGCTCTTGCTCTCGGCAGAGCCTGTTTCTGAAACAGCAAACTTCGGGCTGTTTCTTTCAGGATGAAGATGCCAACTCTGAAAGCTGTTGCTGCTCTTCACCTTCCCTCGGCAGCCTATGCACAGGAACAACAGCACTGGGGATACCTGCTTTCCCAGAGACGTAACTTCTCATCGCTCTCGTTCTTGGCAGAGCCTCTTTCTGATATTAAAAAAGTCATGCTGATTCTCCCAGGACGAAGGTGCCAGCCCTGAAAGCTGTTGCTGATCTTCACCTTCCCTCAGCAGCCTATCCACAGGAACAACAGCACTGGGGATACCTGCTTTCCCAGAGACGTAACTTCTCATTGGTCTTGCTCTCGAAATAGCCTCTTTCTGAAATACCAAACTTCAAGCAGTTTCTCCCAGGACGAAGGTGCCAGCCCTGAAAGCTGTTGCTGCTCATCACCTTCCCTCGGCAGCCTATGCACAGGAACAACTGCACTGGGGATACCTGCTTTCCCAGAGACGTAACTTCTCATCGCTCTCATTCTCGGCAGAGCCTCTTTCTGAAACAGCAAACGTCGGGCTGTTTCTCCCAGGATGAAGATGCCAGCCCTGAAAGCTGTTGCTGCTCTTCACCTTCCCTCGGCAGCCTATGCACAGGAACAACAGCACTGGGGATACCTGCTTTCCCAGAGACGTAACTTCTCATCGCTCTCATTCTCGGCAGAGCCTGTTTCTGAAACAGCAAACGTCGGGCTGTTTCTCCCAGGATGAAGATGCCAAATCTGAAAGCTGTTGCTGCTCTTCACCTTCCCTCGGCAGCCTATGCACAGGAACAACAGCACTGGGGATACCTGCTTTCCCAGAGACGTAAGGTCTCACCGCTCTCGTTCTTGGCAGAGCCTCTTTCTGAAATAGCAAACGTCGGGATGTTTAGCTCAGGACGAAGGTTCAAGCCCTGAAAGCTGTTGCTGGTCTTCACCTTCCCTCGGCAGCCTATGCACAGGAACAACTGCACTGGGGATACCTGCTTTCCCAGAGACGTAACTTCTCATCGCTCTCATTCTCGGCAGAGCCTGTTTCTGAAACAGCAAACGTCGGGCTGTTTCTCCCAGGATGAAGATGCCAACTCTGAAAGCTGTTGCTGCTCTTCACCTTCCCTCGGCAGCCTATGCACAGGAACAACAGCACTGGGGATACCTGCTTTCCCAGAGACGTAAGGTCTCACCGCTCTCGCTCTTGGCAGAGCCTCTTTCTGAAATAGCAAACGTCGGGCTGTTTAGCTCAGGACGAAGGTGCCAGCCCTGAAAGCTGTTGCTGCTCTTCACCTTCCCTCGGCAGCCTATGCACAGAAACAACAACACTGGGGATACGTGCTTTCCCAGAGACGTAACTTCTCAAAGCTCTCGTTCTCGGAAGAGCCTCTTTCTGAAATAGCAAACGTCGGGCTGTTTCTCCCAGAACGAAGGTGCAAGCCCTGAAAGCTGTTGCTGCTCTTCACCTTCCCTCGGCAGCCTATGCACAGGAACAACAGCACTGGGGATACCTGCTTTCCCAGAGACGTAACTTCTCATCGCTCTCGTTCTCGGCAGAGCCTGTTTCTGAAACAGCAAACGTCGGGCTGTTTCTCCCAGGACGAAGGTGCCAGCCCTGAAAGCTGTTTCTTCTCTTAAACTTCCCTCGGCAGCCTATGCAACGAAACAACAACACTGGGGATACCTGCTTTCCCAGAGACGTAAGGTCTCACTGCTCTCGTTCTTGGCAGAGCCTCTTTCTGAAATAGAAAACGTCGGGCAATTTCTCCCAGAACGAAGGTGCCAGCCCTGAAAGCTGTTGCTGCTCTTCACCTTCCCTCGGCAGCCTATGCACAGAAACAACAACACTGGGGATACGTGCTTTCCCAGAGACGTAACTTCTCAAAGCTCTCGTTCTCGGAAGAGCCTCTTTCTGAAATAGCAAACGTCGGTCTGTTTCTCCCAGAACGAAGGTGCAAGCCCTGAAAGCTGTTGCTGCTCTTCACCTTCCCTCGGCAGCCTTTGCACAGGAACAACAGCACTGGGGATACCTGCTTTCCCAGAGACGTAACTTCTCATCGCTCTCATTCTCGGCAGAGCCTGTTTCTGAAACAGCAAACGTCGGGCTGTTTCTCCCAGGATGAAGATGCCAGCCCTGAAAGCTGTTGCTGCTCTTCACCTTCCCTCGGCAGCCTATGCACAGGAACAACAGCACTGGGGATACCTGCTTTCCCAGAGACGTAACTTCTCATCGCTCTCATTCTCGGCAGAGCCTGTTTCTGAAACAGCAAACGTCGGGCTGTTTCTCCCAGGATGAAGATGCCAGCCCTGAAAGCTGTTGCTGCTCTTCACCTTCCCTCGGCAGCCTATGCACAGGAACAACAGCACTGGGGATACCTGCTTTCCCAGAGACGTAACTTCTCATCGCTCTCATTCTCGGCAGAGCCTCTTTCTGAAATAGCAAACGTCGGGCTGTTCAGCTCAGGACGAAGGTGCCAGCCCTGAAAGCTGTTGCTGCTCTTCACCTTCCCTCGGCAGCCTATGCACAGAAACAACAACACTGGGGATACGTGCTTTCCCAGAGACGTAACTTCTCAAAGCTCTCGTTCTCGGAAGAGCCTCTTTCTGAAACAGCAAACGTCGGGCTGTTTCTCCCAGAACGAAGGTGCAAGCCCTGAAAGCTGTTGCTGCTCTTCACCTTCCCTCGGCAGCCTATGCACAGGAACAACAGCACTGGGGATACCTGCTTTCCCAGAGAGGTAACTTCTCATTGCTCTCGTTCTCGGCAGAGCCTCTTTCTGAAATTAAAAACGTCGGGCTGATTCTCCCATAAAAAAGGTGCAAGCCCTGAAAGCTGTTGCTGCTCTTCACCTTCCCTCGGAAGCCTATGCAATGAAACAACAACTCTGGGGATATCTGCTTTCCCAGAGACGTAAGGTCTCATCGCTCTCGTTCTTGGCAGAGCTTCTTTCTGAAATAGAAAACGTTGGGCTATTTCTCCCAGAACAAAGGTGCCAGCCATGAAAGCTGTTGCTGCTCTTCACCTTCCCTCGGCAGCCTATGCAATGAAACAACACCACTGGTGATACCTGCTTTCCCAGAGACGTAAGGTCTCACCTGTCTCGTTTGGAAGAGCCTCTTTCTGAAATTACAAACGTCGGGCAGTTTCTCCCAGAACGAAGGTGCCAGCCCTGAAAACTGTTGCTGCTCTTCACCTTCCCTCGGCAGCTTATGCACAGGAACAACAGCACTGGGGATACCTGCTTTCCCAGAGACGTAATGTCTCACCGCTGTCGTTCTTGGCAGAGCCTCTTTCTGAAATAGCAAACGTCGGGCTGTTTCTCCCAGGACGAAGGTGCCAGCCCTGAAAGCTGTTTCTTCTCTTAAACTTCCCTCGGCAGCCTATGCAACGAAACAACAACACTGGGGATACCTGCTTTCCCAGAGACGTAAGGTCTCACCGCTCTCGTTCTTGGCATAGCCTCTTTCTGAAATAGAAAACGTCAGACAATTTCTCCCAGAACGAAGGTTCAAGCCCTGAAAGCTGTTGCTGGTCTTCACCTTCCCTCGGCAGCCTATGCACAGGAACAACTGCACTGGGGATACCTGCTTTCCCAGAGACGTAACTTCTCATCGCTCTCATTCTCGGCAGAGCCTGTTTCTGAAACAGCAAACGTCGGGCTGTATCTCCCAGGATGAAGATGCCAACTCTGAAAGCTGTTGCTGCTCTTCACCTTCCCTCGGCAGCCTATGCACAGGAACAACAGCACTGGGGATACCTGCTTTCCCAGAGACGTAAGGTCTCACCGCTCTCGCTCTTGGCAGAGCCTCTTTCTGAAATAGCAAACGTCGGGCTGTTTAGCTCAGGACGAAGGTGCCAGCCCTGAAAGCTGTTGCTGCTCTTCACCTTCCCTCGGCAGCCTATGCACAGGAACAACAGCACTGGGGATACCTGCTTTCCCAGAGACGTAACTTCTCATCGCTCTCGTTCTCGGCAGAGCCTGTTTCTGAAACAGCAAACGTCGGGCTGTTTCTCCCAGGACGAAGGTGCCAGCCCTGAAAGCTGTTTCTTCTCTTAAACTTCCCTCGGCAGCCTATGCAACGAAACAACAACACTGGGGATACCTGCTTTCCCAGAGACGTAAGGTCTCACTGCTCTCGTTCTTGGCAGAGCCTCTTTCTGAAATAGAAAACGTTGGGCAATTTCTCCCAGAACGAAGGTTCAAGCCCTGAAAGCTGTTGCTGCTCTTCACCTTCCCTCGGCAGCCTATGCACAGGAACAACAGCACTGGGGATACCTGCTTTCCCAGAGACGTAACTTCTCATCGATCTCGTTCTCGGCAGAGCCTCTTTCTGATATTAAAAACGTCATGCTGATTCTCCCAGGACGAAGGTGCCAGCCCTGAAAGCTGTTGCTGATCTTCACCTTCCCTCAGCAGCCTATGCACAGGAACAACAGCACTGGGGATACCTGCTTTCCCAGAGACGTAACTTCTCATCGCTCTCGCTCTCGAAATAGCCTCTTTCTGAAATAGCAAACTTCAAGCAGTTTCTCCCAGGACGAAGGTGCCAGCCCTGAAAGCTGTTGCTGCTCATCACCTTCCCTCGGAAGCCTATGCACAGGAACAACTGCACTGGGGATACCTGCTTTCCCAGAGACGTAACTTCTCATCGCTCTCATTCTCGGCAGAGCCTGTTTCTGAAACAGCAAACGTCGGGCTGTTTCTCCCAGGATGAAGATGCCAGCCCTGAAAGCTGTTGCTGCTCTTCACCTTCCCTCGGCAGCCTATGCACAGGAACAACAGCACTGGGGATACCTGCTTTCCCAGAGACGTAACTTCTCATCGCTCTCATTCTCGGCAGAGCCTGTGTCTGAAACAGCAAACGTCGGGCTGTTTCTCCCAGGATGAAGATGCCAACTCTGAAAGCTGTTGCTGCTCTTCACCTTCCCTCGGCAGCCTATGCACAGGAACAACAGCACTGGGGATACCTGCTTTCCCAGAGACGTAAGGTCTCACCGCTCTCGTTCTTGGCAGAGCCTCTTTCTGAAATAGCAAACGTCGGGCTGTTCAGCTCAGGACGAAGGTGCCAGCCCTGAAAGCTGTTGCTGCTTTTCACCTTCCCTCGGCAGCCTATGCACAGAAACAACAACACTGGGGATACGTGCTTTCCCAGAGACGTAACTTCTCAAAGCTCTCGTTCTCGGAAGAGCCTCTTTCTGAAACAGCAAACGTCGGGCTGTTTCTCCCAGAACGAAGGTGCAAGCCCTGAAAGCTGTTGCTGCTCTTCACCTTCCCTCGGCAGCCTATGCACAGGAACAACAGCACTGGGGATACCTGCTTTCCCAGAGAGGTAACTTCTCATCGCTCTCGTTCTCGGCAGAGCCTATTTCTGAAACAGCAAACGTCGGGCTCTTTCTCCCAGGATGAAGATGCCAGCCCTGAAAGCTGTTGCTGCTCTTCACCTTCCCTCGGCAGCATATGCACAGGAACAACAACACTGGGGATACCTGCTTTCCCAGAGACGTAACTTCTCATTGCTCTCGTTCTCGGCAGAGCCTCTTTCTGAAATTAAAAACGTCGGGCTGATTCTCCCATAAAAAAGGTGCAAGCCCTGAAAGCTGTTGCTGCTCTTCACCTTCCCTCGGAAGCCTATGCAATGAAACAACAACTCTGGGGATATCTGCTTTCCCAGAGACGTAAGGTCTCATCGCTCTCGTTCTTGGCAGAGCTTCTTTCTGAAATAATAAACGTTGGGCTATTTCTCCCAGAACAAAGGTGCCAGCCCTGAAAGCTGTTGCTGCTCTTCACCTTCCCTCGGCAGCCTATGCAATGAAACAACAACACTGGGGATACCTGCTTTCCCAGAGACGTAAGGTCTCACCTGTCTCGTTCTTGGAAGAGCCTCTTTCTGAAATTACAAACGTCGGGCAGTTTCTCCCAGAACGAAGGTGCCAGCCCTGAAAACTGTTGCTGCTCTTCACCTTCCCTCGGCAGCCTATGCACAGGAACAACAGCACTGGGGATACCTGCTTTCCCAGAGACGTAACTTCTCATCGCTCTCATTCTCGGCAGAGCCTGTTTCTGAAACAGCAAACTTCGGGCTGTTTCTCCCAGGATGAAGATGCCAACTCTGAAAGCTGTTGCTGCTCTTCACCTTCCCTCGGCAGCCTATGCACAGGAACAACAGCACTGGGGATACCTGCTTTCCCAGAGACGTAACTTCTCATCGATCTCGCTCTCGAAATAGCCTCGTTCTGAAACAGCAAACTTCAAGCAGTTTCTCCAAGGACGAAGGTGCTAGCCCTGAAAGCTGTTGCTGCTCATCACCTTCCCTCGGCAGCCTATGCACAGGAACAACAGCACTGGGGATACCTGCTTTCCCAGAGACGTAACTTCTCATCACTCTCGTTCACGGCAGAGCCTGTTTCTGAAATAGCAAACGTCGGGCTGTTTCTCCCAGGATGAAGATGCCAGCCCTGAAAGCTGTTGCTGCTCTTCACCTTCCCTCGGCAGCCTATGCACAGGAGCAACAGCACTGGGGATACCTGCTTTCCCAGAGACGTAACTTCTCATCACTCTCGTTCTCGGCAGAGCCTCTTTCTGAAATAGAAAACGTCGGGCAGTTTCTCCCAGAACGAACGTTCAAGCCCTGCAAGCTTTTGCTGCTCTTCACCTTGCCTCGGCAGCCTATGCACAGGAACAACAGCACTGGGGATACCTGCTTTCCCAGAGACGTAACTTCTCATCGCTCTCGTTCTCGGAAGAGCCTGTTTATGAAACAGCAGATGTCGGGCTGTTTCTCCCAGGATGAAGATGCCAACTCTGAAAGCTGTTGCTGCTCTTCACCTTCCCTCGGCAGCCTATGCACAGGAACAACAGCACTGGGGATACCTGCTTTCCCAGAGATGTAACTTCTCATCGCTCTCGTTCTCGGCAGAGACTCTTTCTGAAATTAAAAACTTCGGGCTGATTCTCCCAGGACGAAGGTGCCAGCCCTGAAAGCTGTTGCTGCTCTTCACCTTCCCTCGGCAGCCTATGCACAGGAACAACTGCACTGCGGATGCCTGCTTTCCCAGAGACGTAACTTCTCATCGCTCTCGTTCTCGGCAGAGCCTCTTTCTGAAACAGCAAATGTCGTGCTGTTTCTCCCAGGATGAAGATGCCAGCCCTGAAAGCTGTTGCTGCTCTTCACCTTCCCTCGGCAGCCTATGCACAGGAACAACAGCACTGCGGATGCCTGCTTTCCCAGAGACGTAACTTCTCATCGCTCTCGTTCTCGGCAGAGCCTCTTTCTGAAACAGCAAATGTCGTGCTGTTTCTCCCAGGATGAAGATGCCAGCCCTGAAAGCTGTTGCTGCTCTTCACCTTCCCTCGGCAGCCTATGCACAGGAACAACAGCACTGGGGATACCTGCTTTCCCAGAGATGTAACTTCTCATCGCTCTCGTTCTCGGAAGAGCCTGTTTATGAAACAGCAGATGTCGGGCTGTTTCTCCCAGGATGAAGATGCCAACTCTGAAAGCTGTTGCTGCTCTTCACCTTCCCTCGGCAGCCTATGCACAGGAACAACAGCACTGGGGATACCTGCTTTCCCAGAGACTTAAGGTCTCACCGCTCTCGTTCTTGGCAGAGCCTCTTTCTGAAATAGCAAACGTCGGGCTGTTCAGCTCAGGACGAAGGTGCCAGCCCTGAAAGCTGTTGCTGCTCTTCACCTTCCCTCGGCAGCCTATGCACAGAAACAACAACACTGGGGATACGTGCTTTCCCAGAGACGTAACTTCTCAAAGCTCTCGTTCTCGGAAGAGCCTCTTTCTGAAACAGCAAACGTCGGGCTGTTTCTCCCAGAACGAAGGTGCAAGCCCTGAAAGCTGTTGCTGCTCTTCACCTTCCCTCGGCAGCCTATGCACAGGAACAACAGCACTGGGGATACCTGCTTTCCCAGAGAGGTAACTTCTCATTGCTCTCGTTCTCGGCAGAGCCTCTTTCTGAAATTAAAAACGTCGGGCTGATTCTCCCATAAAAAAGGTGCAAGCCCTGAAAGCTGTTGCTGCTCTTCACCTTCCCTCGGAAGCCTATGCAATGAAACAACAACTCTGGGGATATCTGCTTTCCCAGAGACGTAAGGTCTCATCGCTCTCGTTCTTGGCAGAGCTTCTTTCTGAAATAGAAAACGTTGGGCTATTTCTCCCAGAACAAAGGTGCCAGCCCTGAAAGCTGTTGCTGCTCTTCACCTTCCCTCGGCAGCCTATGCAATGAAACAACACCACTGGTGATACCTGCTTTCCCAGAGACGTAAGGTCTCACCTGTCTCGTTTGGAAGAGCCTCTTTCTGAAATTACAAACGTCGGGCAGTTTCTCCCAGAACGAAGGTGCCAGCCCTGAAAACTGTTGCTGCTCTTCACCTTCCCTCGGCAGCTTATGCGCAGGAACAACAGCACTGGGGATACCTGCTTTCCCAGAGACGTAATGTCTCACCGCTCTCGTTCTTGGCAGAGCCTCTTTCTGAAATAGCAAACGTCGGGCTGTTTCTCCCAGGACGAAGGTGCCAGCCCTGAAAGCTGTTTCTTCTCTTAAACTTCCCTCGGCAGCCTATGCAACGAAACAACAACACTGGGGATACCTGCTTTCCCAGAGACGTAAGGTCTCACCGCTCTCGTTCTTGGCATAGCCTCTTTCTGAAATAGAAAACGTCAGACAATTTCTCCCAGAACGAAGGTTCAAGCCCTGAAAGCTGTTGCTGGTCTTCACCTTCCCTCGGCAGCCTATGCACAGGAACAACTGCACTGGGGATACCTGCTTTCCCAGAGACGTAACTTCTCATCGCACTCATTCTCGGCAGAGCCTGTTTCTGAAACAGCAAACGTAGGGCTGTTTCTCCCAGGATGAAGATGCCAACTCTGAAAGCTGTTGCTGCTCTTCACCTTCCCTCGGCAGCCTATGCACAGGAACAACAGCACTGGGGATACCTGCTTTCCCAGAGACGTAAGGTCTCACCGCTCTCGCTCTTGGCAGAGCCTCTTTCTGAAATAGCAAACGTCGGGCTGTTTAGCTCAGGACGAAGGTGCCAGCCCTGAAAGCTGTTGCTGCTCTTCACCTTCCCTCGGCAGCCTATGCACAGGAACAACAGCACTGGGGATACCTGCTTTCCCAGAGACGTAACTTCTCATCGCTCTCGTTCTCGGCAGAGCCTGTTTCTGAAACAGCAAACGTCGGGCTGTTTCTCCCAGGACGAAGGTGCCAGCCCTGAAAGCTGTTTCTTCTCTTAAACTTCCCTCGGCAGCCTATGCAACGAAACAACAACACTGGGGATACCTGCTTTCCCAGAGACGTAAGGTCTCACTGCTCTCGTTCTTGGCAGAGCCTCTTTCTGAAATAGAAAACGTTGGGCAATTTCTCCCAGAACGAAGGTTCAAGCCCTGAAAGCTGTTGCTGCTCTTCACCTTCCCTCGGCAGCCTATGCACAGGAACAACAGCACTGGGGATACCTGCTTTCCCAGAGACGTAACTTCTCATTGCTCTTGCTCTCGGAAGAGCCTGTTTCTAAAACAGCAAACTTCGGGCTGTTTCTCTCAGGATGAAGATGCCAACTCTGAAAGCTGTTGCTGCTCTTCACCTTCCCTCGGCAGCCTATGCACAGGAACAACAGCACTGGGGATACCTGCTTTCCCAGAGACGTAACTTCTCATCGATCTCGTTCTCGGCAGAGCCTCTTTCTGATATTAAAAACGTCATGCTGATTCTCCCAGGACGAAGGTGCCAGCCCTGAAAGCTGTTGCTGATCTTCACCTTCCCTCAGCAGCCTATGCACAGGAACAACAGCACTGGGGATACCTGCTTTCCCAGAGACGTAACTTCTCATCGCTCTCGCTCTCGAAATAGCCTCTTTCTGAAATAGCAAACTTCAAGCAGTTTCTCCCAGGACGAAGGTGCCAGCCCTGAAAGCTGTTGCTGCTCATCACCTTCCCTCGGAAGCCTATGCACAGGAACAACTGCACTGGGGATACCTGCTTTCCCAGAGACGTAACTTCTCATCGCTCTCATTCTCGGCAGAGCCTGTTTCTGAAACAGCAAACGTCGGGCTGTTTCTCCCAGGATGAAGATGCCAGCCCTGAAAGCTGTTGCTGCTCTTCACCTTCCCTCGGCAGCCTATGCACAGGAACAACAGCACTGGGGATACCTGCTTTCCCAGAGACGTAACTTCTCATCGCTCTCATTCTCGGCAGAGCCTGTTTCTGAAACAGCAAACGTCGGGCTGTTTCTCCCAGGATGAAGATGCCAACTCTGAAAGCTGTTGCTGCTCTTCACCTTCCCTCGGCAGCCTATGCACAGGAACAACAGCACTGGGGATACCTGCTTTCCCAGAGACGTAAGGTCTCACCGCTCTCGTTCTTGGCAGAGCCTCTTTCTGAAATAGCAAACGTCGGGCTGTTCAGCTCAGGACGAAGGTGCCAGCCCTGAAAGCTGTTGCTGCTTTTCACCTTCCCTCGGCAGCCTATGCACAGAAACAACAACACTGGGGATACGTGCTTTCCCAGAGACGTAACTTCTCAAAGCTCTCGTTCTCGGAAGAGCCTCTTTCTGAAACAGCAAACGTCGGGCTGTTTCTCCCAGAACGAAGGTGCAAGCCCTGAAAGCTGTTGCTGCTCTTCACCTTCCCTCGGCAGCCTATGCACAGGAACAACAGCACTGGGGATACCTGCTTTCCCAGAGAGGTAACTTCTCATCGCTCTCGTTCTCGGCAGAGCCTATTTCTGAAACAGCAAACGTCGGGCTCTTTCTCCCAGGATGAAGATGCCAGCCCTGAAAGCTGTTGCTGCTCTTCACCTTCCCTCGGCAGCATATGCACAGGAACAACAACACTGGGGATACCTGCTTTCCCAGAGACGTAACTTCTCATTGCTCTCGTTCTCGGCAGAGCCTCTTTCTGAAATTAAAAACGTCGGGCTGATTCTCCCATAAAAAAGGTGCAAGCCCTGAAAGCTGTTGCTGCTCTTCACCTTCCCTCGGAAGCCTATGCAATGAAACAACAACACTGGGGATACCTGCTTTCCCAGAGACGTAAGGTCTCACCTGTCTCGTTCTTGGAAGAGCCTCTTTCTGAAATTACAAACGTCGGGCAGTTTCTCCCAGAACGAAGGTGCCAGCCCTGAAAACTGTTGCTGCTCTTCACCTTCCCTCGGCAGCCTATGCACAGGAACAACAGCACTGGGGATACCTGCTTTCCCAGAGACGTAACTTCTCATCGCTCTCATTCTCGGCAGAGCCTGTTTCTGAAACAGCAAACTTCGGGCTGTTTCTCCCAGGATGAAGATGCCAACTCTGAAAGCTGTTGCTGCTCTTCACCTTCCCTCGGCAGCCTATGCACAGGAACAACAGCACTGGGGATACCTGCTTTCCCAGAGACGTAACTTCTCATCGCTCTCGCTCTCGAAATAGCCTCTTTCTGAAACAGCAAACTTCAAGCAGTTTCTCCCAGGACGAAGGTGCTAGCCCTGAAAGCTGTTGCTGCTCATCACCTTCCCTCGGCAGCCTATGCACAGGAACAACAGCACTGGGGATACCTGCTTTCCCAGAGACGTAACTTCTCATCGCTCTCGTTCACGGCAGAGCCTGTTTCTGAAATAGCAAACGTCGGGCTGTTTCTCCCAGGATGAAGATGCCAGCCCTGAAAGCTGTTGCTGCTCTTCACCTTCCCTCGGCAACCTATGCACAGGAGCAACAGCACTGGGGATACCTGCTTTCCCAGAGACGTAACTTCTCACCGCTCTCGTTCTTGGCAGAGCCTCTTTCTGAAATAGAAAACGTCGGGCAATTTCTCCCAGAACGAAGGTTCAAGCCCTGAAAGCTGTTGCTGCTCTTCACCTTCCCTCGGCAGCCTATGCACAGGAGAAACAGCACTGGGGATACCTGCTTTCCCAGAGACGTAACTTCTCATCGCTCTCGTTCTCAGAAGAGCCTGTTTATGAAACAGCAGACGTCGGGCTGTTTCTCCCAGGATGAAGATGCCAACTCTGAAAGCTGTTGCTGCTCTTCACCTTCCCTCGGCAGCCTATGCACAGGAACAACAGCACTGGGGATACCTGCTTTCCCAGAGATGTAACTTCTCATCGCTCTCGTGCTCAGCAGAGACTCTTTCTGAAATTAAAAACTTCGGGCTGATTCTCCCAGGACGAAGGTGCCAGCCCTGAAAGCTGTTGCTGCTCTTCACCTTCCCTCGGCAGCCTATGCACAGGAACAACTGCACTGCGGATGCCTGCTTTCCCAGAGACGTAACTTCTCATCGCTCTCGTTCTCGGCAGAGCCTCTTTCTGAAACAGCAAATGTCGTGCTGTTTCTCCCAGGATGAAGATGCCAGCCCTGAAAGCTGTTGCTGCTCTTCACCTTCCCTCGGCAGCCTATGCACAGGAACAACAGCACTGGGGATACCTGCTTTCCCAGAGATGTAACTTCTCATCGCTCTCGTTCTCGGAAGAGCCTGTTTATGAAACAGCAGATGTCGGGCTGTTTCTCCCAGGATGAAGATGCCAACTCTGAAAGCTGTTGCTGCTCTTCACCTTCCCTCGGCAGCCTATGCACAGGAACAACAGCACTGGGGATACCTGCTTTCCCAGAGATGTAACTTCTCATCGCTCTCGTTCTCGGCAGAGACTCTTTCTGAAATTAAAAACTTCGGGCTGATTCTCCCAGGACGAAGGTGCCAGCCCTGAAAGCTGTTGCTGCTCTTCACCTTCCCTCGGCAGCCTATGCACAGGAACAACTGCACTGCGGATGCCTGCTTTCCCAGAGACGTAACTTCTCATCGCTCTCGTTCTCGGCAGAGCCTCTTTCTGAAACAGCAAATGTCGTGCTGTTTCTCCCAGGATGAAGATGCCAGCCCTGAAAGCTGTTGCTGCTCTTCACCTTCCCTCGGCAGCCTATGCACAGGAACAACAGCCCTGGGGATACCTGCTTTCCCAGAGACGTAAGGTCTCACCGCTCTCGTTCTTGGCAGAGCCTCTTTCTGAAATAGAAAACGTCGGGCAATTTCTCCCAGAACGAAGGTTCAAGCCCTGAAAGCTGTTGCTGCTCTTCACCTTCCCTCGGCAGCCTATGCACAGGAGCAACAGCACTGGGGATACCTGCTTTCCCAGAGACGTAACTTCTCATCGCTCTCGTTCTCGGAAGAGCCTGTTTATGAAACAGCAGACGTCGGGCTGTTTCTCCCAGGATGAAGATGCCAACTCTGAAAGCTGTTGCTGCTCTTCACCTTCCCTCGGCAGCCTATGCACAGGAACAACAGCACTGGGGATACCTGCTTTCCCAGAGATGTAACTTCTCATCGCTCTCGTTCTCGGCAGAGACTATTTCTGAAATTAAAAACTTCGGGCTGATTCTCCCAGGACGAAGGTGCCAGCCCTGAAAGCTGTTGCTGCTCTTCACCTTCCCTCGGCAGCCTATGCACAGGAACAACTGCACTGCGGATGCCTGCTTTCCCAGAGACGTAACTTCTCATCGCTCTCGTTCTCGGCAGAGCCTCTTTCTGAAACAGCAAATGTCGTGCTGTTTCTCCCAGGATGAAGATGCCAGCCCTGAAAGCTGTTGCTGCTCTTCACCTTCCCTCGGCAGCCTATGCACAGGAACAACTGCACTGGGGATACCTGCTTTCCCAGAGACGTAACTTCTCATCGCTCTCGTTCACGGCAGAGCCTGTTTCTGAAATAGCAAACGTCGGGCTTTTTCTCCCAGGATGAAGATGCCAGCCCTGAAAGCTGTTGCTGCTCTTCACCTTCCCTCGGCAGCCTATGCACAGGAGCAACAGCACTGGGGATACCTGCTTTCCCAGAGACGTAACTTCTCATCACTCTCGTTTTCGGCAGAGCCTCTTTCTGAAATAGAAAACGTCGGGCAGTTTCTCCCAAAACGAAGGTTCAAGCCCTGCAAGCTGTTGCTGCTCTTCACCTTGCCTCGGCAGCCTATGCACAGGAACAACAGCACTGGGGATACCTGCTTTCCCAGAGACGTAACTTCTCATCGCTCTCGTTCTCGGCAGAGCCTGTTTCTGAAACAGCAAACGTCGGGCTGTTTCTCCCAGGACGAAGGTGCCAGCCCTGAAAGCTGTTGCTGCTCTTCACCTTCCCTCGGCAGCCTATGCACAGGAACAACAGCACTGGGGATACCTGCTTTCCCAGAGACGTAACTTCTCATCGCTCTTGCTCTCGGCAGAGCCTGTTTCTGAAACAGCAAACTTCGGGCTGTTTCTCTCAGGATGAAGATGCCAACTCTGAAAGCTGTTGCTGCTCTTCACCTTCCCTCGGCAGCCTATGCACAGGAACAACAGCACTGGGGATACCTGCTTTCCCAGAGACGTAACTTCTCATCGCTCTCGTACTCGGCAGAGACTCTTTCTGATATTAAAAACGTCATGCTGATTCTCCCAGGACGAAGGTGCCAGCCCTGAAAGCTGTTGCTGATCTTCACCTTCCCTCAGCAGCCTATGCACAGGAACAACAGCACTGGGGATACCTGCTTTCCCAGAGACGTAACTTCTCATCGCTCTCGCTCTCGAAATAGCCTCTTTCTGAAATAGCAAACTTCTAGCAGTTTCTCCCAGGACGAAGGTGCCAGCCCTGAAAGCTGTTGCTGCTCATAACCTTCCCTCGGCAGCCTATGCACAGGAACAACTGCACTGGGGATACCTGCTTTCCCAGAGACGTAACTTCTCATCGCTCTCATTCTCTGCAGAGCCTCTTTCTGAAACAGCAAAGGTCGGGCTATTTCTCCCAGGATGAAGATGCCAGCCCTGAAAGCTGTTGCTGCTCTTCACCTTCCCTCGGCAGCCTATGCACAGGAACAACTGCACTGGGGATACCTGCTTTCCCAGAGACGTAACTTCTCATCGCTCTCATTCTCGGCAGAGCCTGTTTCTGAAACAGCAAACGTCGGGCTGTTTCTCCCAGGATGAAGATGCCAACTCTGAAAGCTGTTGCTGCTCTTCACCTTCCCTCGGCAGCCTATGCACAGGAACAACAGCCCTGGGGATACCTGCTTTCCCAGAGACGTAAGGTCTCACCGCTCTCGTTCTTGGCAGAGCCTCTTTCTGAAATAGCAAACGTCGGGCTGTTTAGCTGAGGACGAAGGTGCCAGCCCTGAAAGCTGTTGCTGCTCTTCACCTTCCCTCGGCAGCCTATGCACAGAAACAACAACACTGGGGATACGTGCTTTCCCAGAGACGTAACTTCTCAAAGCTCTCGTTCTCGGAAGAGCCTCTTTCTGAAATAGCAAACGTCGGGCTGTTTCTCCCAGAACGAAGGTGCAAGCCCTGAAAGCTGTTGCTGCTCTTCACCTTCCCTCGGCAGCCTTTGCACAGGAACAACAGCACTGGGGATACCTGCTTTCCTGGAGACGTAACTTCTCATCGCTCTCGTTCTCGGCAGAGCCTATTTCTGAAACAGCAAACGTCGGGCTGTTTCTCCCAGGATGAAGATGCCAGCCCTGAAAGCTGTTGCTGCTCTTCACCTTCCCTCGGCAGCATATGCACAGGAACAACAACACTGGGGATACCTGCTTTCCCAGAGACGTAACTTCTCATTGCTCTCGTTCTCGGCAGAGCCTCTTTCTGAAATTAAAAACGTCGGGCTGATTCTCCCATAAAAAAGGTGCAAGCCCTGAAAGCTGTTGCTGCTCTTCACCTTCCCTCGGAAGCCTATGCAATGAAACAACAACTCTGGGGATATCTGCTTTCCCAGAGACGTAAGGTCTCATCGCTCTCGTTCTTGGCAGAGACTCTTTCTGAAATAGAAAACGTTGGGCTATTTCTCCCAGAACAAAGGTGCCACCCCTGAAAGCTGTTGCTGCTCTTCACCTTCCCTCGGCAGCCTATGCAATGAAACAACAACACTGGGGATACCTGCTTTCCCAGAGACGTAAGGTCTCACCTGTCTCGTTCTTGGAAGAGCCTCTTTCTGAAATTACAAACGTCGGGCAGTTTCTCCCAGAACGAAGGTGCCAGCCCTGAAAACTGTTGCTGCTCTTCACCTTCCCTCGGCAGCCTATGCACAGGAAAAACAGCACTGGGGATACCTGCTTTCCCAGAGAGGTAACTTCTCATCGCTCTCGTTCTCGGAAGAGCCTCTTTCTGAAATAGCAAACGTTGGGCTGTTTCTCCCATAACGAAGGTGCAAGCCCTGAAATCTGTTGTTGCTCTTCACCTTCCCTCGGCAGCCTATGCACAGGAACAACAGCACTGGGGATACCTGCTTTCCCAGAGACGTAACTTCTCATCGCTCTCATTCTCTGCAGAGCCTCTTTATGAAACAGCAAAGGTCGGGCTGTTTCTCCCAGGATGAAGATGCCAGCCCTGAAAGCTGTTGCTGCTCTTCACCTTCCCTCGGCAGCCTATGCACAGGAACAACTGCACTGGGGATACCTGCTTTCCCAGAGACGTAACTTCTCATCGCTCTCATTCTCGGCAGAGCCTGTTTCTGAAACAGCAAACGTCGGGCTGTTTCTCCCAGGATGAAGATGCCAACTCTGAAAGCTGTTGCTGCTCTTCACCTTCCCTCGGCAGCCTATGCACAGGAACAACAGCACTGGGGATACCTGCTTTCCCAGAGACGTAAGGTCTCACCGCTCTCGTTCTTGGCAGAGCCTCTTTCTGAAATAGCAAACGTCGGGCTGTTTAGCTGAGGACGAAGGTGCCAGCCCTGAAAGCTGTTGCTGCTCTTCACCTTCCCTCGGCAGCCTATGCACAGAAACAACAACACTGGGGATACGTGCTTTCCCAGAGACGTAACTTCTCAAAGCTCTCGTTCTCGGAAGAGCCTCTTTCTGAAATAGCAAACGTCGGGCTGTTTCTCCCAGAACGAAGGTGCAAGCCCTGAAAGCTGTTGCTGCTCTTCACCTTCCCTCGGCAGCCTTTGCACAGGAACAACAGCACTGGGGATACCTGCTTTCCCAGAGACGTAACTTCTCATCGCTCTCGTTCTCGGCAGAGCCTATTTCTGAAACAGCAAACGTCGGGCTGTTTCTCCCAGGATGAAGATGCCAGCCCTGAAAGCTGTTGCTGCTCTTCACCTTCCCTCGGCAGCATATGCACAGGAACAACAGCACTGGGGATACCTGCTTTCCCAGAGACGTAACTTCTCATTGCTCTCGTTCTCGGCAGAGCCTCTTTCTGAAATTAAAAACGTCGGGCTGATTCTCCCATAAAAAAGGTGCAAGCCCTGAAAGCTGTTGCTGCTCTTCACCTTCCCTCGGAAGCCTATGCAATGAAACAACAACTCTGGGGATATCTGCTTTCCCAGAGACGTAAGGTCTCATCGCTCTCGTTCTTGGCAGAGACTCTTTCTGAAATAGAAAACGTTGGGCTATTTCTCCCAGAAAAAAGGTGCCACCCCTGAAAGCTGTTGCTGCTCTTCACCTTCCCTCGGCAGCCTATGCAATGAAACAACAACACTGGGGATACCTGCTTTCCCAGAGACGTAAGGTCTCACCTGTCTCGTTCTTGGAAGAGCCTCTTTCTGAAATTACAAACGTCGGGCAGTTTCTCCCAGAACGAAGGTGCCAGCCCTGAAAACTGTTGCTGCTCTTCACCTTCCCTCGGCAGCCTATGCACAGGAACAACAGCACTGGGGATACCTGCTTTCCCAGAGAGGTAACTTCTCATCGCTCTCGTTCTCGGAAGAGCCTCTTTCTGAAATAGCAAACGTTGGGCTGTTTCTCCCATAACGAAGGTGCAAGCCCTGAAATCTGTTGTTGCTCTTCACCTTCCCTCGGCAGCCTATGCACAGGAACAACAGCACTGGGGATACCTGCTTTCCCAGAGACGTAACTTCTCATCACTCTCGTTCTCGGCAGCACCTGTTTCTGAAATTAAAAACGTCAGGCTGATTCTCCCAGGACGAAGGTGCCAGCCCTGAAAGCTGTTGCTGCTCTTCACCTCCCTCGGCAGCCTATGCAACGAAACAACACCACTGGGGATACCTGCTTTCCCAGAGATGTAAGGTCTCACCGCTCTCGTTCTTGGCAGAGCCTCTTTCTGAAATAGAAAACATCGGGCAATTTCTCCCAGAACGAAGGTTCAAGCCCTGAAAGCTGTTGCTGCTCTTCAACTTCCCTCGGCAGCCTATGCACAGGAACAACAGCACTGGGGATACCTGCTTTCCCAGAGACGTAACTTCTCATCGCTCTTGCTCTCGGCAGAGCCTGTTTCTGAAACAGCAAACTTCGGGCTGTTTCTCCCAGGATGAAGATGCCAACTCTGAAAGCTGTTGCTGCTCTTCACCTTCCCTCGGCAGCCTATGCACAGGAACAACAGCACTGGGGATACCTGCTTTCCCAGAGACGTAACTTCTCATCGCTCTCGTTCTCGGCAGAGCCTCTTTCTGATATTAAAAACGTCCTGCTGATTCTCCCAAGACGAAGGTGCCAGCCCTGAAAGCTGTTGCTGATCTTCACCTTCCCTCAGCAGCCTATGCACAGGAACAACAGCACTGGGGATACCTGCTTTCCCAGAGACGTAACTTCTCATCACTCTCGTTCTCGGAAGAGCCTCTTTCTGAAATAGAAAACGTCGGGCAGTTTCTCCCAGAACGAACGTTCAAGCCCTGCAAGCTGTTGCTGCTCTTCACCTTGCCTCGGCAGCCTATGCACAGGAACAACAGCACTGGGGATACCTGCTTTCCCAGAGATGTAACTTCTCATCGCTCTCGTTCTCTGCAGAGACTCTTTCTGAAATAGCAAACGTCGGGCTGATTCTCCCAGGACGAAGGTGCCAGCCCTGAAAGCTGTTGCTGCTCTTCACCTTCCCTCGGCAGCCTATGCACAGAAACAACAACACTGGGGATGCCTGCTTTCCCAGAGACGTAACTTCTCAAAGCTCTCGTTCTCGGAAGAGCCTCTTTCTGAAATAGCAAACGTCGGGCTGTTTCTCCCAGAACGAAGGTGCAAGCCCTGAAAGCTGTTGCTGCTCTTCACCTTCCCTCGGCAGCCTTTGCACAGGAACAACAGCACTGGGGATACCTGCTTTCCCAGAGACGTAACTTCTCATCGCTCTCGTTCTCGGCAGAGCCTATTTCTGAAACAGCAAACGTCGGGCTGTTTCTCCCAGGATGAAGATGCCAGCCCTGAAAGCTGTTGCTGCTCTTCACCTTCCCTCGGCAGCATATGCACAGGAACAACAACATGGGGATACCTGCTTTCCCAGAGACGTAACTTCTCATTGCTCTCGTTCTCGGCAGAGCCTCTTTCTGAAATTAAAAACGTCGGGCTGATTCTCCCATAAAAAAGGTGCAAGCCCTGAAAGCTGTTGCTGCTCTTCACCTTCCCTCGGAAGCCTATGCAATGAAACAACAACTCTGGGGATATCTGCTTTCCCAGAGACGTAAGGTCTCATCGCTCTCGTTCTTGGCAGAGACTCTTTCTGAAATAGAAAACGTTGGGCTATTTCTCCCAGAACAAAGGTGCCACCCCTGAAAGCTGTTGCTGCTCTTCACCTTCCCTCGGCAGCCTATGCAATGAAACAACAACACTGGGGATACCTGCTTTCCCAGAGACGTAAGGTCTCACCTGTCTCGTTCTTGGAAGAGCCTCTTTCTGAAATTACAAACGTCGGGCAGTTTCTCCCAGAACGAAGGTGCCAGCCCTGAAAGCTGTTGCTGCTCTTCACCTTCCCTCGGCAGCCTATGCACAGGAACAACAGCACTGGGGATACCTGCTTTCCCAGAGAGGTAACTTCTCATCGCTCTCGTTCTCGGAAGAGCCTCTTTCTGAAATAGCAAACGTTGGGCTGTTTCTCCCATAACGAAGGTGCAAGCCCTGAAATCTGTTGTTGCTCTTCACCTTCCCTCGGCAGCCTATGCACAGGAACAACAGCACTGGGGATACCTGCTTTCCCAGAGATGTAACTTCTCATCGCTCTCGTTCTCGGCAGAGACTCTTTCTGAAATTAAAAACTTCGGGCTGATTCTCCCAGGACGAAGGTGCCAGCCCTGAAAGCTGTTGCTGCTCTTCACCTTCCCTCGGCAGCCTATGCACAGAAACAACAACACTGGGGATGCCTGCTTTCCCAGAGACGTAACTTCTCAAAGCTCTCGTTCTCGGAAGAGCCTCTTTCTGAAACAGCAAACGTCGGGCTGTTTCTCCCAGAACGAAGGTGCAAGCCCTGAAAGCTGTTGCTGCTCTTCACCTTGCCTCGGCAGCCTATGCACAGGAACAACAGCACTGGGGATACCTGCTTTCCCAGAGACGTAACTTCTCATCGCTCTCGTTCTCGGCAGAGACTCTTTCTGAAATTAAAAACTTCGGGCTGATTCTCCCAGGACGAAGGTGCCAGCCCTGAAAGCTGTTGCTGCTCTTCACCTTCCCTCGGCAGCCTTTGCACAGGAACAACAGCACTGGGGATACCTGCTTTCCCAGAGACTTAAGGTCTCACCGCTCTCGTTCTTGGCAGAGCCTCTTTCTGAAATAGAAAACGTCGGGCAATTTCTCCCAGGATGAAGATGCCAGCCCTGAAAGCTGTTGCTGCTCTTCACCTTCCCTCGGCAGCATATGCACAGAAACAACAACACTGGGGATGCCTGCTTTCCCAGAGACGTAACTTCTCAAAGCTCTCGTTCTCGGAAGAGCCTCTTTCTGAAACAGCAAATGTCGTGCTGTTTCTCCCAGGATGAAGATGCCAGCCCTGAAAGCTGTTGCTGCTCTTCACCTTCCCTCGGCAGCCTATGCACAGGAACAACAGCACTGGGGATACCTGCTTTCCCAGAGACTTAAGGTCTCACCGCTCTCGTTCTTGGCAGAGCCTCTTTCTGAAATAGAAAACGTCGGGCAATTTCTCCCAGAACGAAGGTTCAAGCCCTGAAAGCTGTTGCTGCTCTTCACCTTCCCTCGGCAGCCTATGCACAGGAGCAACAGCACTGGGGATACCTGCTTTCCCAGAGACGTAACTTCTCATCGCTCTCGTTCTCGGAAGAGCCTGTTTATGAAACAGCAGACGTCGGGCTGTTTCTCCCAGGATGAAGATGCCAACTCTGAAAGCTGTTGCTGCTCTTCACCTTCCCTCGGCAGCCTATGCACAGGAACAACAGCACTGGGGATAGCTGCTTTCCCAGAGATGTAACTTCTCATCGCTCTCGTTCTCGGCAGAGACTCTTTCTGAAATTAAAAACTTCGGGCTGATTCTCCCAGGACGAAGGTGCCAGCCCTGAAAGCTGTTGCTGCTCTTCACCTTCCCTCGGCAGCCTATGCACAGGAACAACTGCACTGCGGATGCCTGCTTTCCCAGAGATGTAACTTCTCATCGCTCTCGTTCTCGGCAGAGCCTGTTTCTGAAACAGCAAATGTCGTGCTGTTTCTCCCAGGATGAAGATGCCAGCCCTGAAAGCTGTTGCTGCTCTTCACCTTCCCTCGGCAGCCTATGCACAGGAGCAACAGCACTGGGGATACCTGCTTTCCCAGAGACGTAACTTCTCATCACTCTCGTTCTCGGCAGAGCCTCTTTCTGAAATAGAAAACGTCGGGCAGTTTCTCCCAGAACGAAGGTTCAAGCCCTGCAAGCTGTTGCTGCTCTTCACCTTGCCTCGGCAGCCTATGCACAGGAACAACAGCACTGGGGATACCTGCTTTCCCAGAGACGTAACTTCTCATCGCTCTCGTTCTCGGAAGAGCCTGTTTATGAAACAGCAGACGTCGGGCTGTTTCTCCCAGGATGAAGATGCCAACTCTGAAAGCTGTTGCTGCTCTTCACCTTCCCTCGGCAGCCTATGCACAGGAACAACAGCACTGGGGATACCTGCTTTCCCAGAGATGTAACTTCTCATCGCTCTCGTTCTCGGCAGAGACTCTTTCTGAAATTAAAAACTTCGGGCTGATTCTCCCAGGACGAAGGTGCCAGCCCTGAAAGCTGTTGCTGCTCTTCACCTTCCCTCGGCAGCCTATGCACAGAAACAACAACACTGGGGATGCCTGCTTTCCCAGAGACGTAACTTCTCAAAGCTCTCGTTCTCGGAAGAGCCTCTTTCTGAAATAGCAAACGTCGGGCTGTTTCTCCCAGAACGAAGGTGCAAGCCCTGAAAGCTGTTGCTGCTCTTCACCTTCCCTCGGCAGCCTTTGCACAGGAACAACAGCACTGGGGATACCTGCTTTCCCAGAGACGTAACTTCTCATCGCTCTCGTTCTCGGCAGAGCCTATTTCTGAAACAGCAAACGTCGGGCTGTTTCTCCCAGGATGAAGATGCCAGCCCTGAAAGCTGTTGCTGCTCTTCACCTTCCCTCGGCAGCATATGCACAGGAACAACAACATGGGGATACCTGCTTTCCCAGAGACGTAACTTCTCATTGCTCTCGTTCTCGGCAGAGCCTCTTTCTGAAATTAAAAACGTCGGGCTGATTCTCCCATAAAAAAGGTGCAAGCCCTGAAAGCTGTTGCTGCTCTTCACCTTCCCTCGGAAGCCTATGCAATGAAACAACAACTCTGGGGATATCTGCTTTCCCAGAGACGTAAGGTCTCATCGCTCTCGTTCTTGGCAGAGACTCTTTCTGAAATAGAAAACGTTGGGCTATTTCTCCCAGAACAAAGGTGCCACCCCTGAAAGCTGTTGCTGCTCTTCACCTTCCCTCGGCAGCCTATGCAATGAAACAACAACACTGGGGATACCTGCTTTCCCAGAGACGTAAGGTCTCACCTGTCTCGTTCTTGGAAGAGCCTCTTTCTGAAATTACAAACGTCGGGCAGTTTCTCCCAGAACGAAGGTGCCAGCCCTGAAAGCTGTTGCTGCTCTTCACCTTCCCTCGGCAGCCTATGCACAGGAACAACAGCACTGGGGATACCTGCTTTCCCAGAGAGGTAACTTCTCATCGCTCTCGTTCTCGGAAGAGCCTCTTTCTGAAATAGCAAACGTTGGGCTGTTTCTCCCATAACGAAGGTGCAAGCCCTGAAATCTGTTGTTGCTCTTCACCTTCCCTCGGCAGCCTATGCACAGGAACAACAGCACTGGGGATACCTGCTTTCCCAGAGATGTAACTTCTCATCGCTCTCGTTCTCGGCAGAGACTCTTTCTGAAATTAAAAACTTCGGGCTGATTCTCCCAGGACGAAGGTGCCAGCCCTGAAAGCTGTTGCTGCTCTTCACCTTCCCTCGGCAGCCTATGCACAGAAACAACAACACTGGGGATGCCTGCTTTCCCAGAGACGTAACTTCTCAAAGCTCTCGTTCTCGGAAGAGCCTCTTTCTGAAACAGCAAACGTCGGGCTGTTTCTCCCAGAACGAAGGTGCAAGCCCTGAAAGCTGTTGCTGCTCTTCACCTTGCCTCGGCAGCCTATGCACAGGAACAACAGCACTGGGGATACCTGCTTTCCCAGAGACGTAACTTCTCATCGCTCTCGTTCTCGGCAGAGACTCTTTCTGAAATTAAAAACTTCGGGCTGATTCTCCCAGGACGAAGGTGCCAGCCCTGAAAGCTGTTGCTGCTCTTCACCTTCCCTCGGCAGCCTTTGCACAGGAACAACAGCACTGGGGATACCTGCTTTCCCAGAGACTTAAGGTCTCACCGCTCTCGTTCTTGGCAGAGCCTCTTTCTGAAATAGAAAACGTCGGGCAATTTCTCCCAGGATGAAGATGCCAGCCCTGAAAGCTGTTGCTGCTCTTCACCTTCCCTCGGCAGCATATGCACAGAAACAACAACACTGGGGATGCCTGCTTTCCCAGAGACGTAACTTCTCAAAGCTCTCGTTCTCGGAAGAGCCTCTTTCTGAAACAGCAAATGTCGTGCTGTTTCTCCCAGGATGAAGATGCCAGCCCTGAAAGCTGTTGCTGCTCTTCACCTTCCCTCGGCAGCCTATGCACAGGAACAACAGCACTGGGGATACCTGCTTTCCCAGAGACTTAAGGTCTCACCGCTCTCGTTCTTGGCAGAGCCTCTTTCTGAAATAGAAAACGTCGGGCAATTTCTCCCAGAACGAAGGTTCAAGCCCTGAAAGCTGTTGCTGCTCTTCACCTTCCCTCGGCAGCCTATGCACAGGAGCAACAGCACTGGGGATACCTGCTTTCCCAGAGACGTAACTTCTCATCGCTCTCGTTCTCGGAAGAGCCTGTTTATGAAACAGCAGACGTCGGGCTGTTTCTCCCAGGATGAAGATGCCAACTCTGAAAGCTGTTGCTGCTCTTCACCTTCCCTCGGCAGCCTATGCACAGGAACAACAGCACTGGGGATAGCTGCTTTCCCAGAGATGTAACTTCTCATCGCTCTCGTTCTCGGCAGAGACTCTTTCTGAAATTAAAAACTTCGGGCTGATTCTCCCAGGACGAAGGTGCCAGCCCTGAAAGCTGTTGCTGCTCTTCACCTTCCCTCGGCAGCCTATGCACAGGAACAACTGCACTGCGGATGCCTGCTTTCCCAGAGATGTAACTTCTCATCGCTCTCGTTCTCGGCAGAGCCTGTTTCTGAAACAGCAAATGTCGTGCTGTTTCTCCCAGGATGAAGATGCCAGCCCTGAAAGCTGTTGCTGCTCTTCACCTTCCCTCGGCAGCCTATGCACAGGAGCAACAGCACTGGGGATACCTGCTTTCCCAGAGACGTAACTTCTCATCACTCTCGTTCTCGGCAGAGCCTCTTTCTGAAATAGAAAACGTCGGGCAGTTTCTCCCAGAACGAAGGTTCAAGCCCTGCAAGCTGTTGCTGCTCTTCACCTTGCCTCGGCAGCCTATGCACAGGAACAACAGCACTGGGGATACCTGCTTTCCCAGAGACGTAACTTCTCATCGCTCTCGTTCTCGGAAGAGCCTGTTTATGAAACAGCAGACGTCGGGCTGTTTCTCCCAGGATGAAGATGCCAACTCTGAAAGCTGTTGCTGCTCTTCACCTTCCCTCGGCAGCCTATGCACAGGAACAACAGCACTGGGGATACCTGCTTTCCCAGAGATGTAACTTCTCATCGCTCTCGTTCTCGGCAGAGACTCTTTCTGAAATTAAAAACTTCGGGCTGATTCTCCCAGGACGAAGGTGCCAGCCCTGAAAGCTGTTGCTGCTCTTCACCTTCCCTCGGCAGCCTATGCACAGGAACAACTGCACTGCGGATGCCTGCTTTCCCAGAGACGTAACTTCTCATCGCTCTCGTTCTCGGCAGAGCCTCTTTCTGAAACAGCAAATGTCGTGCTGTTTCTCCCAGGATGAAGATGCCAGCCCTGAAAGCTGTTGCTGCTCTTCACCTTCCCTCGGCAGCCTATGCACAGGAACAACAGCACTGGGGATACCTGCTTTCCCAGAGACTTAAGGTCTCACCGCTCTCGTTCTTGGCAGAGCCTCTTTCTGAAATAGAAAACGTCGGGCAGTTTCTCCCAGAACGAAGGTTCAAGCCCTGAAAGCTGTTGCTGCTCTTCACCTTCCCTCGGCAGCCTATGCACAGGAGCAACAGCACTGGGGATACCTGCTTTCCCAGAGACGTAACTTCTCATCGCTCTCGCTCTCGGAAGAGCCTCTTTCTGAAATAGCAAACGTCGGGCTGTTTCTCCCAGGATGAAGGTGCCAGCCCTGAAAGCTGTTGCTGATCTTCACCTTCCCTCGGCAGCCTATGCACAGGAAAAACAGCACCTGGGATACCTGCTTTCCCAGAGACGTAACTTCTCATCGCTCTCGTTCTCGGCAGAGCCTGTTTCTGAGACAGCAAACGTCGGGCTGTTTCTCCCAGGATGAAGATGCCAGCCCTGAAAGCTGTTGCTGCTCTTCACCTTCCCTCGGCAGCATATGCACAGGAACAACAACACTGGGGATACCTGCTTTCCCAGAGACGTAACTTCTCATTGCTCTCGTTCTCGGCAGAGCCTCTTTCTGAAATTAAAAACGTCGGGCTGATTCTCCCATAAAAAAGGTGCAAGCCCTGAAAGCTGTTGCTGCTCTTCACCTTCCCTCGGCAGCCTATGCAATGAAACAACAAGTCTGGGGATATCTGCTTTCACAGAGACGTAAGGTCTCACCGCTCTCGTTCTTGGCAGAGCCTCTTTCTGAAATAGAAAACGTTGGGCTATTTCTCCCAGAACAAAGGTGCCAGCCCTGAAAGCTGTTGCTGCTCTTCACCTTCCCTCGGCAGCCTATGCAACGAAACAACAACACTGGGGATACCTGCTTTCCCAGAGACGTAAGGTCTCACCTGTCTCGTTCTTGGAAGAGCCTCTTTCTGAAATTACAAACGTCGGGCAGTTTCTCCCAGAACGAAGGTGCCAGCCCTGAAAACTGTTGCTGCTCTTCACCTTCCCTCGGCAGCCTATGCACAGGAACAACAGCACTGGGGATACCTGCTTTCCCAGAGAGGTAACTTCTCATCGCTCTCGTTCTCGGCAGAGCCTCTTTCTGAAATAGCAAACGTTGGGCTGTTTCTCCCATAACGAAGGTGCAAGCCCTGAAATCTGTTGCTGCTCTTCACCTTCCCTCGGCAGCCTATGCACAGGAACAACAGCACTGGGGATACCTGCTTTCCCAGAGACGTAACTTCTCATCACTCTCGTTCTCGGCAGCACCTGTTTCTGAAATTAAAAACGTCAGGCTGATTCTCCCAGGACGAAGGTGCCAGCCCTGAAAGCTGTTGCTGCTCTTCACCTTCCCTCGGCAGCCTATGCACAGAAACAACAACACTGGGGATACGTGCTTTCCCAGAGACGTAACTTCTCAAAGCTCTCGTTCTCGGAAGAGCCTCTTTCTGAAATAGCAAACGTCGGGCTGTTTCTCCCAGAACGAAGGTGCAAGCCCTGAAAGCTGTTGCTGCTCTTCACCTTCCCTCGGCAGCCTTTGCACAGGAACAACAGCACTGGGGATACCTGCTTTCCCAGAGACGTAACTTCTCATCGCTCTCGTTCTCGGCAGAGCCTATTTCTGAAACAGCAAACGTCGGGCTGTTTCTCCCAGGATGAAGATGCCAGCCCTGAAAGCTGTTGCTGCTCTTCACCTTCCCTCGGCAGCATATGCACAGGAACAACAGCACTGGGGATACCTGCTTTCCCAGAGACGTAACTTCTCATTGCTCTCGTTCTCGGCAGAGCCTCTTTCTGAAATTAAAAACGTCGGGCTGATTCTCCCATAAAAAAGGTGCAAGCCCTGAAAGCTGTTGCTGCTCTTCACCTTCCCTCGGAAGCCTATGCAATGAAACAACAACTCTGGGGATATCTGCTTTCCCAGAGACGTAAGGTCTCATCGCTCTCGTTCTTGGCAGAGACTCTTTCTGAAATAGAAAACGTTGGGCTATTTCTCCCAGAACAAAGGTGCCACCCCTGAAAGCTGTTGCTGCTCTTCACCTTCCCTCGGCAGCCTATGCAATGAAACAACAACACTGGGGATACCTGCTTTCCCAGAGACGTAAGGTCTCACCTGTCTCGTTCTTGGAAGAGCCTCTTTCTGAAATTACAAACGTCGGGCAGTTTCTCCCAGAACGAAGGTGCCAGCCCTGAAAACTGTTGCTGCTCTTCACCTTCCCTCGGCAGCCTATGCACAGGAACAACAGCACTGGGGATACCTGCTTTCCCAGAGAGGTAACTTCTCATCGCTCTCGTTCTCGGAAGAGCCTCTTTCTGAAATAGCAAACGTTGGGCTGTTTCTCCCATAACGAAGGTGCAAGCCCTGAAATCTGTTGTTGCTCTTCACCTTCCCTCGGCAGCCTATGCACAGGAACAACAGCACTGGGGATACCTGCTTTCCCAGAGACGTAACTTCTCATCACTCTCGTTCTCGGCAGCACCTGTTTCTGAAATTAAAAACGTCAGGCTGATTCTCCCAGGACGAAGGTGCCAGCCCTGAAAGCTGTTGCTGCTCTTCACCTCCCTCGGCAGCCTATGCAACGAAACAACACCACTGGGGATACCTGCTTTCCCAGAGATGTAAGGTCTCACCGCTCTCGTTCTTGGCAGAGCCTCTTTCTGAAATAGAAAACATCGGGCAATTTCTCCCAGAACGAAGGTTCAAGCCCTGAAAGCTGTTGCTGCTCTTCACCTTCCCTCGGCAGCCTATGCACAGGAACAACAGCACTGGGGATACCTGCTTTCCCAGAGACGTAACTTCTCATCGCTCTTGCTCTCGGCAGAGCCTGTTTCTGAAACAGCAAACTTCGGGCTGTTTCTCCCAGGATGAAGATGCCAACTCTGAAAGCCGTTGCTGCTCTTCACCTTCCCTCGGCAGCCTATGCACAGGAACAACAGCACTGGGGATACCTGCTTTCCCAGAGACGTAACTTCTCATCGCTCTCGTTCTCGGCAGAGCCTCTTTCTGATATTAAAAACGTCCTGCTGATTCTCCCAAGACGAAGGTGCCAGCCCTGAAAGCTGTTGCTGATCTTCACCTTCCCTCAGCAGCCTATGCACAGGAACAACAGCACTGGGGATACCTGCTTTCCCAGAGACGTAACTTCTCATTGGTCTCGCTCTCGAAATAGACTCTTTCTGAAATAGCAAACTTCAGGCAGTTTCTCCCAGGACGAAGGTGCCAGCCCTGAAAGCTGTTGCTGCTCTTCACCTTCCCTCGGCAGCCTATGCACAGGAACAACTGCACTGGGGATACCTGCTTTCCCAGAGACGTAACTTCTCATCGCTCTCGTTCACGGCAGAGCCTGTTTCTGAAATAGCAAACGTCGGGCTGTTTCTCCCAGGATGAAGATGCCAGCCCTGAAAGCTGTTGCTGCTCTTCACCTTCCCTCAGCAGCCTATGCACAGGAGCAACAGCACTGGGGATACCTGCTTTCCCAGAGACGTAACTTCTCATCACTCTCGTTCTCGGCAGAGCCTCTTTCTGAAATAGAAAACGTCGGGCAGTTTCTCCCAGAACGAACGTTCAAGCCCTGCAAGCTGTTGCTGCTCTTCACCTTGCCTCGGCAGCCTATGCACAGGAACAACAGCACTGGGGATACCTGCTTTCCCAGAGATGTAACTTCTCATCGCTCTCGTTCTCTGCAGAGACTCTTTCTGAAATAGCAAACGTCGGGCTGATTCTCCCAGGACGAAGGTGCCAGCCCTGAAAGCTGTTGCTGCTCTTCACCTTCCCTCGGCAGCCTATGCACAGAAACAACAACACTGGGGATGCCTGCTTTCCCAGAGACGTAACTTCTCAAAGCTCTCGTTCTCGGAAGAGCCTCTTTCTGAAATAGCAAACGTCGGGCTGTTTCTCCCAGAACGAAGGTGCAAGCCCTGAAAGCTGTTGCTGCTCTTCACCTTCCCTCGGCAGCCTTTGCACAGGAACAACAGCACTGGGGATACCTGCTTTCCCAGAGACGTAACTTCTCATCGCTCTCGTTCTCGGCAGAGCCTATTTCTGAAACAGCAAACGTCGGGCTGTTTCTCCCAGGATGAAGATGCCAGCCCTGAAAGCTGTTGCTGCTCTTCACCTTCCCTCGGCAGCATATGCACAGGAACAACAACATGGGGATACCTGCTTTCCCAGAGACGTAACTTCTCATTGCTCTCGTTCTCGGCAGAGCCTCTTTCTGAAATTAAAAACGTCGGGCTGATTCTCCCATAAAAAAGGTGCAAGCCCTGAAAGCTGTTGCTGCTCTTCACCTTCCCTCGGAAGCCTATGCAATGAAACAACAACTCTGGGGATATCTGCTTTCCCAGAGACGTAAGGTCTCATCGCTCTCGTTCTTGGCAGAGACTCTTTCTGAAATAGAAAACGTTGGGCTATTTCTCCCAGAACAAAGGTGCCACCCCTGAAAGCTGTTGCTGCTCTTCACCTTCCCTCGGCAGCCTATGCAATGAAACAACAACACTGGGGATACCTGCTTTCCCAGAGACGTAAGGTCTCACCTGTCTCGTTCTTGGAAGAGCCTCTTTCTGAAATTACAAACGTCGGGCAGTTTCTCCCAGAACGAAGGTGCCAGCCCTGAAAGCTGTTGCTGCTCTTCACCTTCCCTCGGCAGCCTATGCACAGGAACAACAGCACTGGGGATACCTGCTTTCCCAGAGAGGTAACTTCTCATCGCTCTCGTTCTCGGAAGAGCCTCTTTCTGAAATAGCAAACGTTGGGCTGTTTCTCCCATAACGAAGGTGCAAGCCCTGAAATCTGTTGTTGCTCTTCACCTTCCCTCGGCAGCCTATGCACAGGAACAACTGCACTGGGGATACCTGCTTTCCCAGAGACGTAACTTCTCATCGCTCTCGTTCACGGCAGAGCCTGTTTCTGAAATAGCAAACGTCGGGCTGTTTCTCCCAGGATGAAGATGCCAGCCCTGAAAGCTGTTGCTGCTCTTCACCTTCCCTCAGCAGCCTATGCACAGGAGCAACAGCACTGGGGATACCTGCTTTCCCAGAGACGTAACTTCTCATCACTCTCGTTCTCGGCAGAGCCTCTTTCTGAAATAGAAAACGTCGGGCAGTTTCTCCCAGAACGAACGTTCAAGCCCTGCAAGCTGTTGCTGCTCTTCACCTTGCCTCGGCAGCCTATGCACAGGAACAACAGCACTGGGGATACCTGCTTTCCCAGAGATGTAACTTCTCATCGCTCTCGTTCTCTGCAGAGACTCTTTCTGAAATAGCAAACGTCGGGCTGATTCTCCCAGGACGAAGGTGCCAGCCCTGAAAGCTGTTGCTGCTCTTCACCTTCCCTCGGCAGCCTATGCACAGAAACAACAACACTGGGGATGCCTGCTTTCCCAGAGACGTAACTTCTCAAAGCTCTCGTTCTCGGAAGAGCCTCTTTCTGAAATAGCAAACGTCGGGCTGTTTCTCCCAGAACGAAGGTGCAAGCCCTGAAAGCTGTTGCTGCTCTTCACCTTCCCTCGGCAGCCTTTGCACAGGAACAACAGCACTGGGGATACCTGCTTTCCCAGAGACGTAACTTCTCATCGCTCTCGTTCTCGGCAGAGCCTATTTCTGAAACAGCAAACGTCGGGCTGTTTCTCCCAGGATGAAGATGCCAGCCCTGAAAGCTGTTGCTGCTCTTCACCTTCCCTCGGCAGCATATGCACAGGAACAACAACATGGGGATACCTGCTTTCCCAGAGACGTAACTTCTCATTGCTCTCGTTCTCGGCAGAGCCTCTTTCTGAAATTAAAAACGTCGGGCTGATTCTCCCATAAAAAAGGTGCAAGCCCTGAAAGCTGTTGCTGCTCTTCACCTTCCCTCGGAAGCCTATGCAATGAAACAACAACTCTGGGGATATCTGCTTTCCCAGAGACGTAAGGTCTCATCGCTCTCGTTCTTGGCAGAGACTCTTTCTGAAATAGAAAACGTTGGGCTATTTCTCCCAGAACAAAGGTGCCACCCCTGAAAGCTGTTGCTGCTCTTCACCTTCCCTCGGCAGCCTATGCAATGAAACAACAACACTGGGGATACCTGCTTTCCCAGAGACGTAAGGTCTCACCTGTCTCGTTCTTGGAAGAGCCTCTTTCTGAAATTACAAACGTCGGGCAGTTTCTCCCAGAACGAAGGTGCCAGCCCTGAAAGCTGTTGCTGCTCTTCACCTTCCCTCGGCAGCCTATGCACAGGAACAACAGCACTGGGGATACCTGCTTTCCCAGAGAGGTAACTTCTCATCGCTCTCGTTCTCGGAAGAGCCTCTTTCTGAAATAGCAAACGTTGGGCTGTTTCTCCCATAACGAAGGTGCAAGCCCTGAAATCTGTTGTTGCTCTTCACCTTCCCTCGGCAGCCTATGCACAGGAACAACAGCACTGGGGATACCTGCTTTCCCAGAGATGTAACTTCTCATCGCTCTCGTTCTCGGCAGAGACTCTTTCTGAAATTAAAAACTTCGGGCTGATTCTCCCAGGACGAAGGTGCCAGCCCTGAAAGCTGTTGCTGCTCTTCACCTTCCCTCGGCAGCCTATGCACAGAAACAACAACACTGGGGATGCCTGCTTTCCCAGAGACGTAACTTCTCAAAGCTCTCGTTCTCGGAAGAGCCTCTTTCTGAAACAGCAAACGTCGGGCTGTTTCTCCCAGAACGAAGGTGCAAGCCCTGAAAGCTGTTGCTGCTCTTCACCTTGCCTCGGCAGCCTATGCACAGGAACAACAGCACTGGGGATACCTGCTTTCCCAGAGACGTAACTTCTCATCGCTCTCGTTCTCGGCAGAGACTATTTCTGAAATTAAAAACTTCGGGCTGATTCTCCCAGGACGAAGGTGCCAGCCCTGAAAGCTGTTGCTGCTCTTCACCTTCCCTCGGCAGCCTATGCACAGAAACAACAACACTGGGGATGCCTGCTTTCCCAGAGACGTAACTTCTCAAAGCTCTCGTTCTCGGAAGAGCCTATTTCTGAAATAGCAAACGTCGGGCTGTTTCTCCCAGAACGAAGGTGCAAGCCCTGAAAGCTGTTGCTGCTCTTCACCTTCCCTCGGCAGCCTTTGCACAGGAACAACAGCACTGGGGATACCTGCTTTCCCAGAGACTTAAGGTCTCAACGCTCTCGTTCTTGGCAGAGCCTCTTTCTGAAATAGAAAACGTCGGGCAATTTCTCCCAGGATGAAGATGCCAGCCCTGAAAGCTGTTGCTGCTCTTCACCTTCCCTCGGCAGCATATGCACAGAAACAACAACACTGGGGATGCCTGCTTTCCCAGAGACGTAACTTCTCAAAGCTCTCGTTCTCGGAAGAGCCTCTTTCTGAAACAGCAAATGTCGTGCTGTTTCTCCCAGGATGAAGATGCCAGCCCTGAAAGCTGTTGCTGCTCTTCACCTTCCCTCGGCAGCCTATGCACAGGAACAACAGCACTGGGGATACCTGCTTTCCCAGAGACTTAAGGTCTCACCGCTCTCGTTCTTGGCAGAGCCTCTTTCTGAAATAGAAAACGTCGGGCAATTTCTCCCAGAACGAAGGTTCAAGCCCTGAAAGCTGTTGCTGCTCTTCACCTTCCCTCGGCAGCCTATGCACAGGAGCAACAGCACTGGGGATACCTGCTTTCCCAGTGACGTAACTTCTCATCGCTCTCGTTCTCGGAAGAGCCTGTTTATGAAACAGCAGACGTCGGGCTGTTTCTCCCAGGATGAAGATGCCAACTCTGAAAGCTGTTGCTGCTCTTCACCTTCCCTCGGCAGCCTATGCACAGGAACAACAGCACTGGGGATAGCTGCTTTCCCAGAGATGTAACTTCTCATCGCTCTCGTTCTCGGCAGAGACTCTTTCTGAAATTAAAAACTTCGGGCTGATTCTCCCAGGACGAAGGTGCCAGCCCTGAAAGCTGTTGCTGCTCTTCACCTTCCCTCGGCAGCCTATGCACAGGAACAACTGCACTGCGGATGCCTGCTTTCCCAGAGATGTAACTTCTCATCGCTCTCGTTCTCGGCAGAGCCTCTTTCTGAAACAGCAAATGTCGTGCTGTTTCTCCCAGGATGAAGATGCCAGCCCTGAAAGCTGTTGCTGCTCTTCACCTTCCCTCGGCAGCCTATGCACAGGAACAACTGCACTGGGGATACCTGCTTTCCCAGAGACGTAACTTCTCATCGCTCTCGTTCACGGCAGAGCCTGTTTCTGAAATAGCAAACGTCGGGCTGTTTCTCCCAGGATGAAGATGCCAGCCCTGAAAGCTGTTGCTGCTCTTCACCTTCCCTCGGCAGCCTATGCACAGGAGCAACAGCACTGGGGATACCTGCTTTCCCAGAGACGTAACTTCTCATCACTCTCGTTCTCGGCAGAGCCTCTTTCTGAAATAGAAAACGTCGGGCAGTTTCTCCCAGAACGAAGGTTCAAGCCCTGCAAGCTGTTGCTGCTCTTCACCTTGCCTCGGCAGCCTATGCACAGGAACAACAGCACTGGGGATACCTGCTTTCCCAGAGACGTAACTTCTCATCGCTCTCGTTCTCGGAAGAGCCTGTTTATGAAACAGCAGACGTCGGGCTGTTTCTCCCAGGATGAAGATGCCAACTCTGAAAGCTGTTGCTGCTCTTCACCTTCCCTCGGCAGCCTATGCACAGGAACAACAGCACTGGGGATACCTGCTTTCCCAGAGATGTAACTTCTCATCGCTCTCGTTCTCGGCAGAGACTCTTTCTGAAATTAAAAACTTCGGGCTGATTCTCCCAGGACGAAGGTGCCAGCCCTGAAAGCTGTTGCTGCTCTTCACCTTCCCTCGGCAGCCTATGCACAGGAACAACTGCACTGGGGATACCTGCTTTCCCAGAGACGTAACTTCTCATCGCTCTCGTTCTCGGCAGAGCCTCTTTCTGAAACAGCAAATGTCGTGCTGTTTCTCCCAGGATGAAGATGCCAGCCCTGAAAGCTGTTGCTGCTCTTCACCTTCCCTCGGCAGCCTATGCACAGGAACAACAGCACTGGGGATACCTGCTTTCCCAGAGACTTAAGGTCTCACCGCTCTCGTTCTTGGCAGAGCCTCTTTCTGAAATAGAAAACGTCGGGCAGTTTCTCCCAGAACGAAGGTTCAAGCCCTGAAAGCTGTTGCTGCTCTTCACCTTCCCTCGGCAGCCTATGCACAGGAGCAACAGCACTGGGGATACCTGCTTTCCCAGAGACGTAACTTCTCATCGCTCTCGCTCTCGGAAGAGCCTCTTTCTGAAATAGCAAACATCGGGCTGTTTCTCCCAGGATGAAGGTGCCAGCCCTGAAAGCTGTTGCTGATCTTCACCTTCCCTCGGCAGCCTATGCACAGGAAAAACAGCACCTGGGATACCTGCTTTCCCAGAGACGTAACTTCTCATCGCTCTCGTTCTCGGCAGAGCCTGTTTCTGAGACAGCAAACGTCGGGCTGTTTCTCCCAGGATGAAGATGCCAGCCCTGAAAGCTGTTGCTGCTCTTCACCTTCCCTCGGCAGCATATGCACAGGAACAACAACACTGGGGATACCTGCTTTCCCAGAGACGTAACTTCTCATTGCTCTCGTTCTCGGCAGAGCCTCTTTCTGAAATTAAAAACGTCGGGCTGATTCTCCCATAAAAAAGGTGCAAGCCCTGAAAGCTGTTGCTGCTCTTCACCTTCCCTCGGCAGCCTATGCAATGAAACAACAAGTCTGGGGATATCTGCTTTCACAGAGACGTAAGGTCTCACCGCTCTCGTTCTTGGCAGAGCCTCTTTCTGAAATAGAAAACGTTGGGCTATTTCTCCCAGAACAAAGGTGCCAGCCCTGAAAGCTGTTGCTGCTCTTCACCTTCCCTCGGCAGCCTATGCAACGAAACAACAACACTGGGGATACCTGCTTTCCCAGAGACGTAAGGTCTCACCTGTCTCGTTCTTGGAAGAGCCTCTTTCTGAAATTACAAACGTCGGGCAGTTTCTCCCAGAACGAAGGTGCCAGCCCTGAAAACTGTTGCTGCTCTTCACCTTCCCTCGGCAGCCTATGCACAGGAACAACAGCACTGGGGATACCTGCTTTCCCAGAGAGGTAACTTCTCATCGCTCTCGTTCTCGGCAGAGCCTCTTTCTGAAATAGCAAACGTTGGGCTGTTTCTCCCATAACGAAGGTGCAAGCCCTGAAATCTGTTGCTGCTCTTCACCTTCCCTCGGCAGCCTATGCACAGGAACAACAGCACTGGGGATACCTGCTTTCCCAGAGACGTAACTTCTCATCACTCTCGTTCTCGGCAGCACCTGTTTCTGAAATTAAAAACGTCAGGCTGATTCTCCCAGGACGAAGGTGCCAGCCCTGAAAGCTGTTGCTGCTCATCACCTTCCCTCGGCAGCCTATGCACAGAAACAACACCACTGGGGATACCTGCTTTCCCAGAGACGTAAGGTCTCACCGCTCTCGTTCTTGGCAGAGCCTCTTTCTGAAATAGAAAACGTCGGGCAATTTCTCCCAGAACGAAGGTTCAAGCCCTGAAAGCTGTTGCTGCTCTTCACCTTCCCTCGGCAGCCTATGCACAGGAACAACAGCACTGGGGATACCTGCTTTCCCAGAGACGTAACTTCTCATCGCTCTCATTCTCGGCAGAGCCTCTTTCTGAAACAGCAAACGTCGGGCTGTTTCTCCCAGGATGAAGATGCCAACTCTGAAAGCTGTTGCTGCTCTTCACCTTCCCTCGGCAGCCTATGCACAGGAACAACAGCACTGGGGATACCTGCTTTCCCAGAGACGTAAGGTCTCACCGCTCTCGTTCTTGGCAGAGCCTCTTTCTGAAATAGCAAACGTCGGGCTGTTTAGCTGAGGACGAAGGTGCCAGCCCTGAAAGCTGTTGCTGCTCTTCACCTTCCCTCGGCAGCCTATGCACAGAAACAACAACACTGGGGATACGTGCTTTCCCAGAGACGTAACTTCTCAAAGCTCTCGTTCTCGGAAGAGCCTCTTTCTGAAATAGCAAACGTCGGGCTGTTTCTCCCAGAACGAAGGTGCAAGCCCTGAAAGCTGTTGCTGCTCTTCACCTTCCCTCGGCAGCCTTTGCACAGGAACAACAGCACTGGGGATACCTGCTTTCCCAGAGACGTAACTTCTCATCGCTCTCGTTCTCGGCAGAGCCTATTTCTGAAACAGCAAACGTCGGGCTGTTTCTCCCAGGATGAAGATGCCAGCCCTGAAAGCTGTTGCTGCTCTTCACCTTCCCTCGGCAGCATATGCACAGGAACAACAGCACTGGGGATACCTGCTTTCCCAGAGACGTAACTTCTCATTGCTCTCGTTCTCGGCAGAGCCTCTTTCTGAAATTAAAAACGTCGGGCTGATTCTCCCATAAAAAAGGTGCAAGCCCTGAAAGCTGTTGCTGCTCTTCACCTTCCCTCGGAAGCCTATGCAATGAAACAACAACTCTGGGGATATCTGCTTTCCCAGAGACGTAAGGTCTCATCGCTCTCGTTCTTGGCAGAGACTCTTTCTGAAATAGAAAACGTTGGGCTATTTCTCCCAGAACAAAGGTGCCACCCCTGAAAGCTGTTGCTGCTCTTCACCTTCCCTCGGCAGCCTATGCAATGAAACAACAACACTGGGGATACCTGCTTTCCCAGAGACGTAAGGTCTCACCTGTCTCGTTCTTGGAAGAGCCTCTTTCTGAAATTACAAACGTCGGGCAGTTTCTCCCAGAACGAAGGTGCCAGCCCTGAAAACTGTTGCTGCTCTTCACCTTCCCTCGGCAGCCTATGCACAGGAACAACAGCACTGGGGATACCTGCTTTCCCAGAGAGGTAACTTCTCATCGCTCTCGTTCTCGGAAGAGCCTCTTTCTGAAATAGCAAACGTTGGGCTGTTTCTCCCATAACGAAGGTGCAAGCCCTGAAATCTGTTGTTGCTCTTCACCTTCCCTCGGCAGCCTATGCACAGGAACAACAGCACTGGGGATACCTGCTTTCCCAGAGACGTAACTTCTCATCACTCTCGTTCTCGGCAGCACCTGTTTCTGAAATTAAAAACGTCAGGCTGATTCTCCCAGGACGAAGGTGCCAGCCCTGAAAGCTGTTGCTGCTCTTCACCTCCCTCGGCAGCCTATGCAACGAAACAACACCACTGGGGATACCTGCTTTCCCAGAGATGTAAGGTCTCACCGCTCTCGTTCTTGGCAGAGCCTCTTTCTGAAATAGAAAACATCGGGCAATTTCTCCCAGAACGAAGGTTCAAGCCCTGAAAGCTGTTGCTGCTCTTCACCTTCCCTCGGCAGCCTATGCACAGGAACAACAGCACTGGGGATACCTGCTTTCCCAGAGACGTAACTTCTCATCGCTCTTGCTCTCGGCAGAGCCTGTTTCTGAAACAGCAAACTTCGGGCTGTTTCTCCCAGGATGAAGATGCCAACTCTGAAAGCTGTTGCTGCTCTTCACCTTCCCTCGGCAGCCTATGCACAGGAACAACAGCACTGGGGATACCTGCTTTCCCAGAGACGTAACTTCTCATCGCTCTCGTTCTCGGCAGAGCCTCTTTCTGATATTAAAAACGTCCTGCTGATTCTCCCAAGACGAAGGTGCCAGCCCTGAAAGCTGTTGCTGATCTTCACCTTCCCTCAGCAGCCTATGCACAGGAACAACAGCACTGGGGATACCTGCTTTCCCAGAGACGTAACTTCTCATCACTCTCGTTCTCGGAAGAGCCTCTTTCTGAAATAGAAAACGTCGGGCAGTTTCTCCCAGAACGAACGTTCAAGCCCTGCAAGCTGTTGCTGCTCTTCACCTTGCCTCGGCAGCCTATGCACAGGAACAACAGCACTGGGGATACCTGCTTTCCCAGAGATGTAACTTCTCATCGCTCTCGTTCTCTGCAGAGACTCTTTCTGAAATAGCAAACGTCGGGCTGATTCTCCCAGGACGAAGGTGCCAGCCCTGAAAGCTGTTGCTGCTCTTCACCTTCCCTCGGCAGCCTATGCACAGAAACAACAACACTGGGGATGCCTGCTTTCCCAGAGACGTAACTTCTCAAAGCTCTCGTTCTCGGAAGAGCCTCTTTCTGAAATAGCAAACGTCGGGCTGTTTCTCCCAGAACGAAGGTGCAAGCCCTGAAAGCTGTTGCTGCTCTTCACCTTCCCTCGGCAGCCTTTGCACAGGAACAACAGCACTGGGGATACCTGCTTTCCCAGAGACGTAACTTCTCATCGCTCTCGTTCTCGGCAGAGCCTATTTCTGAAACAGCAAACGTCGGGCTGTTTCTCCCAGGATGAAGATGCCAGCCCTGAAAGCTGTTGCTGCTCTTCACCTTCCCTCGGCAGCATATGCACAGGAACAACAACATGGGGATACCTGCTTTCCCAGAGACGTAACTTCTCATTGCTCTCGTTCTCGGCAGAGCCTCTTTCTGAAATTAAAAACGTCGGGCTGATTCTCCCATAAAAAAGGTGCAAGCCCTGAAAGCTGTTGCTGCTCTTCACCTTCCCTCGGAAGCCTATGCAATGAAACAACAACTCTGGGGATATCTGCTTTCCCAGAGACGTAAGGTCTCATCGCTCTCGTTCTTGGCAGAGACTCTTTCTGAAATAGAAAACGTTGGGCTATTTCTCCCAGAACAAAGGTGCCACCCCTGAAAGCTGTTGCTGCTCTTCACCTTCCCTCGGCAGCCTATGCAATGAAACAACAACACTGGGGATACCTGCTTTCCCAGAGACGTAAGGTCTCACCTGTCTCGTTCTTGGAAGAGCCTCTTTCTGAAATTACAAACGTCGGGCAGTTTCTCCCAGAACGAAGGTGCCAGCCCTGAAAGCTGTTGCTGCTCTTCACCTTCCCTCGGCAGCCTATGCACAGGAACAACAGCACTGGGGATACCTGCTTTCCCAGAGAGGTAACTTCTCATCGCTCTCGTTCTCGGAAGAGCCTCTTTCTGAAATAGCAAACGTTGGGCTGTTTCTCCCATAACGAAGGTGCAAGCCCTGAAATCTGTTGTTGCTCTTCACCTTCCCTCGGCAGCCTATGCACAGGAACAACAGCACTGGGGATACCTGCTTTCCCAGAGATGTAACTTCTCATCGCTCTCGTTCTCGGCAGAGACTCTTTCTGAAATTAAAAACTTCGGGCTGATTCTCCCAGGACGAAGGTGCCAGCCCTGAAAGCTGTTGCTGCTCTTCACCTTCCCTCGGCAGCCTATGCACAGAAACAACAACACTGGGGATGCCTGCTTTCCCAGAGACGTAACTTCTCAAAGCTCTCGTTCTCGGAAGAGCCTCTTTCTGAAACAGCAAACGTCGGGCTGTTTCTCCCAGAACGAAGGTGCAAGCCCTGAAAGCTGTTGCTGCTCTTCACCTTGCCTCGGCAGCCTATGCACAGGAACAACAGCACTGGGGATACCTGCTTTCCCAGAGACGTAACTTCTCATCGCTCTCGTTCTCGGCAGAGACTCTTTCTGAAATTAAAAACTTCGGGCTGATTCTCCCAGGACGAAGGTGCCAGCCCTGAAAGCTGTTGCTGCTCTTCACCTTCCCTCGGCAGCCTATGCACAGAAACAACAACACTGGGGATGCCTGCTTTCCCAGAGACGTAACTTCTCAAAGCTCTCGTTCTCGGAAGAGCCTATTTCTGAAATAGCAAACGTCGGGCTGTTTCTCCCAGAACGAAGGTGCAAGCCCTGAAAGCTGTTGCTGCTCTTCACCTTCCCTCGGCAGCCTTTGCACAGGAACAACAGCACTGGGGATACCTGCTTTCCCAGAGACTTAAGGTCTCACCGCTCTCGTTCTTGGCAGAGCCTCTTTCTGAAATAGAAAACGTCGGGCAATTTCTCCCAGGATGAAGATGCCAGCCCTGAAAGCTGTTGCTGCTCTTCACCTTCCCTCGGCAGCATATGCACAGAAACAACAACACTGGGGATGCCTGCTTTCCCAGAGACGTAACTTCTCAAAGCTCTCGTTCTCGGAAGAGCCTCTTTCTGAAACAGCAAATGTCGTGCTGTTTCTCCCAGGATGAAGATGCCAGCCCTGAAAGCTGTTGCTGCTCTTCACCTTCCCTCGGCAGCCTATGCACAGGAACAACAGCACTGGGGATACCTGCTTTCCCAGAGACTTAAGGTCTCACCGCTCTCGTTCTTGGCAGAGCCTCTTTCTGAAATAGAAAACGTCGGGCAATTTCTCCCAGAACGAAGGTTCAAGCCCTGAAAGCTGTTGCTGCTCTTCACCTTCCCTCGGCAGCCTATGCACAGGAGCAACAGCACTGGGGATACCTGCTTTCCCAGAGACGTAACTTCTCATCGCTCTCGTTCTCGGAAGAGCCTGTTTATGAAACAGCAGACGTCGGGCTGTTTCTCCCAGGATGAAGATGCCAACTCTGAAAGCTGTTGCTGCTCTTCACCTTCCCTCGGCAGCCTATGCACAGGAACAACAGCACTGGGGATAGCTGCTTTCCCAGAGATGTAGCTTCTCATCGCTCTCGTTCTCGGCAGAGACTCTTTCTGAAATTAAAAACTTCGGGCTGATTCTCCCAGGACGAAGGTGCCAGCCCTGAAAGCTGTTGCTGCTCTTCACCTTCCCTCGGCAGCCTATGCACAGGAACAACTGCACTGCGGATGCCTGCTTTCCCAGAGATGTAACTTCTCATCGCTCTCGTTCTCGGCAGAGCCTGTTTCTGAAACAGCAAATGTCGTGCTGTTTCTCCCAGGATGAAGATGCCAGCCCTGAAAGCTGTTGCTGCTCTTCACCTTCCCTCGGCAGCCTATGCACAGGAGCAACAGCACTGGGGATACCTGCTTTCCCAGAGACGTAACTTCTCATCACTCTCGTTCTCGGCAGAGCCTCTTTCTGAAATAGAAAACGTCGGGCAGTTTCTCCCAGAACGAAGGTTCAAGCCCTGCAAGCTGTTGCTGCTCTTCACCTTGCCTCGGCAGCCTATGCACAGGAACAACAGCACTGGGGATACCTGCTTTCCCAGAGACGTAACTTCTCATCGCTCTCGTTCTCGGAAGAGCCTGTTTATGAAACAGCAGACGTCGGGCTGTTTCTCCCAGGATGAAGATGCCAACTCTGAAAGCTGTTGCTGCTCTTCACCTTCCCTCGGCAGCCTATGCACAGGAACAACAGCACTGGGGATACCTGCTTTCCCAGAGATGTAACTTCTCATCGCTCTCGTTCTCGGCAGAGACTCTTTCTGAAATTAAAAACTTCGGGCTGATTCTCCCAGGACGAAGGTGCCAGCCCTGAAAGCTGTTGCTGCTCTTCACCTTCCCTCGGCAGCCTATGCACAGGAACAACTGCACTGCGGATGCCTGCTTTCCCAGAGACGTAACTTCTCATCGCTCTCGTTCTCGGCAGAGCCTCTTTCTGAAACAGCAAATGTCGTGCTGTTTCTCCCAGGATGAAGATGCCAGCCCTGAAAGCTGTTGCTGCTCTTCACCTTCCCTCGGCAGCCTATGCACAGGAACAACAGCACTGGGGATACCTGCTTTCCCAGAGACTTAAGGTCTCACCGCTCTCGTTCTTGGCAGAGCCTCTTTCTGAAATAGAAAACGTCGGGCAGTTTCTCCCAGAACGAAGGTTCAAGCCCTGAAAGCTGTTGCTGCTCTTCACCTTCCCTCGGCAGCCTATGCACAGGAGCAACAGCACTGGGGATACCTGCTTTCCCAGAGACGTAACTTCTCATCACTCTCGCTCTCGGAAGAGCCTCTTTCTGAAATAGCAAACGTCGGGCTGTTTCTCCCAGGATGAAGGTGCCAGCCCTGAAAGCTGTTGCTGATCTTCACCTTCCCTCGGCAGCCTATGCACAGGAAAAACAGCACCTGGGATACCTGCTTTCCCAGAGACGTAACTTCTCATCGCTCTCGTTCTCGGCAGAGCCTGTTTCTGAGACAGCAAACGTCGGGCTGTTTCTCCCAGGATGAAGATGCCAGCCCTGAAAGCTGTTGCTGCTCTTCACCTTCCCTCGGCAGCATATGCACAGGAACAACAACACTGGGGATACCTGCTTTCCCAGAGACGTAACTTCTCATTGCTCTCGTTCTCGGCAGAGCCTCTTTCTGAAATTAAAAACGTCGGGCTGATTCTCCCATAAAAAAGGTGCAAGCCCTGAAAGCTGTTGCTGCTCTTCACCTTCCCTCGGCAGCCTATGCAATGAAACAACAAGTCTGGGGATATCTGCTTTCACAGAGACGTAAGGTCTCACCGCTCTCGTTCTTGGCAGAGCCTCTTTCTGAAATAGAAAACGTTGGGCTATTTCTCCCAGAACAAAGGTGCCAGCCCTGAAAGCTGTTGCTGCTCTTCACCTTCCCTCGGCAGCCTATGCAACGAAACAACAACACTGGGGATACCTGCTTTCCCAGAGACGTAAGGTCTCACCTGTCTCGTTCTTGGAAGAGCCTCTTTCTGAAATTACAAACGTCGGGCAGTTTCTCCCAGAACGAAGGTGCCAGCCCTGAAAACTGTTGCTGCTCTTCACCTTCCCTCGGCAGCCTATGCACAGGAACAACAGCACTGGGGATACCTGCTTTCCCAGAGAGGTAACTTCTCATCGCTCTCGTTCTCGGCAGAGCCTCTTTCTGAAATAGCAAACGTTGGGCTGTTTCTCCCATAACGAAGGTGCAAGCCCTGAAATCTGTTGCTGCTCTTCACCTTCCCTCGGCAGCCTATGCACAGGAACAACAGCACTGGGGATACCTGCTTTCCCAGAGACGTAACTTCTCATCACTCTCGTTCTCGGCAGCACCTGTTTCTGAAATTAAAAACGTCAGGCTGATTCTCCCAGGACGAAGGTGCCAGCCCTGAAAGCTGTTGCTGCTCTTCACCTTCCCTCGGCAGCCTATGCACAGAAACAACAACACTGGGGATACGTGCTTTCCCAGAGACGTAACTTCTCAAAGCTCTCGTTCTCGGAAGAGCCTCTTTCTGAAATAGCAAACGTCGGGCTGTTTCTCCCAGAACGAAGGTGCAAGCCCTGAAAGCTGTTGCTGCTCTTCACCTTCCCTCGGCAGCCTTTGCACAGGAACAACAGCACTGGGGATACCTGCTTTCCCAGAGACGTAACTTCTCATCGCTCTCGTTCTCGGCAGAGCCTATTTCTGAAACAGCAAACGTCGGGCTGTTTCTCCCAGGATGAAGATGCCAGCCCTGAAAGCTGTTGCTGCTCTTCACCTTCCCTCGGCAGCATATGCACAGGAACAACAGCACTGGGGATACCTGCTTTCCCAGAGACGTAACTTCTCATTGCTCTCGTTCTCGGCAGAGCCTCTTTCTGAAATTAAAAACGTCGGGCTGATTCTCCCATAAAAAAGGTGCAAGCCCTGAAAGCTGTTGCTGCTCTTCACCTTCCCTCGGAAGCCTATGCAATGAAACAACAACTCTGGGGATATCTGCTTTCCCAGAGACGTAAGGTCTCATCGCTCTCGTTCTTGGCAGAGACTCTTTCTGAAATAGAAAACGTTGGGCTATTTCTCCCAGAACAAAGGTGCCACCCCTGAAAGCTGTTGCTGCTCTTCACCTTCCCTCGGCAGCCTATGCAATGAAACAACAACACTGGGGATACCTGCTTTCCCAGAGACGTAAGGTCTCACCTGTCTCGTTCTTGGAAGAGCCTCTTTCTGAAATTACAAACGTCGGGCAGTTTCTCCCAGAACGAAGGTGCCAGCCCTGAAAACTGTTGCTGCTCTTCACCTTCCCTCGGCAGCCTATGCACAGGAACAACAGCACTGGGGATACCTGCTTTCCCAGAGAGGTAACTTCTCATCGCTCTCGTTCTCGGAAGAGCCTCTTTCTGAAATAGCAAACGTTGGGCTGTTTCTCCCATAACGAAGGTGCAAGCCCTGAAATCTGTTGTTGCTCTTCACCTTCCCTCGGCAGCCTATGCACAGGAACAACAGCACTGGGGATACCTGCTTTCCCAGAGACGTAACTTCTCATCACTCTCGTTCTCGGCAGCACCTGTTTCTGAAATTAAAAACGTCAGGCTGATTCTCCCAGGACGAAGGTGCCAGCCCTGAAAGCTGTTGCTGCTCTTCACCTCCCTCGGCAGCCTATGCAACGAAACAACACCACTGGGGATACCTGCTTTCCCAGAGATGTAAGGTCTCACCGCTCTCGTTCTTGGCAGAGCCTCTTTCTGAAATAGAAAACATCGGGCAATTTCTCCCAGAACGAAGGTTCAAGCCCTGAAAGCTGTTGCTGCTCTTCACCTTCCCTCGGCAGCCTATGCACAGGAACAACAGCACTGGGGATACCTGCTTTCCCAGAGACGTAACTTCTCATCGCTCTTGCTCTCGGCAGAGCCTGTTTCTGAAACAGCAAACTTCGGGCTGTTTCTCCCAGGATGAAGATGCCAACTCTGAAAGCTGTTGCTGCTCTTCACCTTCCCTCGGCAGCCTATGCACAGGAACAACAGCACTGGGGATACCTGCTTTCCCAGAGACGTAACTTCTCATCGCTCTCGTTCTCGGCAGAGCCTCTTTCTGATATTAAAAACGTCCTGCTGATTCTCCCAAGACGAAGGTGCCAGCCCTGAAAGCTGTTGCTGATCTTCACCTTCCCTCAGCAGCCTATGCACAGGAACAACAGCACTGGGGATACCTGCTTTCCCAGAGACGTAACTTCTCATTGGTCTCGCTCTCGAAATAGACTCTTTCTGAAATAGCAAACTTCAGGCAGTTTCTCCCAGGACGAAGGTGCCAGCCCTGAAAGCTGTTGCTGCTCTTCACCTTCCCTCGGCAGCCTATGCACAGGAACAACTGCACTGGGGATACCTGCTTTCCCAGAGACGTAACTTCTCATCGCTCTCGTTCACGGCAGAGCCTGTTTCTGAAATAGCAAACGTCGGGCTGTTTCTCCCAGGATGAAGATGCCAGCCCTGAAAGCTGTTGCTGCTCTTCACCTTCCCTCAGCAGCCTATGCACAGGAGCAACAGCACTGGGGATACCTGCTTTCCCAGAGACGTAACTTCTCATCACTCTCGTTCTCGGCAGAGGCTCTTTCTGAAATAGAAAACGTCGGGCAGTTTCTCCCAGAACGAACGTTCAAGCCCTGCAAGCTGTTGCTGCTCTTCACCTTGCCTCGGCAGCCTATGCACAGGAACAACAGCACTGGGGATACCTGCTTTCCCAGAGATGTAACTTCTCATCGCTCTCGTTCTCTGCAGAGACTCTTTCTGAAATAGCAAACGTCGGGCTGATTCTCCCAGGACGAAGGTGCCAGCCCTGAAAGCTGTTGCTGCTCTTCACCTTCCCTCGGCAGCCTATGCACAGAAACAACAACACTGGGGATGCCTGCTTTCCCAGAGACGTAACTTCTCAAAGCTCTCGTTCTCGGAAGAGCCTCTTTCTGAAATAGCAAACGTCGGGCTGTTTCTCCCAGAACGAAGGTGCAAGCCCTGAAAGCTGTTGCTGCTCTTCACCTTCCCTCGGCAGCCTTTGCACAGGAACAACAGCACTGGGGATACCTGCTTTCCCAGAGACGTAACTTCTCATCGCTCTCGTTCTCGGCAGAGCCTATTTCTGAAACAGCAAACGTCGGGCTGTTTCTCCCAGGATGAAGATGCCAGCCCTGAAAGCTGTTGCTGCTCTTCACCTTCCCTCGGCAGCATATGCACAGGAACAACAACATGGGGATACCTGCTTTCCCAGAGACGTAACTTCTCATTGCTCTCGTTCTCGGCAGAGCCTCTTTCTGAAATTAAAAACGTCGGGCTGATTCTCCCATAAAAAAGGTGCAAGCCCTGAAAGCTGTTGCTGCTCTTCACCTTCCCTCGGAAGCCTATGCAATGAAACAACAACTCTGGGGATATCTGCTTTCCCAGAGACGTAAGGTCTCATCGCTCTCGTTCTTGGCAGAGACTCTTTCTGAAATAGAAAACGTTGGGCTATTTCTCCCAGAACAAAGGTGCCACCCCTGAAAGCTGTTGCTGCTCTTCACCTTCCCTCGGCAGCCTATGCAATGAAACAACAACACTGGGGATACCTGCTTTCCCAGAGACGTAAGGTCTCACCTGTCTCGTTCTTGGAAGAGCCTCTTTCTGAAATTACAAACGTCGGGCAGTTTCTCCCAGAACGAAGGTGCCAGCCCTGAAAGCTGTTGCTGCTCTTCACCTTCCCTCGGCAGCCTATGCACAGGAACAACAGCACTGGGGATACCTGCTTTCCCAGAGAGGTAACTTCTCATCGCTCTCGTTCTCGGAAGAGCCTCTTTCTGAAATAGCAAACGTTGGGCTGTTTCTCCCATAACGAAGGTGCAAGCCCTGAAATCTGTTGTTGCTCTTCACCTTCCCTCGGCAGCCTATGCACAGGAACAACAGCACTGGGGATACCTGCTTTCCCAGAGATGTAACTTCTCATCGCTCTCGTTCTCGGCAGAGACTCTTTCTGAAATTAAAAACTTCGGGCTGATTCTCCCAGGACGAAGGTGCCAGCCCTGAAAGCTGTTGCTGCTCTTCACCTTCCCTCGGCAGCCTATGCACAGAAACAACAACACTGGGGATGCCTGCTTTCCCAGAGACGTAACTTCTCAAAGCTCTCGTTCTCGGAAGAGCCTCTTTCTGAAACAGCAAACGTCGGGCTGTTTCTCCCAGAACGAAGGTGCAAGCCCTGAAAGCTGTTGCTGCTCTTCACCTTGCCTCGGCAGCCTATGCACAGGAACAACAGCACTGGGGATACCTGCTTTCCCAGAGACGTAACTTCTCATCGCTCTCGTTCTCGGCAGAGACTATTTCTGAAATTAAAAACTTCGGGCTGATTCTCCCAGGACGAAGGTGCCAGCCCTGAAAGCTGTTGCTGCTCTTCACCTTCCCTCGGCAGCCTATGCACAGAAACAACAACACTGGGGATGCCTGCTTTCCCAGAGACGTAACTTCTCAAAGCTCTCGTTCTCGGAAGAGCCTATTTCTGAAATAGCAAACGTCGGGCTGTTTCTCCCAGAACGAAGGTGCAAGCCCTGAAAGCTGTTGCTGCTCTTCACCTTCCCTCGGCAGCCTTTGCACAGGAACAACAGCACTGGGGATACCTGCTTTCCCAGAGACTTAAGGTCTCAACGCTCTCGTTCTTGGCAGAGCCTCTTTCTGAAATAGAAAACGTCGGGCAATTTCTCCCAGGATGAAGATGCCAGCCCTGAAAGCTGTTGCTGCTCTTCACCTTCCCTCGGCAGCATATGCACAGAAACAACAACACTGGGGATGCCTGCTTTCCCAGAGACGTAACTTCTCAAAGCTCTCGTTCTCGGAAGAGCCTCTTTCTGAAACAGCAAATGTCGTGCTGTTTCTCCCAGGATGAAGATGCCAGCCCTGAAAGCTGTTGCTGCTCTTCACCTTCCCTCGGCAGCCTATGCACAGGAACAACAGCACTGGGGATACCTGCTTTCCCAGAGACTTAAGGTCTCACCGCTCTCGTTCTTGGCAGAGCCTCTTTCTGAAATAGAAAACGTCGGGCAATTTCTCCCAGAACGAAGGTTCAAGCCCTGAAAGCTGTTGCTGCTCTTCACCTTCCCTCGGCAGCCTATGCACAGGAGCAACAGCACTGGGGATACCTGCTTTCCCAGAGACGTAACTTCTCATCGCTCTCGTTCTCGGAAGAGCCTGTTTATGAAACAGCAGACGTCGGGCTGTTTCTCCCAGGATGAAGATGCCAACTCTGAAAGCTGTTGCTGCTCTTCACCTTCCCTCGGCAGCCTATGCACAGGAACAACAGCACTGGGGATAGCTGCTTTCCCAGAGATGTAACTTCTCATCGCTCTCGTTCTCGGCAGAGACTCTTTCTGAAATTAAAAACTTCGGGCTGATTCTCCCAGGACGAAGGTGCCAGCCCTGAAAGCTGTTGCTGCTCTTCACCTTCCCTCGGCAGCCTATGCACAGGAACAACTGCACTGCGGATGCCTGCTTTCCCAGAGATGTAACTTCTCATCGCTCTCGTTCTCGGCAGAGCCTCTTTCTGAAACAGCAAATGTCGTGCTGTTTCTCCCAGGATGAAGATGCCAGCCCTGAAAGCTGTTGCTGCTCTTCACCTTCCCTCGGCAGCCTATGCACAGGAACAACTGCACTGGGGATACCTGCTTTCCCAGAGACGTAACTTCTCATCGCTCTCGTTCACGGCAGAGCCTGTTTCTGAAATAGCAAACGTCGGGCTGTTTCTCCCAGGATGAAGATGCCAGCCCTGAAAGCTGTTGCTGCTCTTCACCTTCCCTCGGCAGCCTATGCACAGGAGCAACAGCACTGGGGATACCTGCTTTCCCAGAGACGTAACTTCTCATCACTCTCGTTCTCGGCAGAGCCTCTTTCTGAAATAGAAAACGTCGGGCAGTTTCTCCCAGAACGAAGGTTCAAGCCCTGCAAGCTGTTGCTGCTCTTCACCTTGCCTCGGCAGCCTATGCACAGGAACAACAGCACTGGGGATACCTGCTTTCCCAGAGACGTAACTTCTCATCGCTCTCGTTCTCGGAAGAGCCTGTTTATGAAACAGCAGACGTCGGGCTGTTTCTCCCAGGATGAAGATGCCAACTCTGAAAGCTGTTGCTGCTCTTCACCTTCCCTCGGCAGCCTATGCACAGGAACAACAGCACTGGGGATACCTGCTTTCCCAGAGATGTAACTTCTCATCGCTCTCGTTCTCGGCAGAGACTCTTTCTGAAATTAAAAACTTCGGGCTGATTCTCCCAGGACGAAGGTGCCAGCCCTGAAAGCTGTTGCTGCTCTTCACCTTCCCTCGGCAGCCTATGCACAGGAACAACTGCACTGGGGATACCTGCTTTCCCAGAGACGTAACTTCTCATCGCTCTCGTTCTCGGCAGAGCCTCTTTCTGAAACAGCAAATGTCGTGCTGTTTCTCCCAGGATGAAGATGCCAGCCCTGAAAGCTGTTGCTGCTCTTCACCTTCCCTCGGCAGCCTATGCACAGGAACAACAGCACTGGGGATACCTGCTTTCCCAGAGACTTAAGGTCTCACCGCTCTCGTTCTTGGCAGAGCCTGTTTCTGAGACAGCAAACGTCGGGCTGTTTCTCCCAGGATGAAGATGCCAGCCCTGAAAGCTGTTGCTGCTCTTCACCTTCCCTCGGCAGCATATGCACAGGAACAACAACACTGGGGATACCTGCTTTCCCAGAGACGTAACTTCTCATTGCTCTCGTTCTCGGCAGAGCCTCTTTCTGAAATTAAAAACGTCGGGCTGATTCTCCCATAAAAAAGGTGCAAGCCCTGAAAGCTGTTGCTGCTCTTCACCTTCCCTCGGCAGCCTATGCAATGAAACAACAACACTGGGGATATCTGCTTTCACAGAGACGTAAGGTCTCACCGCTCTCGTTCTCGGCAGAGCCTCTTTCTGAAATAGAAAACGTTGGGCTATTTCTCCCAGAACAAAGGTGCCAGCCCTGAAAGCTGTTGCTGCTCTTCACCTTCCCTCGGCAGCCTATGCAATGAAACAACAACACTGGGGATATCTGCTTTCACAGAGACGTAAGGTCTCACCGCTCTCGTTCTTGGCAGAGCCTCTTTCTGAAATAGAAAACGTTGGGCTATTTCTCCCAGAACAAAGGTGCCAGCCCTGAAAGCTGTTGCTGCTCTTCACCTTCCCTCGGCAGCCTATGCAACGAAACAACAACACTGGGGATACCTGCTTTCCCAGAGACGTAAGGTCTCACCTGTCTCGTTCTTGGAAGAGCCTCTTTCTGAAATTACAAACGTCGGGCAGTTTCTCCCAGAACGAAGGTGCCAGCCCTGAAAACTGTTGCTGCTCTTCACCTTCCCTCGGCAGCCTATGCACAGGAACAACAGCACTGGGGATACCTGCTTTCCCAGAGAGGTAACTTCTCATCGCTCTCGTTCTCGGCAGAGCCTCTTTCTGAAATAGCAAACGTTGGGCTGTTTCTCCCATAACGAAGGTGCAAGCCCTGAAATCTGTTGCTGCTCATCACCTTCCCTCGGCAGCCTATGCACAGAAACAACACCACTGGGGATACCAGCTTTCCCAGAGACGTAAGGTCTCACCGCTCTCGTTCTTGGCAGAGCCTCTTTCTGAAATAGAAAACGTCGGGCAATTTCTCCCAGAACGAAGGTTCAAGCCCTGAAAGCTGTTGCTGCTCTTCACCTTCCCTCGGCAGCCTATGCACAGGAACAACAGCACTGGGGATACCTGCTTTCCCAGAGACGTAACTTCTCATTGGTCTCGCTCTCGAAATAGCCTCTTTCTGAAATAGCAAACTTCACGCAGTTTCTCCCAGGACGAAGGTGCCAGCCCAGAAAGCTGTTGCTGCTCTTCACCTTCCCTCGGCAGCCTATGCACAGGAAAAACTGCACTGGGGATACCTGCTTTCCCAGAGACGTAACTTCTCATCGCTCTCATTCTCGGCAGAGCCTGTTTGTGAAACAGCAAACGTCGGGCTGTTTCTCCCAGGATGAAGATGCCAGCCCTGAAAGCTGTTGCTGCTCTTCACCTTCCCTCGGCAGCCTATGCACAGGAACAACAGCACTGGGAATACCTGCTTTCCCAGAGACGTAACTTCTCATCGCTCTGATTCTCGGCAGAGCCTGTTTCTGAAACAGCAAACATCGGGCTGTTTCTCCCAGGATGAAGATGCCAACTCTGAAAGCTGTTGCTGCTCTTCACCTTCCCTCGGCAGCCTATGCACAGGAACAACAGCACTGGGGATACCTGCTTTCCCAGAGACGTAAGGTCTCACCGCTCTCGTTCTTGGCAGAGCCTCTTTCTGAAATAGCAAACGTCGGGCTGTTTAGCTCAGGACGAAGGTGCCAGCCCTGAAAGCTGTTGCTGCTCTTCACCTTCCCTCGGCAGCCTATGCACAGGAACAACAGCACTGGGGATACCTGCTTTCCCAGAGACGTAACTTCTCATCGCTCTCATTCTCGGCAGAGCCTGTTTCTGAAACAGCAAACGTCGGGCTGTTTCTCCCAGGATGAAGATGCCAGCCCTGAAAGCTGTTGCTGCTCTTCACCTTCCCTCGGCAGCCTATGCACAGGAACAACAGCACTGGGGATACCTGCTTTCCCAGAGACGTAACTTCTCATCGCTCTCGTTCTCGGCAGAGCCTCTTTCTGATATTAAAAACGTCCTGCTGATTCTCCCAGGACGAAGGTGCCAGCCCTGAAAGCTGTTGCTGATCTTCACCTTCCCTCAGCAGCCTATGCACAGGAACAACAGCACTGGGGATACCTGCTTTCCCAGAGACGTAACTTCTCATTGGTCTCGCTCTCGAAATAGCCTCTTTCTGAAATAGCAAACTTCAAGCAGTTTCTCCCAGGATGAAGATGCCAGCCCTGAAAGCTGTTGCTGCTCTTCACCTTCCCTCGGCAGCCTATGCACAGGAAGAACAGCACTGGGGATACCTGCTTTCCCAGAGACGTAACTTCTCATCGCTCTCATTCTCGGCAGAGCCTGTTTCTGAAACAGCAAACGTCGGGCTGTTTCTCCCAGGATGAAGATGCCAACTCTGAAAGCTGTTGCTGCTCTTCACCTTCCCTCGGCAGCCTATGCACAGGAACAACAGCACTGGGGATACCTGCTTTCCCAGAGACGTAACTTCTCATTGGTCTCGCTCTCGAAATAGCCTCTTTCTGAAATAGCAAACTTCACGCAGTTTCTCCCAGGACGAAGGTGCCAGCCCAGAAAGCTGTTGCTGCTCTTCACCTTCCCTCGGCAGCCTATGCACAGGAAAAACTGCACTGGGGATACCTGCTTTCCCAGAGACGTAACTTCTCATCGCTCTCATTCTCGGCAGAGCCTGTTTGTGAAACAGCAAACGTCGGGCTGTTTCTCCCAGGATGAAGATGCCAGCCCTGAAAGCTGTTGCTGCTCTTCACCTTCCCTCGGCAGCCTATGCACAGGAACAACAGCACTGGGAATACCTGCTTTCCCAGAGACGTAACTTCTCATCGCTCTGATTCTCGGCAGAGCCTGTTTCTGAAACAGCAAACATCGGGCTGTTTCTCCCAGGATGAAGATGCCAACTCTGAAAGCTGTTGCTGCTCTTCACCTTCCCTCGGCAGCCTATGCACAGGAACAACAGCACTGGGGATACCTGCTTTCCCAGAGACGTAAGGTCTCACCGCTCTCGTTCTTGGCAGAGCCTCTTTCTGAAATAGCAAACGTCGGGCTGTTTAGCTCAGGACGAAGGTGCCAGCCCTGAAAGCTGTTGCTGCTCTTCACCTTCCCTCGGCAGCCTATGCACAGGAACAACAGCACTGGGGATACCTGCTTTCCCAGAGACGTAACTTCTCATCGCTCTCATTCTCGGCAGAGCCTGTTTCTGAAACAGCAAACGTCGGGCTGTTTCTCCCAGGATGAAGATGCCAGCCCTGAAAGCTGTTGCTGCTCTTCACCTTCCCTCGGCAGCCTATGCACAGGAACAACAGCACTGGGGATACCTGCTTTCCCAGAGACGTAACTTCTCATCGCTCTCATTCTCGGCAGAGCCTGTTTCTGAAACAGCAAACGTCGGGCTGTTTCTCCCAGGATGAAGATGCCAACTCTGAAAGCTGTTGCTGCTCTTCACCTTCCCTCGGCAGCCTATGCACAGGAACAACAGCACTGGGGATACCTGCTTTCCCAGAGACGTAAGGTCTCACCGCTCTCGTTCTTGGCAGAGCCTCTTTCTGAAATAGCAAACGTCGGGCTGTTTAGCTCAGGACGAAGGTGCCAGCCCTGAAAGCTGTTGCTGCTCTTCACCATCCCTCGGCATCCTATGCACAGAAACAACAACACTGGTGATACGTGCTTTCCCAGAGACGTAACTTCTCAAAGCTCTCGTTCTCGGAAGAGCCTCTTTCTGAAATAGAAAACGTCGGGCAATTTCTCCCAGAACGAAGGTTCAAGCCCTGAAAGCTGTTGCTGGTCTTCACCTTCCCTCGGCAGCCTATGCACAGGAGCAACAGCACTGGGGATACCTGCTTTCCCAGAGACGTAACTTCTCATCGCTCTCGTTCTCGGAAGAGCCTGTTTATGAAACAGCAGACGTCGGGCTGTTTCTCCCAGGATGAAGATGCCAACTCTGAAAGCTGTTGCTGCTCTTCACCTTCCCTCGGCAGCCTATGCACAGGAACAACAGCACTGGGGATACCTGCTTTCCCAGAGACGTAAGGTCTCACCGCTCTCGTTCTTGGCAGAGCCTCTTTCTGAAATAGAAAACGTCGGGCAATTTCTCCCAGAACGAAGGTTCAAGCCCTGAAAGCTGTTGCTGCTCTTCACCTTCCCTCGGCAGCCTATGCACAGGAGCAACAGCACTGGGGATACCTGCTTTCCCAGAGACGTAACTTCTCATCGCTCTCGTTCTCGGAAGAGCCTGTTTCTGAAACAGCAGACGTCGGGCTGTTTCTCCCAGGATGAAGATGCCAACTCTGAAAGCTGTTGCTGCTCTTCACCTTCCCTCGGCAGCCTATGCACAGGAACAACTGCACTGCGGATGCCTGCTTTCCCAGAGACGTAACTTCTCATCGCTCTCGTTCTCGGCAGAGCCTCTTTCTGAAACAGCAAATGTCGTGCTGTTTCTCCCAGGATGAAGATGCCAGCCCTGAAAGCTGTTGCTGCTCTTCACCTTCCCTCGGCAGCCTATGCACAGGAACAACTGCACTGGGGATACCTGCTTTCCCAGAGACGTAACTTCTCATCGCTCTCGTTCACGGCAGAGCCTGTTTCTGAAATAGCAAACGTCGGGCTGTTTCTCCCAGGATGAAGATGCCAGCCCTGAAAGCTGTTGCTGCTCTTCACCTTCCCTCGGCAGCCTATGCACAGGAGCAACAGCACTGGGGATACCTGCTTTCCCAGAGACGTAACTTCTCATCACTCTCGTTCTCGGCAGAGCCTCTTTCTGAAACAGCAAATGTCGTGCTGTTTCTCCCAGGATGAAGATGCCAGCCCTGAAAGCTGTTGCTGCTCTTCACCTTCCCTCGGCAGCCTATGCACAGGAACAACAGCACTGGGGATACCTGCTTTCCCAGAGACTTAAGGTCTCACCGCTCTCGTTCTTGGCAGAGCCTCTTTCTGAAATAGAAAACGTCGGGCAGTTTCTCCCAGAACGAAGGTTCAAGCCCTGAAAGCTGTTGCTGCTCTTCACCTTCCCTCGGCAGCCTATGCACAGGAGCAACAGCACTGGGGATACCTGCTTTCCCAGAGACGTAACTTCTCATCGCTCTCGCTCTCGGAAGAGCCTCTTTCTGAAATACCAAACGTCGGGCTGTTTCTCCCAGGATGAAGGTGCCAGCCCTGAAAGCTGTTGCTGATCTTCACCTTCGCTCGGCAGCCTATGCACAGGAAAAACAGCACCTGGGATACCTGCTTTCCCAGAGACGTAACTTCTCATCGCTCTCGTTCTCGGCAGAGCCTGTTTCTGAGACAGCAAACGTCGGGCTGTTTCTCCCAGGATGAAGATGCCAGCCCTGAAAGCTGTTGCTGCTCTTCACCTTCCCTCGGCAGCATATGCACAGGAACAACAACACTGGGGATACCTGCTTTCCCAGAGACGTAACTTCTCATTGCTCTCGTTCTCGGCAGAGCCTCTTTCTGAAATTAAAAACGTCAGGCTGATTCTCCCATAAAAAAGGTGCAAGCCCTGAAAGCTGTTGCTGCTCTTCACCTTCCCTCGGCAGCCTATGCACAGAAACAACAACACTGGGGATATCTGCTTTCACAGAGACGTAATGTCTCACCGCTCTCGTTTTTGGCAGAGCCTCTTTCTGAAATAGAAAACGTTGGGCTATTTCTCCCAGAACAAAGGTGCCAGCCCTGAAAGCTGTTGCTGCTCTTCACCTTCCCTCGGCAGCCTATGCAACGAAACAACAACACTGGGGATACCTGCTTTCCCAGAGACGTAAGGTCTCACCTGTCTCGTTCTTGGAAGAGCCTTTTTCTGAAATTACAAACGTCGGGCAGTTTCTCCCAGAACGAAGCTGCCAGCCCTGAAAACTGTTGCTGCTCTTCACCTTCCCTCGGCAGCCTATGCACAGGAACAACAGCACTGGGGATACCTGCTTTCCCAGAGAGGTAACTTCTCATCGCTCTCGTTCTCGGCAGAGCCTCTTTCTGAAATAGCAAACGTTGGGCTGTTTCTCCCATAACGAAGGTGCATCCCTGAAATCTGTTGCTGCTCTTCACCTTCCCTCGGCAGCCTATGCACAGGAACAACAGCACTGGGGATACCTGCTTTCCCAGAGACGTAACTTCTCATCACTCTCGTTCTCGGCAGCGCCTCTTTCTGAAATAGAAAACGTCGGGCAATTTCTCCGAGAACGAAGGTTCAAGCCCTGAAAGCTGTTGCTGCTCTTCACCTTCCCTCGGCAGCCTATGCACAGGAACAACAGCACTGGGGATACCTGCTTTCCCAGAGACGTAACTTCTCATTGGTCTCGCTCTCGAAATAGCCTCTTTCTGAAATAGCAAACTTCACGCAGTTTCTCCCAGGACGAAGGTGCCAGCCCTGAAAGCTGTTGCTGCTCTTCACCTTCCCTCGGCAGCCTATGCACAGGAAAAACTGCACTGGGGATACCTGCTTTCCCAGAGACGTAACTTCTCATCGCTCTCATTCTCGGCAGAGCCTGTTTGTGAAACAGCAAACGTCGGGCTGTTTCTCCCAGGATGAAGATGCCAGCCCTGAAAGCTGTTGCTGCTCTTCACCTTCCCTCGGCAGCCTATGCACAGGAACAACAGCACTGGGGATACCTGCTTTCCCAGAGACGTAACTTCTCATCGCTCTCATTCTCAGCAGAGCCTGTTTCTGAAACAGCAAACGTCGGGCTGTTTCTCCCAGGATGAAGATGCCAGCCCTGAAAGCTGTTGCTGCTCTTCACCTTGCCTCGGCAGCCTATGCAGAGGAACAACAGCACTGGGGATACCTGCTTTCCCAGAGACGTAACTTCTCATCGCTCTCGTTCTCGGCAGAGCCTCTTTCTGATATTAAAAACGTCCTGCTGATTCTCCCAGGACGAAGGTGCCAGCCCTGAAAGCTGTTGCTGATCTTCACCTTCCCTCAGCAGCCTATGCACAGGAACAACAGCACTGGGGATACCTGCTTTCCCAGAGACGTAACTTCTCATTGGTCTCGCTCTCGAAATAGCCTCTTTCTGAAATAGCAAACTTCAAGCAGTTTCTCCCAGGATGAAGATGCCAGCCCTGAAAGCTGTTGCTGCTCTTCACCTTCCCTCGGCAGCCTATGCACAGGAAGAACAGCACTGGGGATACCTGCTTTCCCAGAGACGTAACTTCTCATCGCTCTCATTCTCGGCAGAGCCTGTTTCTGAAACAGCAAACGTCGGGCTGTTTCTCCCAGGATGAAGATGCCAACTCTGAAAGCTGTTGCTGCTCTTCACCTTCCCTCGGCAGCCTATGCACAGGAACAACAGCACTGGGGATACCTGCTTTCCCAGAGACGTAAGGTCTCACCGCTCTCGTTCTTGGCAGAGCCTCTTTCTGAAATAGCAAACGTCGGGCTGTTTAGCTCAGGACGAAGGTGCCAGCCCTGAAAGCTGTTGCTGCTCTTCACCATCCCTCGGCATCCTATGCACAGAAACAACAACACTGGTGATACGTGCTTTCCCAGAGACGTAACTTCTCAAAGCTCTCGTTCTCGGAAGAGCCTCTTTCTGAAATAGCAAACGTCGGGCAGTTTCTCCCAGAACGAAGGTTCAAGCCCTGAAAGCTGTTGCTGCTCTTCACCTTGCCTCGGCAGCCTATGCACAGGAACAACAGCACTGGGGATACCTGCTTTCCCAGAGACGTAACTTCTCATCGCTCTCGTTCTCGGAAGAGCCTGTTTATGAAACAGCATATGTCGGGCTGTTTCTCCCAGGATGAAGATGCCAACTCTGAAAGCTGTTGCTGCTCTTCACCTTCCCTCGGCAGCCTATGCACAGGAACAACAGCACTGGGGATACCTGCTTTCCCAGAGACTTAAGGTCTCACCGCTCTCGTTCTTGGCAGAGCCTCTTTCTGAAATAGAAAACGTCGCGCAATTTCTCCCAGAACGAAGGTTCAAGCCCTGAAAGCTGTTGCTGCTCTTCACCTTCCCTCGGCAGCCTATGCACAGGAGCAACAGCAGTGGGGATACCTGCTTTCCCAGAGACGTAACTTCTCATCGCTCTCGTTCTCGGAAGAGCCTGTTTATGAAACAGCAGACGTCGGGCTGTTTCTCCCAGGATGAAGATGCCAACTCTGAAAGCTGTTGCTGCTCTTCACCTTCCCTCGGCAGCCTATGCACAGGAACAACAGCACTGGGGATACCTGCTTTCCCAGAGATGTAACTTCTCATCGCTCTCGTTCTCGGCAGAGACTCTTTCTGAAATTAAAAACTTCGGGCTGATTCTCCCAGGACGAAGGTGCCAGCCCTGAAAGCTGTTGCTGCTCTTCACCTTCCCTCGGCAGCCTATGCACAGGAACAACTGCACTGCGGATGCCTGCTTTCCCAGAGACGTAACTTCTCATCGCTCTCGTTCTCGGCAGAGCCTCTTTCTGAAACAGCAAATGTCGTGCTGTTTTTCCCAGGATGAAGATGCCACCCCTGAAAGCTGTTGCTGCTCTTCACCTTCCCTCGGCAGCCTATGCACAGGAACAACAGCACTGGGGATACCTGCTTTCCCAGAGACGTAACTTCTCATCGCTCTCGTTCACGGCAGAGCCTGTTTCTGAAATAGCAAACGTCGGGCTGTTTCTCCCAGGATGAAGATGCCAGCCCTGAAAGCTGTTGCTGCTCTTCACCTTCCCTCGGCAGCCTATGCACAGGAGCAACAGCACTGGGGATACCTGCTTTCCCAGAGACGTAACTTCTCATCACTCTCGTTCTCGGCAGAGCCTCTTTCTGAAATAGCAAACGTCGGGCAGTTTCTCCCAGAACGAAGGTTCAAGCCCTGCAAGCTGTTGCTGCTCTTCACCTTGCCTCGGCAGCCTATGCACAGGAACAACAGCACTGGGGATACCTGCTTTCCCAGAGACGTAACTTCTCATCGCTCTCGTTCTCGGAAGAGCCTGTTTATGAAACAGCAGACGTCGGGCTGTTTCTCCCAGGATGAAGAAGCCAACTCTGAAAGCTGTTGCTGCTCTTCACCTTCCCTCGGCAGCCTATGCACAGGAACAACAGCACTGGGGATACCTGCTTTCCCAGAGATGTAACTTCTCATCGCTCTCGTTCTCGGCAGAGACTCTTTCTGAAATTAAAAACTTCGGGCTGATTCTCCCAGGACGAAGGTGCCAGCCCTGAAAGCTGTTGCTGCTCTTCACCTTCCCTCGGCAGCCTATGCACAGGAACAACTGCACTGCGGATGCCTGCTTTCCCAGAGACGTAACTTCTCATCGCTCTCGTTCTCGGCAGAGCCTCTTTCTGAAACAGCAAATGTCGTGCTGTTTCTCCCAGGATGAAGATGCCAGCCCTGAAAGCTGTTGCTGCTCTTCACCTTCCCTCGGCAGCCTATGCACAGGAACAACAGCACTGGGGATACCTGCTTTCCCAGAGACGTAACTTCTCATCACTCTCGTTCTCGGCAGCACCTGTTTCTGAAATAGCAAACGTCGGTCTGTTTCTCCCAGGACGAAGGTGCCAGCCCTGAAAGCTGTTGCTGCTCTTCACCTTCCCTCGGCAGCCTATGCAACGAAACAACACCACTGGGGATACCTGCTTCCCCAGAGACGTAAGGTCTCACCGCTCTCGTTCTTGGCAGAGCCTCTTTCTGAAATAGAAAACGTCGGGCAATTTCTCCCAGAACGAAGGTTCAAGCCCTGAAAGCTGTTGCTGCTCTTCACCTTCCCTCGGCAGCCTATGCACAGGAACAACAGCACTGGGGATACCTGCTTTCCCAGAGACGTAACTTCTCATTGGTCTCGCTCTCGAAATAGCCTCTTTCTGAAATAGCAAACTTCACGCAGTTTCTCCCAGGACGAAGGTGCCAGCCCTGAAAGCTGTTGCTGCTCTTCACCTTCCCTCGGCAGCCTATGCACAGGAAAAACTGCACTGGGGATACCTGCTTTCCCAGAGACGTAACTTCTCATCGCTCTCATTCTTGGCAGAGCCTGTTTCTGAAACAGCAAACGTCGGGCTGTTTCTCCCAGGATGAAGATGCCAGCCCTGAAAGCTGTTGCTGCTCTTCACCTTCCCTCGGCAGCCTATGCACAGGAACAACAGCACTGGGAATACCTGCTTTCCCAGAGACGTAACTTCTCATCGCTCTGATTCTCGGCAGAGCCTGTTTCTGAAACAGCAAACGTCAGGCTGTTTCTCCCAGGATGAAGATGCCAACTCTGAAAGCTGTTGCTGCTCTTCACCTTCCCTCGGCAGCCTATGCACAGGAACAACAGCACTGGGGATACCTGCTTTCCCAGAGACGTAAGGTCTCACCGCTCTCGTTCTTGGCAGAGCCTCTTTCTGAAATAGCAAACGTCGGGCTGTTTAGCTCAGGACGAAGGTGCCAGCCCTGAAAGCTGTTGCTGCTCTTCACCTTCCCTCGGCAGCCTATGCACAGAAACAACAACACTGGGGATGCCTGCTTTCCCAGAGACGTAACTTCTCATCGCTCTCGTTCTCGGAAGAGCCTCTTTCTGAAATAGAAAACGTCGGGCAATTTCTCCCAGAACGAAGGTTCAAGCCCTGAAAGCTGTTGCTGCTCTTCACCTTCCCTCGGCAGCCTATGCACAGGAACAACAGCACTGGGGATACCTGCTTTCCCAGAGACGTAACTTCTCATCGCTCTCGTTCTCGGAAGAGCCTGTTTCTGAAACAGCAGACGTCGGGCTGTTTCTCCCAGGATGAAGATGCCAACTCTGAAAGCTGTTGCTGCTCTTCACCTTCCCTCGGCAGCCTATGCACAGGAACAACTGCACTGCGGATGCCTGCTTTCCCAGAGACGTAACTTCTCATCGCTCTCGTTCTCGGCAGAGCCTCTTTCTGAAACAGCAAATGTCGTGCTGTTTCTCCCAGGATGAAGATGCCAGCCCTGAAAGCTGTTGCTGCTCTTCACCTTCCCTCGGCAGCCTATGCACAGGAACAACTGCACTGGGGATACCTGCTTTCCCAGAGACGTAACTTCTCATCGCTCTCGTTCACGGCAGAGCCTGTTTCTGAAATAGCAAACGTCGGGCTGTTTCTCCCAGGATGAAGATGCCAGCCCTGAAAGCTGTTGCTGCTCTTCACCTTCCCTCGGCAGCCTATGCACAGGAGCAACAGCACTGGGGATACCTGCTTTCCCAGAGACGTAACTTCTCATCACTCTCGTTCTCGGCAGAGCCTCTTTCTGAAACAGCAAATGTCGTGCTGTTTCTCCCAGGATGAAGATGCCAGCCCTGAAAGCTGTTGCTGCTCTTCACCTTCCCTCGGCAGCCTATGCACAGGAACAACAGCACTGGGGATACCTGCTTTCCCAGAGACTTAAGGTCTCACCGCTCTCGTTCTTGGCAGAGCCTCTTTCTGAAATAGAAAACGTCGGGCAGTTTCTCCCAGAACGAAGGTTCAAGCCCTGAAAGCTGTTGCTGCTCTTCACCTTCCCTCGGCAGCCTATGCACAGGAGCAACAGCACTGGGGATACCTGCTTTCCCAGAGACGTAACTTCTCATCGCTCTCGCTCTCGGAAGAGCCTCTTTCTGAAATACCAAACGTCGGGCTGTTTCTCCCAGGATGAAGGTGCCAGCCCTGAAAGCTGTTGCTGATCTTCACCTTCGCTCGGCAGCCTATGCACAGGAAAAACAGCACCTGGGATACCTGCTTTCCCAGAGACGTAACTTCTCATCGCTCTCGTTCTCGGCAGAGCCTGTTTCTGAGACAGCAAACGTCGGGCTGTTTCTCCCAGGATGAAGATGCCAGCCCTGAAAGCTGTTGCTGCTCTTCACCTTCCCTCGGCAGCATATGCACAGGAACAACAACACTGGGGATACCTGCTTTCCCAGAGACGTAACTTCTCATTGCTCTCGTTCTCGGCAGAGCCTCTTTCTGAAATTAAAAACGTCAGGCTGATTCTCCCATAAAAAAGGTGCAAGCCCTGAAAGCTGTTGCTGCTCTTCACCTTCCCTCGGCAGCCTATGCACAGAAACAACAACACTGGGGATATCTGCTTTCACAGAGACGTAATGTCTCACCGCTCTCGTTTTTGGCAGAGCCTCTTTCTGAAATAGAAAACGTTGGGCTATTTCTCCCAGAACAAAGGTGCCAGCCCTGAAAGCTGTTGCTGCTCTTCACCTTCCCTCGGCAGCCTATGCAACGAAACAACAACACTGGGGATACCTGCTTTCCCAGAGACGTAAGGTCTCACCTGTCTCGTTCTTGGAAGAGCCTTTTTCTGAAATTACAAACGTCGGGCAGTTTCTCCCAGAACGAAGCTGCCAGCCCTGAAAACTGTTGCTGCTCTTCACCTTCCCTCGGCAGCCTATGCACAGGAACAACAGCACTGGGGATACCTGCTTTCCCAGAGAGGTAACTTCTCATCGCTCTCGTTCTCGGCAGAGCCTCTTTCTGAAATAGCAAACGTTGGGCTGTTTCTCCCATAACGAAGGTGCATCCCTGAAATCTGTTGCTGCTCTTCACCTTCCCTCGGCAGCCTATGCACAGGAACAACAGCACTGGGGATACCTGCTTTCCCAGAGACGTAACTTCTCATCACTCTCGTTCTCGGCAGCGCCTCTTTCTGAAATAGAAAACGTCGGGCAATTTCTCCGAGAACGAAGGTTCAAGCCCTGAAAGCTGTTGCTGCTCTTCACCTTCCCTCGGCAGCCTATGCACAGGAACAACAGCACTGGGGATACCTGCTTTCCCAGAGACGTAACTTCTCATTGGTCTCGCTCTCGAAATAGCCTCTTTCTGAAATAGCAAACTTCACGCAGTTTCTCCCAGGACGAAGGTGCCAGCCCTGAAAGCTGTTGCTGCTCTTCACCTTCCCTCGGCAGCCTATGCACAGGAAAAACTGCACTGGGGATACCTGCTTTCCCAGAGACGTAACTTCTCATCGCTCTCATTCTCGGCAGAGCCTGTTTGTGAAACAGCAAACGTCGGGCTTTTTCTCCCAGGATGAAGATGCCAGCCCTGAAAGCTGTTGCTGCTCTTCACCTTCCCTCGGCAGCCTATGCACAGGAACAACAGCACTGGGGATACCTGCTTTCCCAGAGACGTAACTTCTCATCGCTCTCATTCTCAGCAGAGCCTGTTTCTGAAACAGCAAACGTCGGGCTGTTTCTCCCAGGATGAAGATGCCAGCCCTGAAAGCTGTTGCTGCTCTTCACCTTGCCTCGGCAGCCTATGCAGAGGAACAACAGCACTGGGGATACCTGCTTTCCCAGAGACGTAACTTCTCATCGCTCTCGTTCTCGGCAGAGCCTCTTTCTGATATTAAAAACGTCCTGCTGATTCTCCCAGGACGAAGGTGCCAGCCCTGAAAGCTGTTGCTGATCTTCACCTTCCCTCAGCAGCCTATGCACAGGAACAACAGCACTGGGGATACCTGCTTTCCCAGAGACGTAACTTCTCATTGGTCTCGCTCTCGAAATAGCCTCTTTCTGAAATAGCAAACTTCAAGCAGTTTCTCCCAGGATGAAGATGCCAGCCCTGAAAGCTGTTGCTGCTCTTCACCTTCCCTCGGCAGCCTATGCACAGGAAGAACAGCACTGGGGATACCTGCTTTCCCAGAGACGTAACTTCTCATCGCTCTCATTCTCGGCAGAGCCTGTTTCTGAAACAGCAAACGTCGGGCTGTTTCTCCCAGGATGAAGATGCCAACTCTGAAAGCTGTTGCTGCTCTTCACCTTCCCTCGGCAGCCTATGCACAGGAACAACAGCACTGGGGATACCTGCTTTCCCAGAGACGTAAGGTCTCACCGCTCTCGTTCTTGGCAGAGCCTCTTTCTGAAATAGCAAACGTCGGGCTGTTTAGCTCAGGACGAAGGTGCCAGCCCTGAAAGCTGTTGCTGCTCTTCACCATCCCTCGGCATCCTATGCACAGAAACAACAACACTGGTGATACGTGCTTTCCCAGAGACGTAACTTCTCAAAGCTCTCGTTCTCGGAAGAGCCTCTTTCTGAAATAGCAAACGTCGGGCAGTTTCTCCCAGAACGAAGGTTCAAGCCCTGAAAGCTGTTGCTGCTCTTCACCTTGCCTCGGCAGCCTATGCACAGGAACAACAGCACTGGGGATACCTGCTTTCCCAGAGACGTAACTTCTCATCGCTCTCGTTCTCGGAAGAGCCTGTTTATGAAACAGCAGACGTCGGGCTGTTTCTCCCAGGATGAAGAAGCCAACTCTGAAAGCTGTTGCTGCTCTTCACCTTCCCTCGGCAGCCTATGCACAGGAACAACAGCACTGGGGATACCTGCTTTCCCAGAGATGTAACTTCTCATCGCTCTCGTTCTCGGCAGAGACTCTTTCTGAAATTAAAAACTTCGGGCTGATTCTCCCAGGACGAAGGTGCCAGCCCTGAAAGCTGTTGCTGCTCTTCACCTTCCCTCGGCAGCCTATGCACAGGAACAACTGCACTGCGGATGCCTGCTTTCCCAGAGACGTAACTTCTCATCGCTCTCGTTCTCGGCAGAGCCTCTTTCTGAAACAGCAAATGTCGTGCTGTTTCTCCCAGGATGAAGATGCCAGCCCTGAAAGCTGTTGCTGCTCTTCACCTTCCCTCGGCAGCCTATGCACAGGAACAACAGCACTGGGGATACCTGCTTTCCCAGAGACGTAACTTCTCATCACTCTCGTTCTCGGCAGCACCTGTTTCTGAAATAGCAAACGTCGGTCTGTTTCTCCCAGGACGAAGGTGCCAGCCCTGAAAGCTGTTGCTGCTCTTCACCTTCCCTCGGCAGCCTATGCAACGAAACAACACCACTGGGGATACCTGCTTCCCCAGAGACGTAAGGTCTCACCGCTCTCGTTCTTGGCAGAGCCTCTTTCTGAAATAGAAAACGTCGGGCAATTTCTCCCAGAACGAAGGTTCAAGCCCTGAAAGCTGTTGCTGCTCTTCACCTTCCCTCGGCAGCCTATGCACAGGAACAACAGCACTGGGGATACCTGCTTTCCCAGAGACGTAACTTCTCATTGGTCTCGCTCTCGAAATAGCCTCTTTCTGAAATAGCAAACTTCACGCAGTTTCTCCCAGGACGAAGGTGCCAGCCCTGAAAGCTGTTGCTGCTCTTCACCTTCCCTCGGCAGCCTATGCACAGGAAAAACTGCACTGGGGATACCTGCTTTCCCAGAGACGTAACTTCTCATCGCTCTCATTCTTGGCAGAGCCTGTTTCTGAAACAGCAAACGTCGGGCTGTTTCTCCCAGGATGAAGATGCCAGCCCTGAAAGCTGTTGCTGCTCTTCACCTTCCCTCGGCAGCCTATGCACAGGAACAACAGCACTGGGAATACCTGCTTTCCCAGAGACGTAACTTCTCATCGCTCTGATTCTCGGCAGAGCCTGTTTCTGAAACAGCAAACGTCAGGCTGTTTCTCCCAGGATGAAGATGCCAACTCTGAAAGCTGTTGCTGCTCTTCACCTTCCCTCGGCAGCCTATGCACAGGAACAACAGCACTGGGGATACCTGCTTTCCCAGAGACGTAAGGTCTCACCGCTCTCGTTCTTGGTAGAGCCTCTTTCTGAAATAGCAAACGTCGGGCTGTTTAGCTCAGGACGAAGGTGCCAGCCCTGAAAGCTGTTGCTGCTCTTCACCTTCCCTCGGCAGCCTATGCACAGAAACAACAACACTGGGGATGCCTGCTTTCCCAGAGACGTAACTTCTCATCGCTCTCGTTCTCGGAAGAGCCTCTTTCTGAAATAGAAAACGTCGGGCAATTTCTCCCAGAACGAAGGTTCAAGCCCTGAAAGCTGTTGCTGCTCTTCACCTTCCCTCGGCAGCCTATGCACAGGAACAACAGCACTGGGGATACCTGCTTTCCCAGAGACGTAACTTCTCATCGCTCTTGATCTCGGCAGAGCCTGTTTCTGAAACAGCAAACTTCGGGCTGTTTCTCTCAGGATGAAGATGCCAACTCTGAAAGCTGTTGCTGCTCTTCACCTTCCCTCGGCAGCCTATGCACAGGAACAACAGCACTGGGGATACCTGCTTTCCCAGAGACGTAACTTCTCATCGCTCTCGTTCTCGGCAGAGCTTCTTTCTGATATTAAAAACGGCGGGCTGATTCTCCCAGGACGAAGGTGCCAGCCCTGAAAGCTGTTGCTGATCTTCACCTTCCCTCAGCAGCCTATGCAACGAAACAACAGCACTGGGGATACCTGCTTTCCCAGAGACGTAACTTCTCATTGGTCTCGCTCTCGAAATACCCTCTTTCTGAAATAGCAAACTTCAAGCAGTTTCTCCCAGGATGAAGATGCCAGCCCTGAAAGCTGTTGCTGCTCTTCACCTTCCCTCGGCAGCCTATGCACAGGAAGAACAGCACTGGGGATACCTGCTTTCCCAGAGACGTAACTTCTCATCGCTCTCATTCTCGGCAGAGCCTGTTTCTGAAACAGCAAACGTCGGGCTGTTTCTCCCAGGATGAAGATGCCAACTCTGAAAGCTGTTGCTGCTCTTCACCTTCCCTCGGCAGCCTATGCACAGGAACAACAGCACTGGGGATACCTGCTTTCCCAGAGACGTAAGGTCTCACCGCTCTCGTTCTTGGCAGAGCCTCTTTCTGAAATACCAAACGTCGGGCTGTTTAGCTCAGGACGAAGGTGCCAGCCCTGAAAGCTGTTGCTGCTCTTCACCATCCCTCGGCATCCTATGCACAGAAACAACAACACTGGTGATACGTGCTTTCCCAGAGACGTAACTTCTCAAAGCTCTCGTTCTCGGAAGAGCCTCTTTCTGAAATAGCAAACGTCGGGCTGTTTCTCCCAGAACGAAAGTGCAAGCCCTGAAAGCTGTTGCTGCTCTTCACCTTCCCTCGGCAGCCTATGCACAGGAACAACAGCACTGGGGATACCTGCTTTCCCAGAGACGTAACTTCTCATCGCTCTCGTTCTCGGCAGAGCCTGTTTCTGAAACAGCAAACGTCGGGCTGTTTCTCCCAGGATGAATATGCCAGCCCTGAAAGCTGTTGCTGCTCTTCACCTTCCCTCGGCAGCATATGCACAGGAACAACAGCACTGGGGATACCTGCTTTCCCAGAGACGTAACTTCTCATTGCTCTCGTTCTCGGCAGAGCCTCTTTCTGAAATTAAAAACGTCGGGCTGATTCTCCCATAAAAAAGGTGCAAGCCCTGAAAGCTGTTGCTGCTCTTCACCTTCCCTCGGAAGCCTATGCAATGAAACAACAACTCTGGGGATATCTGCTTTCCCAGAGACGTAAGGTCTCACCGCTCTCGTTCTTGGAAGAGCCTCTTTCTGAAATAGAAAACGTTGGGCTATTTCTCCCAGAACGAAGGTGCCAGCCCTGAAAGCTGTTGCTGCTCTTCACCTTCCCTCGGCAGCCTATGCAATGAAACAACAACACTGGGGATACCTGCTTTCCCAGAGACGTAAGGTCTCACCTGTCTCGTTCTTGGAAGAGCCTCTTTCTGAAATTACAAACGTCGGGCAGTTTCTCCCAGAACGAAGGTGCCAGCCCTGAAAACTGTTGCTGCTCTTCACCTTCCCTCGGCAGCCTATGCACAGGAACAACAGCACTGGGGATACCTGCTTTCCCAGAGACGTAACTTCTCATCGCTCTTGATCTCGGCAGAGCCTGTTTCTGAAACAGCAAACTTCGGGCTGTTTCTCTCAGGATGAAGATGCCAACTCTGAAAGCTGTTGCTGCTCTTCACCTTCCCTCGGCAGCCTATGCACAGGAACAACAGCACTGGGGATACCTGCTTTCCCAGAGACGTAACTTCTCATCGCTCTCGTTCTCGGCAGAGCTTCTTTCTGATATTAAAAACGGCGGGCTGATTCTCCCAGGACGAAGGTGCCAGCCCTGAAAGCTGTTGCTGATCTTCACCTTCCCTCAGCAGCCTATGCAACGAAACAACAGCACTGGGGATACCTGCTTTCCCAGAGACGTAACTTCTCATTGGTCTCGCTCTCGAAATACCCTCTTTCTGAAATAGCAAACTTCAAGCAGTTTCTCCCAGGATGAAGATGCCAGCCCTGAAAGCTGTTGCTGCTCTTCACCTTCCCTCGGCAGCCTATGCACAGGAAGAACAGCACTGGGGATACCTGCTTTCCCAGAGACGTAACTTCTCATCGCTCTCATTCTCGGCAGAGCCTGTTTCTGAAACAGCAAACGTCGGGCTGTTTCTCCCAGGATGAAGATGCCAACTCTGAAAGCTGTTGCTGCTCTTCACCTTCCCTCGGCAGCCTATGCACAGGAACAACAGCACTGGGGATACCTGCTTTCCCAGAGACGTAAGGTCTCACCGCTCTCGTTCTTGGCAGAGCCTCTTTCTGAAATACCAAACGTCGGGCTGTTTAGCTCAGGACGAAGGTGCCAGCCCTGAAAGCTGTTGCTGCTCTTCACCATCCCTCGGCATCCTATGCACAGAAACAACAACACTGGTGATACGTGCTTTCCCAGAGACGTAACTTCTCAAAGCTCTCGTTCTCGGAAGAGCCTCTTTCTGAAATAGCAAACGTCGGGCTGTTTCTCCCAGAACGAAAGTGCAAGCCCTGAAAGCTGTTGCTGCTCTTCACCTTCCCTCGGCAGCCTATGCACAGGAACAACAGCACTGGGGATACCTGCTTTCCCAGAGACGTAACTTCTCATCGCTCTCGTTCTCGGCAGAGCCTGTTTCTGAAACAGCAAACGTCGGGCTGTTTCTCCCAGGATGAATATGCCAGCCCTGAAAGCTGTTGCTGCTCTTCACCTTCCCTCGGCAGCATATGCACAGGAACAACAGCACTGGGGATACCTGCTTTCCCAGAGACGTAACTTCTCATTGCTCTCGTTCTCGGCAGAGCCTCTTTCTGAAATTAAAAACGTCGGGCTGATTCTCCCATAAAAAAGGTGCAAGCCCTGAAAGCTGTTGCTGCTCTTCACCTTCCCTCGGAAGCCTATGCAATGAAACAACAACTCTGGGGATATCTGCTTTCCCAGAGACGTAAGGTCTCACCGCTCTCGTTCTTGGAAGAGCCTCTTTCTGAAATAGAAAACGTTGGGCTATTTCTCCCAGAACAAAGGTGCCAGCCCTGAAAGCTGTTGCTGCTCTTCACCTTCCCTCGGCAGCCTATGCAATGAAACAACAACACTGGGGATACCTGCTTTCCCAGAGACGTAAGGTCTCACCTGTCTCGTTCTTGGAAGAGCCTCTTTCTGAAATTACAAACGTCGGGCAGTTTCTCCCAGAACGAAGGTGCCAGCCCTGAAAACTGTTGCTGCTCTTCACCTTCCCTCGGCAGCCTATGCACAGGAACAACAGCACTGGGGATACCTGCTTTCCCAGAGAGGTAACTTCTCAACGCTCTCGTTCTCAGAAGAGCCTCTTTCTGAAATAGCAAACGTTGGGCTGTTTCTCCCATAACGAAGGTGCAAGTCCTGAAATCTGTTGCTGCTCTTCACCTTCCCTCGGCAGCCTATGCACAGGAACAACAGCACTGGGGATACCTGCTTTCCCAGAGACGTAACTTCTCATCACTCACGTTCTCGGCAGCACCTGTTTCTGAAATTAAAAATGTCAGGCTGTTTCTCCCAGGATGAAGATGCCAGCCCTGAAAGCTGTTGCTGCTCTTCACCTTCCCTCGGCAGCCTATGCACAGGAACAACAACACTGGTCATACCTGCTTTCCCTGAGACGTAACTTCTCATAGCTCTCGTTCACGGCAGAGCCTGTTTCTGAAACAGCAAAGGTCAGGCTGTTTCTCCCAGGACAAAGGTGCAAGCCCTGAAAGCTGTTGCTGCTCTTCACCTTCCCTCGGCAGCCTATGCACAGGAACAACAGCACTGGGGATACCTGCTTTCCCAGAGACGTAACTTCTCATTGCTTTCGTTCGCGGCAGAGCCTCTTTCTGAAATAGCAAACGTTGGGCTGTTTCTCCCATAACGAAGGTGCAAGCCCTGAAATCTGTTGCTGCTCTTCACCTTCCCTCGGCAGCCTATGCAACGAAACAACAACACTGGGGATACCTGCTTTCCCAGAGACGTAACTTCTCATCACTCTCGTTCTCGGCAGCACCTGTTTCTGAAATAGCAAACGTCGGGCTGTTTCTCCCAGGACGAAGGTGCCAGCCCTGAAAGCTGTTTCTTCTCTTAAACTTCCCTCGGAAGCCTATGCAACGAAACAACAACACTGGGGATACCTGCTTTCCCAGAGACGTAAGGTCTCACCGCTCTCGTTCTTGGCAGAGCCTCTTTCTGAAATAGAAAACGTCGGGCAATTTCTCCCAGAACGAAGGTTCAAGCCCTGAAAGCTGTTGCTGCTCTTCACCTTCCCTCGGCAGCCTATGCACAGGAACAACAGCACTGGGGATACCTGCTTTCCCAGAGACGTAACTTCTCATCGCTCTCATTCTCGGCAGAGCCTGTTTCTGAAACAGCAAACTTCGGGCTGTTTCTCTCAGGATGAAGATGCCAACTCTGAAAGCTGTTGCTGCTCTTCACCTTCCCTCGGCAGCCTATGCACAGGAACAACAGCACTGGGGATACCTGCTTTCCCAGAGATGTAACTTCTCATCGCTCTCATTCTCGGCAGAGCCTCTTTCTGAAACAGCAAACGTCGGGCTGTTTCTCCCAGGATGAAGATGCCAGCCCTGAAAGCTGTTGCTGCTCTTCACCTTCCCTCGGCAGCCTATGCACAGGAACAACAGCACTGGGGATACCTGCTTTCCCAGAGACGTAACTTCTCATTGGTCTCGCTCTCGAAATAGCCTCTTTCTGAAATAGCAAACTTCAGGCAGTTTCTCCCAGGACGAAGGTGCCAGCCCTGAAAGCTGTTGCTGCTCTTCACCTTCCCTCGGCAGCCTATGCACAGGAACAACTGCACTGGGGATACCTGCTTTCCCGGAGACGTAACTTCTCATCGATCTCGTTCACGGCAGAGCCTGTTTCTGAAATAGCAAACGTCGGGCTGTTTCTCCCAGGATGAAGATGCCAGCCCTGAAAGCTGTTGCTGCTCTTCACCTTCCCTCGGCAGCCTATGCACAGGAGCAACAGCACTGGGGATACCTGCTTTCCCAGAGACGTAACTTCTCATCACTCTCGTTCTCGGCAGAGCCTCTTTCTGAAATAGAAAACGTCGGGCAGTTTCTCCCAAACCGAAGGTGCCAGCCCTGAAAGCTGTTGCTGCTCTTCACCTTGCCTCGGCAGCCTATGCACAGGAACAACAGCACTGGGGATACCTGCTTTCCCAGAGACGTAACTTCTCATCGCTCTCGTTCTCGGAAGAGCCTGTGTCTGAAACAGCAGACGTCGGGCTGTTTCTCCCAGGATGAAGATGCCAACTCTGAAAGCTGTTGCTGCTCTTCACCTTCCCTCGGCAGCCTATGCACAGGAACAACAGCACTGGGGATACCTGCTTTACCAGAGACGTAACTTCTCATCGCTCTCATTCTCGGCAGAGCCTGTTTCTGAAACAGCAAACTTCGGGCTGTTTCTCTCAGGATGAAGATGCCAACTCTGAAAGCTGTTGCTGCTCTTCACCTTCCCTCGGCAGCCTATGCACAGGAACAACAGCACTGGGGATACCTGCTTTCCCAGAGACGTAACTTCTCATCGCTCTCATTCTCGGCAGAGCCTCTTTCTGAAACAGCAAACGTCGGGCTGTTTCTCCCAGGATGAAGATGCCAGCCCTGAAAGCTGTTGCTGCTCTTCATCTTCCCTCGGCAGCCTATGCACAGGAACAACAGCACTGGGGATACCTGCTTTCCCAGAGACGTAACTTCTCATTGGTCTCGCTCTCGAAATAGCCTCTTTCTGAAATACAAACTTCAGGCAGTTTCTCCCAGGACGAAGGTGCCAGCCCTGAAAGCTGTTGCTGCTCTTCACCTTCCCTCGGCAGCCTATGCACAGGAACAACAGCACTGGGGATACCTGCTTTCCCAGAGACGTAACTTCTCATTGCTCTCGTTCGCGGCAGAGCCTCTTTCTGAAATAGCAAACGTCGGGCTGTTTCTCCCAGGATGAAGGTGCCAGCCCTGAAAGCTGTTGCTGATCTTCACCTTCCCTCGGCAGCCTATGCAATGAAACAACAACACTGGGGATACCTGCTTTCCCAGAGACGTAAGGTCTCACCTGTCTCGTTCTTGGAAGAGCCTCTTTCTGAAATTACAAACGTCAGGCAGTTTCTCCCAGAACGAAGGTGCCAGCCCTGAAAACTGTTGCTGCTCTTCACCTTCCCTCGGCAGCCTATGCACAGGAACAACAGCACTGGGGATACCTGCTTTCCCAGAGAGGTAACTTCTCAACGCTCTCGTTCTCAGAAGAGCCTCTTTCTGAAATAGCAAACGTTGGGCTGTTTCTCCCATAACGAAGGTGCAAGTCCTGAAATCTGTTGCTGCTCTTCACCTTCCCTCGGCAGCCTATGCACAGGAACAACAGCACTGGGGATACCTGCTTTCCCAGAGACGTAACTTCTCATCACTCACGTTCTCGGCAGCACCTGTTTCTGAAATTAAAAATGTCAGGCTGTTTCTCCCAGGATGAAGATGCCAGCCCTGAAAGCTGTTGCTGCTCTTCACCTTCCCTCGGCAGCCTATGCACAGGAACAACAACACTGGGCATACCTGCTTTCCCTGAGACGTAACTTCTCATAGCTCTCGTTCACGGCAGAGCCTGTTTCTGAAACAGCAAAGGTCAGGCTGTTTCTCCCAGGACAAAGGTGCAAGCCCTGAAAGCTGTTGCTGCTCTTCACCTTCCCTCGGCAGCCTATGCACAGGAACAACAGCACTGGGGATACCTGCTTTCCCAGAGACGTAACTTCTCATTGCTTTCGTTCGCGGCAGAGCCTCTTTCTGAAATAGCAAACGTTGGGCTGTTTCTCCCATAACGAAGGTGCAAGCCCTGAAATCTGTTGCTGCTCTTCACCTTCCCTCGGCAGCCTATGCAACGAAACAACAACACTGGGGATACCTGCTTTCCCAGAGACGTAACTTCTCATCACTCTCGTTCTCGGCAGCACCTGTTTCTGAAATAGCAAACGTCGGGCTGTTTCTCCCAGGACGAAGGTGCCAGCCCTGAAAGCTGTTTCTTCTCTTAAACTTCCCTCGGCAGCCTATGCAACGAAACAACAACACTGGGGATACCTGCTTTCCCAGAGACGTAAGGTCTCACCGCTCTCGTTCTTGGCAGAGCCTCTTTCTGAAATAGAAAACGTCGGGCAATTTCTCCCAGAACGAAGGTTCAAGCCCTGAAAGCTGTTGCTGCTCTTCACCTTCCCTCGGCAGCCTATGCACAGGAACAACAGCACTGGGGATACCTGCTTTCCCAGAGACGTAACTTCTCATCGCTCTCATTCTCGGCAGAGCCTGTTTCTGAAACAGCAAACTTCGGGCTGTTTCTCTCAGGATGAAGATGCCAACTCTGAAAGCTGTTGCTGCTCTTCACCTTCCCTCGGCAGCCTATGCACAGGAACAACAGCACTGGGGATACCTGCTTTCCCAGAGACGTAACTTCTCATCGCTCTCATTCTCGGCAGAGCCTCTTTCTGAAACAGCAAACGTCGGGCTGTTTCTCCCAGGATGAAGATGCCAGCCCTGAAAGCTGTTGCTGCTCTTCACCTTCCCTCGGCAGCCTATGCACAGGAACAACAGCACTGGGGATACCTGCTTTCCCAGAGACGTAACTTCTCATTGGTCTCGCTCTCGAAATAGCCTCTTTCTGAAATAGCAAACTTCAGGCAGTTTCTCCCAGGACGAAGGTGCCAGCCCTGAAAGCTGTTGCTGCTCTTCACCTTCCCTCGGCAGCCTATGCACAGGAACAACTGCACTGGGGATACCTGCTTTCCCGGAGACGTAACTTCTCATCGATCTCGTTCACGGCAGAGCCTGTTTCTGAAATAGCAAATGTCGGGCTGTTTCTCCCAGGATGAAGATGCCAGCCCTGAAAGCTGTTGCTGCTCTTCACCTTCCCTCGGCAGCCTATGCACAGGAGCAACAGCACTGGGGATACCTGCTTTCCCAGAGACGTAACTTCTCATCACTCTCGTTCTCGGCAGAGCCTCTTTCTGAAATAGAAAACGTCGGGCAGTTTCTCCCAGAACGAAGGTGCAAGCCCTGAAAGCTGTTGCTGCTCTTCACCTTGCCTCGGCAGCCTATGCACAGGAACAACAGCACTGGGGATACCTGCTTTCCCAGAGACGTAACTTCTCATCGCTCTCGTTCTCGGAAGAGCCTGTGTCTGAAACAGCAGACGTCGGGCTGTTTCTCCCAGGATGAAGATGCCAACTCTGAAAGCTGTTGCTGCTCTTCACCTTCCCTCGGCAGCCTATGCACAGGAACAACAGCACTGGGGATACCTGCTTTCCCAGAGACGTAACTTCTCATCGCTCTCATTCTCGGCAGAGCCTGTTTCTGAAACAGCAAACTTCGGGCTGTTTCTCTCAGGATGAAGATGCCAACTCTGAAAGCTGTTGCTGCTCTTCACCTTCCCTCGGCAGCCTATGCACAGGAACAACAGCACTGGGGATACCTGCTTTCCCAGAGACGTAACTTCTCATCGCTCTCATTCTCGGCAGAGCCTCTTTCTGAAACAGCAAACGTCGGGCTGTTTCTCCCAGGATGAAGATGCCAGCCCTGAAAGCTGTTGCTGCTCTTCATCTTCCCTCGGCAGCCTATGCACAGGAACAACAGCACTGGGGATACCTGCTTTCCCAGAGACGTAACTTCTCATTGGTCTCGCTCTCGAAATAGCCTCTTTCTGAAATAGCAAACTTCAGGCAGTTTCTCCCAGGACGAAGGTGCCAGCCCTGAAAGCTGTTGCTGCTCTTCACCTTCCCTCGGCAGCCTATGCACAGGAACAACAGCACTGGGGATACCTGCTTTCCCAGAGACGTAACTTCTCATTGCTCTCGTTCGCGGCAGAGCCTCTTTCTGAAATAGCAAACGTCGGGCTGTTTCTCCCAGGATGAAGGTGCCAGCCCTGAAAGCTGTTGCTGATCTTCACCTTCCCTCGGCAACCTATGCACAGGAAAGCAGCACCTGGGATACCTGCTTTCCCAGAGACGTAACTTCTCATCTCTCTCGTTCACGGCTGAGCCTGTTTCTGAAACAGCAAACGTCAGTCTGTTTCTCCCAGGACGAAGGTTCCAGCCCTGAAAGGTGTTGCTGCTCTTCACCTTCCCTCGGCAGCCTATGCAACGAAACAACAACACTGGGGATACCTGCTTTCCCAGAGACGTAAGGTCTCACCGCTCTCGTTATTGGAAGAGCCTCTTTCTGAAATTACAAACGTCAGGCTGTTTCTCCGAGAACGAAGGTGCAAGCCCTGAAAGCTGTTGCTGCTCTTCACCTTCCCTCGGCAGCCTATGCACAGGAACAACAGCACTGGGGATACCTGCTTTCCCAGAGACTTAAGGTCTCACCACTCTCGTTCTTCTCAGAGCCTCTTTCTGAAATAGAAAACGTCGGGCAATTTCTCCCAGAACGAAGGTTCAAGCCCTGAAAGCTGTTGCTGCTCTTCACCTTCCCTGGGCAGCCTATGCACAGGAACAACAGCACTGCGGATGCCTGCTTTCCCAGAGACGTAAATTCTCATCGCTCTCGTTCTTGGCAGAGTCTGTTTCTGAAACAGCAAACGTCGGGCTGTTTCTCCCAGGATGAAGATGCCAACTCTGAAAGCTATTGCTGCTCTTCACCTTCCCTCGGCAGCCTATGCACAGGAACAACAGCACTGGGGATACCTGCTTTCCCAGAGACGTAACTTCTCATCGCTCTCGTTCTCGGCAGAGCCTGTTTCTGAAACAGCAAACGTCGGGCTGTTTCTCCCAGGATGAAGATGCCAGCCCTGCAAGCTGTTGCTGCTCTTCACCTTCCCTCGGCAGCCTATGCACAGGAACAACAGCACTGGGGATACCTGCTTTCCCAGAGATGTAACTTCTCATCGCTCTCGTTCTCAGCAGAGACTCTTTCTGAAATTAAAAACTTCGGGCTGATTCTCCCAGGACGAAGGTGCCAGCCCTGAAAGCTGTTGCTGCTCTTCACCTTCCCTCGGCAGCCTATGCACAGGAACAACTGCACTGCGGATGCCTGCTTTCCCAGAGACGTAACTTCTCATCGCTCTCGTTCTCGGCAGAGCCTGTTTCTGAAACAGCAAACGTCGGGCTGTTTCTCCCAGGATGAAGATGCCAGCCCTGAAAGCTGTTGCTGCTCTTCACCTTCCCTCGGCAGCCTATGCACAGGAACAACAGCACTGGGGATACCTGCTTTCCCAGAGACGTAACTTCTCATCACTCTCGTTCTCGGCAGCACCTGTTTCTGAAATAGCAAACGTCGGGCTGATTCTCCCAGGACGAAGGTGCCAGCCCTGAAAGCTGTTGCTGCTCTTCACCTTCCCTCGGCAGCCTATGCAACGAAACAACACCACTGGGGATACCTGCTTTCCCAGAGACGTAAGGTCTCACCGCTCTCGTTCTTGGCAGAGCCTCTTTCTGAAATAGAAAACGTCGGGCAATTTCTCCCAGAACGAAGGTTCAAGCCCTGAAAGCTGTTGCTGCTCTTCACCTTCCCTCGGCAGCCTATGCACAGGAACAACAGCACTGGGGATACCTGCTTTCCCAGAGACGTAACTTCTCATTGGTCTCGCTCTCGAAATAGCCTCTTTCTGAAATAGCAAACTTCACGCAGTTTCTCCCAGGACGAAGGTGCCAGCCCTGAAAGCTGTTGCTGCTCTTCACCTTCCCTCGGCAGCCTATGCACAGGAACAACTGCACTGGGGATACCTGCTTTCCCGGAGACGTAACTTCTCATCGATCTCGTTCACGGCAGAGCCTGTTTCTGAAATAGCAAATGTCGGGCTGTTTCTCCCAGGATGAAGATGCCAGCCCTGAAAGCTGTTGCTGCTCTTCACCTTCCCTCGGCAGCCTATGCACAGGAGCAACAGCACTGGGGATACCTGCTTTCCCAGAGACGTAACTTCTCATCACTCTCGTTCTCGGCAGAGCCTCTTTCTGAAATAGAAAACGTCGGGCAGTTTCTCCCAGAACGAAGGTGCAAGCCCTGAAAGCTGTTGCTGCTCTTCACCTTGCCTCGGCAGCCTATGCACAGGAACAACAGCACTGGGGATACCTGCTTTCCCAGAGACGTAACTTCTCATCGCTCTCGTTCTCGGAAGAGCCTGTGTCTGAAACAGCAGACGTCGGGCTGTTTCTCCCAGGATGAAGATGCCAACTCTGAAAGCTGTTGCTGCTCTTCACCTTCCCTCGGCAGCCTATGCACAGGAACAACAGCACTGGGGATACCTGCTTTCCCAGAGACGTAACTTCTCATCGCTCTCATTCTCGGCAGAGCCTGTTTCTGAAACAGCAAACTTCGGGCTGTTTCTCTCAGGATGAAGATGCCAACTCTGAAAGCTGTTGCTGCTCTTCACCTTCCCTCGGCAGCCTATGCACAGGAACAACAGCACTGGGGATACCTGCTTTCCCAGAGACGTAACTTCTCATCGCTCTCATTCTCGGCAGAGCCTCTTTCTGAAACAGCAAACGTCGGGCTGTTTCTCCCAGGATGAAGATGCCAGCCCTGAAAGCTGTTGCTGCTCTTCATCTTCCCTCGGCAGCCTATGCACAGGAACAACAGCACTGGGGATACCTGCTTTCCCAGAGACGTAACTTCTCATTGGTCTCGCTCTCGAAATAGCCTCTTTCTGAAATAGCAAACTTCAGGCAGTTTCTCCCAGGACGAAGGTGCCAGCCCTGAAAGCTGTTGCTGCTCTTCACCTTCCCTCGGCAGCCTATGCACAGGAACAACAGCACTGGGGATACCTGCTTTCCCAGAGACGTAACTTCTCATTGCTCTCGTTCGCGGCAGAGCCTCTTTCTGAAATAGCAAACGTCGGGCTGTTTCTCCCAGGATGAAGGTGCCAGCCCTGAAAGCTGTTGCTGATCTTCACCTTCCCTCGGCAGCCTATGCACAGGAAAGCAGCACCTGGGATACCTGCTTTCCCAGAGACGTAACTTCTCATCTCTCTCGTTCACGGCTGAGCCTGTTTCTGAAACAGCAAACGTCAGTCTGTTTCTCCCAGGACGAAGGTTCCAGCCCTGAAAGGTGTTGCTGCTCTTCACCTTCCCTCGGCAGCCTATGCAACGAAACAACAACACTGGGGATACCTGCTTTCCCAGAGACGTAAGGTCTCACCGCTCTCGTTATTGGAAGAGCCTCTTTCTGAAATTACAAACGTCAGGCTGTTTCTCCGAGAACGAAGGTGCAAGCCCTGAAAGCTGTTGCTGCTCTTCACCTTCCCTCGGCAGCCTATGCACAGGAACAACAGCACTGGGGATACCTGCTTTCCCAGAGACTTAAGGTCTCACCACTCTCGTTCTTCTCAGAGCCTCTTTCTGAAATAGAAAACGTCGGGCAATTTCTCCCAGAACGAAGGTTCAAGCCCTGAAAGCTGTTGCTGCTCTTCACCTTCCCTGGGCAGCCTATGCACAGGAACAACAGCACTGCGGATGCCTGCTTTCCCAGAGACGTAAATTCTCATCGCTCTCGTTCTTGGCAGAGTCTGTTTCTGAAACAGCAAACGTCGGGCTGTTTCTCCCAGGATGAAGATGCCAACTCTGAAAGCTATTGCTGCTCTTCACCTTCCCTCGGCAGCCTATGCACAGGAACAACAGCACTGGGGATACCTGCTTTCCCAGAGACGTAACTTCTCATCGCTCTCGTTCTCGGCAGAGCCTGTTTCTGAAACAGCAAACGTCGGGCTGTTTCTCCCAGGATGAAGATGCCAGCCCTGCAAGCTGTTGCTGCTCTTCACCTTCCCTCGGCAGCCTATGCACAGGAACAACAGCACTGGGGATACCTGCTTTCCCAGAGATGTAACTTCTCATCGCTCTCGTTCTCAGCAGAGACTCTTTCTGAAATTAAAAACTTCGGGCTGATTCTCCCAGGACGAAGGTGCCAGCCCTGAAAGCTGTTGCTGCTCTTCACCTTCCCTCGGCAGCCTATGCACAGGAACAACTGCACTGCGGATGCCTGCTTTCCCAGAGACGTAACTTCTCATCGCTCTCGTTCTCGGCAGAGCCTGTTTCTGAAACAGCAAACGTCGGGCTGTTTCTCCCAGGATGAAGATGCCAGCCCTGAAAGCTGTTGCTGCTCTTCACCTTCCCTCGGCAGCCTATGCACAGGAACAACAGCACTGGGGATACCTGCTTTCCCAGAGACGTAACTTCTCATCACTCTCGTTCTCGGCAGCACCTGTTTCTGAAATAGCAAACGTCGGGCTGATTCTCCCAGGACGAAGGTGCCAGCCCTGAAAGCTGTTGCTGCTCTTCACCTTCCCTCGGCAGCCTATGCAACGAAACAACACCACTGGGGATACCTGCTTTCCCAGAGACGTAAGGTCTCACCGCTCTCGTTCTTGGCAGAGCCTCTTTCTGAAATAGAAAACGTCGGGCAATTTCTCCCAGAACGAAGGTTCAAGCCCTGAAAGCTGTTGCTGCTCTTCACCTTCCCTCGGCAGCCTATGCACAGGAACAACAGCACTGGGGATACCTGCTTTCCCAGAGACGTAACTTCTCATTGGTCTCGCTCTCGAAATAGCCTCTTTCTGAAATAGCAAACTTCACGCAGTTTCTCCCAGGACGAAGGTGCCAGCCCTGAAAGCTGTTGCTGCTCTTCACCTTCCCTCGGCAGCCTATGCACAGGAAAAACTGCACTGGGGATACCTGCTTTCCCAGAGACGTAACTTCTCATCGCTCTCGTTCTCGGCAGAGCCTGTTTCTGAAACAGCAAACGTCGGGCTGTTTCTCCCAGGATGAAGATGCCAGCCCTGAAAGCTGTTGCTGCTCTTCACCTTCCCTCGGCAGCCTATGCACAGGAACAACAGCACTGGGAATACCTGCTTTCCCAGAGACGTAACTTCTCATCGCTCTGATTCTCGGCAGAGCCTGTTTCTGAAACAGCAAACGTCAGGCTGTTTCTCCCAGGATGAAGATGCCAACTCTGAAAGCTGTTGCTGCTCTTCACCTTCCCTCGGCAGCCTATGCACAGGAACAACAGCACTGGGGATACCTGCTTTCCCAGAGACGTAAGGTCTCACCGCTCTCGTTCTTGGCAGAGCCTCTTTCTGAAATAGCAAACGTCGGGCTGTTTAGCTCAGGACGAAGGTGCCAGCCCTGAAAGCTGTTGCTGCTCTTCACCTTCCCTCGGCAGCCTATGCACAGAAACAACAACACTGGGGATGCCTGCTTTCCCAGAGACGTAACTTCTCATCGCTCTCGTTCTCGGAAGAGCCTCTTTCTGAAATAGAAAACGTCGGGCAATTTCTCCCAGAACGAAGGTTCAAGCCCTGAAAGCTGTTGCTGCTCTTCACCTTCCCTCGGCAGCCTATGCACAGGAACAACAGCACTGGGGATACCTGCTTTCCCAGAGACGTAACTTCTCATCGCTCTTGATCTCGGCAGAGCCTGTTTCTGAAACAGCAAACTTCGGGCTGTTTCTCTCAGGATGAAGATGCCAACTCTGAAAGCTGTTGCTGCTCTTCACCTTCCCTCGGCAGCCTATGCACAGGAACAACAGCACTGGGGATACCTGCTTTCCCAGAGACGTAACTTCTCATCGCTCTCGTTCTCGGCAGAGCTTCTTTCTGATATTAAAAACGGCGGGCTGATTCTCCCAGGACGAAGGTGCCAGCCCTGAAAGCTGTTGCTGATCTTCACCTTCCCTCAGCAGCCTATGCAACGAAACAACAGCACTGGGGATACCTGCTTTCCCAGAGACGTAACTTCTCATTGGTCTCGCTCTCGAAATAGCCTCTTTCTGAAATAGCAAACTTCACGCAGTTTCTCCCAGGACGAAGGTGCCAGCCCTGAAAGCTGTTGCTGCTCTTCACCTTCCCTCGGCAGCCTATGCACAGGAAAAACTGCACTGGGGATACCTGCTTTCCCAGAGACGTAACTTCTCATCGCTCTCATTCTCGGCAGAGCCTGTTTCTGAAACAGCAAACGTCGGGCTGTTTCTCCCAGGATGAAGATGCCAGCCCTGAAAGCTGTTGCTGCTCTTCACCTTCCCTCGGCAGCCTATGCACAGGAACAACAGCACTGGGAATACCTGCTTTCCCAGAGACGTAACTTCTCATCGCTCTGATTCTCGGCAGAGCCTGTTTCTGAAACAGCAAACGTCAGGCTGTTTCTCCCAGGATGAAGATGCCAACTCTGAAAGCTGTTGCTGCTCTTCACCTTCCCTCGGCAGCCTATGCACAGGAACAACAGCACTGGGGATACCTGCTTTCCCAGAGACGTAAGGTCTCACCGCTCTCGTTCTTGGCAGAGCCTCTTTCTGAAATAGCAAACGTCGGGCTGTTTAGCTCAGGACGAAGGTGCCAGCCCTGAAAGCTGTTGCTGCTCTTCACCTTCCCTCGGCAGCCTATGCACAGAAACAACAGCACTGGGGATGCCTGCTTTCCCAGAGACGTAACTTCTCATCGCTCTCGTTCTCGGAAGAGCCTCTTTCTGAAATAGAAAACGTCGGGCAATTTCTCCCAGAACGAAGGTTCAAGCCCTGAAAGCTGTTGCTGCTCTTCACCTTCCCTCGGCAGCCTATGCACAGGAACAACAGCACTGGGGATACCTGCTTTCCCAGAGACGTAACTTCTCATCGCTCTTGATCTCGGCAGAGCCTGTTTCTGAAACAGCAAACTTCGGGCTGTTTCTCTCAGGATGAAGATGCCAACTCTGAAAGCTGTTGCTGCTCTTCACCTTCCCTCCACAGCCTATGCATAGGAACAACAGCACTGCGGATACCTGCTTTCCCAGAGACGTAACTTCTCATCGCTCTCGTTCTCGGCAGAGCTTCTTTCTGATATTAAAAACGGCGGGCTGATTCTCCCAGGACGAAGGTGCCAGCCCTGAAAGCTGTTGCTGATCTTCACCTTCCCTCAGCAGCCTATGCAACGAAACAACAGCACTGGGGATACCTGCTTTCCCAGAGACGTAACTTCTCATTGGTCTCGCTCTCGAAATAGCCTCTTTCTGAAATAGCAAACTTCAAGCAGTTTCTCCCAGGATGAAGATGCCAGCCCTGAAAGCTGTTGCTGCTCTTCACCTTCCCTCGGCAGCCTATGCACAGGAAGAACAGCACTGGGGATACCTGCTTTCCCAGAGACGTAACTTCTCATCGCTCTCATTCTCGGCAGAGCCTGTTTCTGAAACAGCAAACGTCGGGCTGTTTCTCCCAGGATGAAGATGCCAACTCTGAAAGCTGTTGCTGCTCTTCACCTTCCCTCGGCAGCCTATGCACAGGAACAACAGCACTGGGGATACCTGCTTTCCCAGAGACGTAAGGTCTCACCGCTCTCGTTCTTGGCAGAGCCTCTTTCTGAAATAGCAAACGTCGGGCTGTTTAGCTCAGGACGAAGGTGCCAGCCCTGAAAGCTGTTGCTGCTCTTCACCATCCCTCGGCATCCTATGCACAGAAACAACAACACTGGTGATACGTGCTTTCCCAGAGACGTAACTTCTCAAAGCTCTCGTTCTCGGAAGAGCCGCTTTCTGAAATAGCAAACGTCGGGCTGTTTCTCCCAGAACGAAGGTGCAAGCCCTGAAAGCTGTTGCTGCTCTTCACCTTCCCTCGGCAGCCTATGCACAGGAACAACAGCACTGGGGATACCTGCTTTCCCAGAGACGTAACTTCTCATCGCTCTCGTTCTCGGCAGAGCCTGTTTCTGAAACAGCAAACGTCGGGCTGTTTCTCCCAGGATGAATATGCCAGCCCTGAAAGCTGTTGCTGCTCTTCACCTTCCCTCGGCAGCATATGCACAGGAACAACAACACTGGGGATACCTGCTTTCCCAGAGACGTAACTTCTCATTGCTCTCGTTCTCGGCAGAGCCTCTTTCTGAAATTAAAAACGTCGGGCTGATTCTCCCATAAAAAAGGTGCAAGCCCTGAAAGCTGTTGCTGCTCTTCACCTTCCCTCGGAAGCCTATGCAATGAAACAACAACTCTGGGGATATCTGCTTTCCCAGAGACGTAAGGTCTCACCGCTCTCGTTCTTGGAAGAGCCTCTTTCTGAAATAGAAAACGTTGGGCTATTTCTCCCAGAACAAAGGTGCCAGCCCTGAAAGCTGTTGCTGCTCTTCACCTTCCCTCGGCAGCCTATGCAATGAAACAACAACACTGGGGATACCTGCTTTCCCAGAGACGTAAGGTCTCACCTGTCTCGTTCTTGGAAGAGCCTCTTTCTGAAATTACAAACGTCGGGCAGTTTCTCCCAGAACGAAGGTGCCAGCCCTGAAAACTGTTGCTGCTCTTCACCTTCCCTCGGCAGCCTATGCACAGGAACAACAGCACTGGGGATACCTGCTTTCCCAGAGAGGTAACTTCTCAACGCTCTCGTTCTCATAAGAGCCTCTTTCTGAAATAGCAAACGTTGGGCTGTTTCTCCCATAACGAAGGTGCAAGTCCTGAAATCTGTTGCTGCTCTTCACCTTCCCTCGGCAGCCTATGCACAGGAACAACAGCACTGGGGATACCTGCTTTCCCAGAGACGTAACTTCTCATCAATCACGTTCTCGGCAGCACCTGTTTCTGAAATTAAAAATGTCAGGCTGTTTCTCCCAGGATGAAGATGCCAGCCCTGAAAGCTGTTGCTGCTCTTCACCTTCCCTCGGCAGCCTATGCACAGGAACAACAACACTGGGCATACCTGCTTTCCCTGAGACGTAACTTCTCATAGCTCTCGTTCACGGCAGAGCCTGTTTCTGAAACAGCAAAGGTCAGGCTGTTTCTCCCAGGACAAAGGTGCAAGCCCTGAAAGCTGTTGCTGCTCTTCACCTTCCCTCGGCAGCCTATGCACAGGAACAACAGCACTGGGGATACCTGCTTTCCCAGAGACGTAACTTCTCATTGCTTTCGTTCGCGGCAGAGCCTCTTTCTGAAATAGCAAACGTTGGGCTGTTTCTCCCATAACGAAGGTGCAAGCCCTGAAAGCTGTTGCTGCTCTTCACCTTCCCTCGGCAGCCTATGCAACGAAACAACAACACTGGGGATACCTGCTTTCCCAGAGACGTAACTTCTCATCACTCTCGTTCTCGGCAGCACCTGTTTCTGAAATAGCAAACGTCGGGCTGTTTCTCCCAGGACGAAGGTGCCAGCCCTGAAAGCTGTTTCTTCTCTTAAACTTCCCTCGGCAGCCTATGCAACGAAACAACAACACTGGGGATACCTGCTTTCCCAGAGACGTAAGGTCTCACCGCTCTCGTTCTTGGCAGAGCCTCTTTCTGAAATAGAAAACGTCGGGCAATTTCTCCCAGAACGAAGGTTCAAGCCCTGAAAGCTGTTGCTGCTCTTCACCTTCCCTCGGCAGCCTATGCACAGGAACAACAGCACTGGGGATACCTGCTTTCCCAGAGACGTAACTTCTCATCGCTCTCATTCTCGGCAGAGCCTGTTTCTGAAACAGCAAACTTCGGGCTGTTTCTCTCAGGATGAAGATGCCAGCCCTGAAAGCTGTTGCTGCTCTTCACCTTCCCTCGGCAGCCTATGCACAGGAACAACAGCACTGGGGATACCTGCTTTCCCAGAGACGTAACTTCTCATCTCTCTCATTCTCGGCAGAGCCTCTTTCTGAAACAGCAAACGTCGGGCTGTTTCTCCCAGGATGAAGATGCCAGCCCTGAAAGCTGTTGCTGCTCTTCATCTTCCCTCGGCAGCCTATGCACAGGAACAACAGCACTGGGGATACCTGCTTTCCCAGAGACGTAACTTCTCATTGGTCTCGCTCTCGAAATAGCCTCTTTCTGAAATAGCAAACTTCAGGCAGTTTCTCCCAGGACGAAGGTGCCACCCCTGAAAGCTGTTGCTGCTCTTCACCTTCCCTCGGCAGCCTATGCACAGGAACAACTGCACTGGGGATACCTGCTTTCCCGGAGACGTAACTTCTCATCGATCTCGTTCACGGCAGAGCCTGTTTCTGAAATAGCAAACGTCGGGCAGTTTCTCCCAGAACGAAGGTTCAAGCCCTGAAAGCTGTTGCTGCTCTTCACCTTGCCTCGGCAGCCTATGCACAGGAACAACAGCACTGGGGATACCTGCTTTCCCAGAGACGTAACTTCTCATCGCTCTCGTTCTCGGAAGAGCCTGTGTCTGAAACAGCAGACGTCGGGCTGTTTCTCCCAGGATGAAGATGCCAACTCTGAAAGCTGTTGCTGCTCTTCACCTTCCCTCGGCAGCCTATGCACAGGAACAACAGCACTGGGGATACCTGCTTTCCCAGAGACGTAACTTCTCATCGCTCTCATTCTCGGCAGAGCCTGTTTCTGAAACAGCAAACTTCGGGCTGTTTCTCTCAGGATGAAGATGCCAACTCTGAAAGCTGTTGCTGCTCTTCACCTTCCCTCGGCAGCCTATGCACAGGAACAACAGCACTGGGGATACCTGCTTTCCCAGAGACGTAACTTCTCATCGCTCTCATTCTCGGCAGAGCCTCTTTCTGAAACAGCAAACGTCGGGCTGTTTCTCCCAGGATGAAGATGCCAGCCCTGAAAGCTGTTGCTGCTCTTCATCTTCCCTCGGCAGCCTATGCACAGGAACAACAGCACTGGGGATACCTGCTTTCCCAGAGACGTAACTTCTCATTGGTCTCGCTCTCGAAATAGCCTCTTTCTGAAATAGCAAACTTCAGGCAGTTTCTCCCAGGACGAAGGTGCCAGCCCTGAAAGCTGTTGCTGCTCTTCACCTTCCCTCGGCAGCCTATGCACAGGAACAACAGCACTGGGGATACCTGCTTTCCCAGAGACGTAACTTCTCATTGCTCTCGTTCGCGGCAGAGCCTCTTTCTGAAATAGCAAACGTCGGGCTGTTTCTCCCAGGATGAAGGTGCCAGCCCTGAAAGCTGTTGCTGATCTTCACCTTCCCTCGGCAGCCTATGCACAGGAAAGCAGCACCTGGGATACCTGCTTTCCCAGAGACGTAACTTCTCATCTCTCTCGTTCACGGCTGAGCCTGTTTCTGAAACAGCAAACGTCAGTCTGTTTCTCCCAGGACGAAGGTTCCAGCCCTGAAAGGTGTTGCTGCTCTTCACCTTCCCTCGGCAGCCTATGCAACGAAACAACAACACTGGGGATACCTGCTTTCCCAGAGACGTAAGGTCTCACCGCTCTCGTTATTGGAAGAGCCTCTTTCTGAAATTACAAACGTCAGGCTGTTTCTCCGAGAACGAAGGTGCAAGCCCTGAAAGCTGTTGCTGCTCTTCACCTTCCCTCGGCAGCCTATGCACAGGAACAACAGCACTGGGGATACCTGCTTTCCCAGAGACTTAAGGTCTCACCACTCTCGTTCTTCTCAGAGCCTCTTTCTGAAATAGAAAACGTCGGGCAATTTCTCCCAGAACGAAGGTTCAAGCCCTGAAAGCTGTTGCTGCTCTTCACCTTCCCTGGGCAGCCTATGCACAGGAACAACAGCACTGGGGATGCCTGTTTTCCCAGAGACGTAAATTCTCATCGCTCTCGTTCTTGGCAGAGCCTGTTTCTGAAACAGCAAACGTCGGGCTGTTTCTCCCAGGATGAAGATGCCAACTCTGAAAGCTGTTGCTGCTCTTCACCTTCCCTCGGCAGCCTATGCACAGGAACAACAGCACTGGGGATACCTGCTTTCCCAGAGACGTAACTTCTCATCGCTCTCGTTCTCGGCAGAGCCTGTTTCTGAAACAGCAAACGTCGGGCTGTTTCTCCCAGGATGAAGATGCCAGCCCTGAAAGCTGTTGCTGCTCTTCACCTTCCCTCGGCAGCCTATGCAACGAAACAACAACACTGGGGATACCTGCTTTCCCAGAGATGTTAGGTCTCACCGCTCTCGTTATTGGAAGAGCCTCTTTCTGAAATTAGAAACGTCAGGCTGTTTCTCCGAGAAAGAAGGTGCAAGCCCTGAAAGCTGTTGCTGCTCTTCACCTTCCCTCGGCAGCCTATGCACAGGAACAACAGCACTGGGGATACCTGCTTTCCCAGAGACGTAACTTCTCATCGCTCTCATTCTCGGCAGAGCCTGTTTCTGAAACAGCAAACGTCGGGCTGTTTCTCCCAGGATGAAGATGCCAGCCCTGAAAGCTGTTGCTGCTCTTCATCTTCCCTCGGCAGCCTATGCACAGGAACAACAGCACTGGGGATACCTGCTTTACCAGAGACGTAACTTGCATCGCTCTCGTTCTCGGCAGAGCCTCTTTCTGAAATTCAAAACGTCGGGCTGATTCTCCCAGGACGAAGGTGCCAGCCCTGAAAGCTGTTGCTGATCTTCACCTTCCCTCAGCAGCCTATGCACAGGAACAACAACACTGGGGATACCTGCTTTCCCAGAGACGTAACTTCTCATTGGTCTCGCTCTCGAAATAGCCTCTTTCTGAAATAGCAAACTTCAGGCAGTTTCTCCCAGGACGAAGGTGCCAGCCCTGAAAGCTGTTGCTGCTCTTCACCTTCCCTCGGTAGCCTATACACAGGAACAACTGCACTGGGGATACCTGCTTTCCCAGAGACGTAACTTCTCATCGCTCTCGTTCACGGCAGAGCCTGTTTCTGAAATAGCAAACGTCGGGCTGTTTCTCCCAGGATGAAGATGCCAGCCCTGAAAGCTGTTGCTGCTCTTCACCTTCCCTCGGCAGCCTATGCACAGGAGCAACAGCACTGGGGATACCTGCTTTCCCAGAGAGGTAACTTCTCATCGCTCTCATTCTCGGCAGAGCCTGTTTCTGAAACAGCAAACGTCGGGCTGTTTCTCCCAGGATGAAGATGCCAGCCCTGAAAGCTGTTTCTTCTCTTAAACTTCCCTCGGCAGCCTATGCAACGAAACAACAACACTGGGGATACCTGCTTTTTCAGAGACGTAACTTCTCATCGCTCTCGTTCTCGGCATAGCCTGTTTCTGAAACAGCAAATGTCGGGCTGTTTCTCCCAGGATGAAGATGCCAGCCCTGAAAGCTGTTGCTGCTCTTCACCTTCCCTCGGCAGCCTATGCAACGAAACAACAACACTGGGGATACCTGCTTTCCCAGAGACGTAAGGTCTCACCGCTCTCGTTCTTGGCAGAGCCTCTTTCTGAAATAGAAAACGTCGGGCTGTTTCTCCCAGGACGAAGGTTCAAGCCCTGAAAGCTGTTGCTGCTCTTCACCTTCCCTCGGCAGCCTATGCACAGGAACAACAGCACTGGGGATACCTGCTTTCCCAGAGACGTAACTTCTCATCGCTCTCATTCTCGTCAGAGCCTGTTTCTGAAACAGCAAACTTCGGGCTGTTTCTCTCAGGATGAAGATGCCAACTCTGAAAGCTGTTGCTGCTCTTCACCTTCCCTCGGCAGCCTATGCACAGGAACAACAGCACTGGGGATACCTGCTTTCCCAGAGACGTAACTTCTCATCGCTCTCGTTCACGGCAGAGCCTGTTTCTGAAATAGCAAACGTCGGGCTGTTTCTCCCAGGATGAAGATGCCAGCCCTGAAAGCTGTTGCTGCTCTTCACCTTCCCTCGGCAGCCTATGCACAGGAGTAACAGCACTGGGGATACCTGCTTTCCCAGAGACGTAACTTCTCATCGCTCTCGTTCTCGGAAGAGCCTGTGTCTGAAACAGCAGACGTCGGGCTGTTTCTCCCAGGATGAAGATGCCAACTCTGAAAGCTGTTGCTGCTCTTCACCTTCCCTCGGCAGCCTATGCACAGGAACAACAGCACTGGGGATACCTGCTTTCCCAGAGATGTAACTTCTCATCGCTCTCGTTCTCGGCAGAGACTCTTTCTGAAATTAAAAACTTCGGGCTGATTCTCCCAGGACGAAGGTGCCAGCCCTGAAAGCTGTTGCTGCTCTTCACCTTCCCTCGGCAGCCTATGCACAGGAACAACTGCACTGGGGATACCTGCTTTCCCAGAGACGTAACTTCTCATAGCTCTCGTTCACGGCAGAGCCTGTTTCTGAAACAGCAAACATCGGGCTGTTTCTCCCAGGACAAAGGTGCAAGCCCTGAAAGCTGTTGCTGCTCTTCACCTTCCCTCGGCAGCCTATGCACAGGAACAACTGCACTGGGGATACCTGCTTTCCCAGAGACGTAACTTCTCATAGCTCTCGTTCACGGCAGAGCCTGTTTCTGAAACAGCAAACATCGGGCTGTTTCTCCCAGGACAAAGGTGCAAGCCCTGAAAGCTGTTGCTGCTCTTCACCTTCCCTCGGCAGCCTATGCACAGGAACAACAGCACCTGGGATACCTGCTTTCCCAGAGACGTAACTTCTCATCGCTCTCGTTCTCGGCAGAGACTCTTTCTGAAATTAAAAACTTCGGGCTGATTCTCCCAGGACGAAGGTGCCAGCCCTGAAAGCTGTTGCTGCTCTTCACCTTCCCTCGGCAGCCTATGCACAGGAACAACTGCACTGGGGATACCTGCTTTCCCAGAGACGTAACTTCTCATAGCTCTCGTTCACGGCAGAGCCTGTTTCTAAAACAGCAAACATCGGGCTGTTTCTCCCAGGACAAAGGTGCAAGCCCTGAAAGCTGTTGCTGCTCTTCACCTTCCCTCGGCAGCCTATGCACAGGAACAACAGCACTGGGGATACCTGCTTTCCCAGAGACGTAACTTCTCATTGCTCTCGTTCGCGGCAGAGCCTCTTTCTGAAATAGCAAACGTCGGTCTGTTTCTCCCAGAACGAAGGTGCTAGCCCTGAAAGCTGTTGCTGCTCTTCACCTTCCCTCGGCAGCCTATGCACAGGAACAACAGCACTGGGGATACCTGCTTTCCCAGAGGCGTAAGGTCTCACCGCTCTCGTTCTTGGCAGAGCCTCTTTCTGAAATAGAAAACGTTGGGCTATTTCTCCCAGAACAAAGGTGCCAGCCCTGAAAGCTGTTGCTGCTCTTCACCTTCCCTCGGCAGCCTATGCACAGGAACAACTGCACTGGGGATACCTGCTTTCCCAGAGACGTAACTTCTCATAGCTCTCGTTCACGGCAGAGCCTGTTTCTGAAACAGCAAACATCGGGCTGTTTCTCCCAGGACAAAGGTGCAAGCCCTGAAAGCTGTTGCTGCTCTTCACCTTCCCTCGGCAGCCTATGCACAGGAACAACAGCACCTGGGATACCTGCTTTCCCAGAGACGTAACTTCTCATCGCTCTCGTTCTCGGCAGAGCCTCTTTCTGAAATTCAAAACGTCGGGCTGATTCTCCCAGGACGAAGGTGCCAGCCCTGAAAGCTGTTGCTGATCTTCACCTTCCCTCAGCAGCCTATGCACAGGAACAACAACACTGGGGATACCTGCTTTCCCAGAGACGTAACTTCTCATTGGTCTCGCTCTCGAAATAGCCTCTTTCTGAAATAGCAAACTTCAGGCAGTTTCTCCCAGGACGAAGGTGCCAGCCCTGAAAGCTGTTGCTGCTCTTCACCTTCCCTCGGTAGCCTATACACAGGAACAACTGCACTGGGGATGCCTGTTTTCCCAGAGACGTAACTTCTCATCGCTCTCGTTCTCGGCATAGCCTGTTTCTGAAACAGCAAATGTCGGGCTGTTTCTCCCAGGATGAAGATGCCAGCCCTGAAAGCTGTTGCTGCTCTTCACCTTCCCTCGGCAGCCTATGCAACGAAACAACAACACTGGGGATACCTGCTTTCCCAGAGACGTAACTTCTCATCGCTCTCGTTCTTGGCAGAGCCTCTTTCTGAAATAGAAAACGTCGGGTAATTTCTCCCAGAACGAAGGTTCAAGCCCTGAAAGCTGTTGCTGCTCTTCACCTTCCCTCGGCAGCCTATGCACAGGAACAACAGCACTGGGGATACCTGCTTTCCCAGAGACGTAACTTCTCATCGCTCTCATTCTCGGCATAGCCTGTTTCTGAAACAGCAAATGTCGGGCTGTTTCTCCCAGGATGAAGATGCCAGCCCTGAAAGCTGTTGCTGCTCTTCACCTTCCCTCGGCAGCCTATGCAACGAAACAACAACACTGGGGATACCTGCTTTCCCAGAGACGTAAGGTCTCACCGCTCTCGTTCTTGGCAGAGCCTCTTTCTGAAATAGAAAACGTCGGGTAATTTCTCCCAGAACGAAGGTTCAAGCCCTGAAAGCTGTTGCTGCTCTTCACCTTCCCTCGGCAGCCTATGCACAGGAACAACAGCACTGGGGATACCTGCTTTCCCAGAGACGTAACTTCTCATCGCTCTCATTCTCGTCAGAGCCTGTTTCTGAAACAGCAAACTTCGGGCTCTTTCTCTCAGGATGAAGATGCCAACTCTGAAAGCTGTTGCTGCTCTTCACCTTCCCTCGGCAGCCTATGCACAGGAACAACAGCACTGGGGATACCTGCTTTCCCAGAGATGTAACTTCTCATCGCTCTCGTTCTCGGCAGAGACTCTTTCTGAAATTAAAAACTTCGGGCTGATTCTCCCAGGACGAAGGTGCCAGCCCTGAAAGCTGTTGCTGCTCTTCACCTTCCCTCGGCAGCCTATGCACAGGAACAACTGCACTGGGGATACCTGCTTTCCCAGAGACGTAACTTCTCATAGCTCTCGTTCACGGCAGAGCCTGTTTCTGAAACAGCAAACATCGGGCTGTTTCTCCCAGGACAAAGGTGCAAGCCCTGAAAGCTGTTGCTGCTCTTCACCTTCCCTCGGCAGCCTATGCACAGGAACAACAGCACTGGGGATACCTGCTTTCCCAGAGACGTAACTTCTCATTGCTCTCGTTCTCGGCAGAGCCTCTTTCTGAAATAGCAAACGTCGGTCTGTTTCTCCCAGAACGAAGGTGCTAGCCCTGAAAGCTGTTGCTGCTCTTCACCTTCCCTCGGCAGCCTATGCACAGGAACAACAGCACTGGGGATACCTGCTTTCCCAGAGGCGTAAGGTCTCACCGCTCTCGTTCTTGGCAGAGCCTCTTTCTGAAATAGAAAACGTTGGGCTATTTCTCCCAGAACAAAGGTGCCAGCCCTGAAAGCTGTTGCTGCTCTTCACCTTCCCTCGGCAGCCTATGCACAGGAACAACTGCACTGGGGATACCTGCTTTCCCAGAGACGTAACTTCTCATAGCTCTCGTTCACGGCAGAGCCTGTTTCTGAAACAGCAAACATCGGGCTGTTTCTCCCAGGACAAAGGTGCAAGCCCTGAAAGCTGTTGCTGCTCTTCACCTTCCCTCGGCAGCCTATGCACAGGAACAACAGCACCTGGGATACCTGCTTTCCCAGAGACGTAACTTCTCATCGCTCTCGTTCACGGCTGAGCCTGTTTCTGAAACAGCAAACGTCAGGCTGTTTCTCCCAGGTTGAAGGTTCCAGCCCTGAAAGGTGTTGCTGCTCTTCACCTTCCCTCGGCAGCCTATGCACAGGAACAACAGCACTGGGGATACCTGCTTTCCCAGAGACGTAACTTCTCATTGCTCTCGTTCGCGGCAGAGCCTCTTTCTGAAATAGCAAACGTCGGTCTGTTTCTCCCAGAACGAAGGTGCTAGCCCTGAAAGCTGTTGCTGCTCTTCACCTTCCCTCGGCAGCCTATGCACAGGAGCAACAGCACTGGGGATACCTGCTTTGCCAGAGACGTAACTTCTCATCGCTCTCGCTCTCGGAAGAGCCTCTTTCTGAAATAGCAAACGTCGGGCTGTTTCTCCCAGGATGAAGGTGCCAGCCCTGAAAGCTGTTGCTGATCTTCACCTTCCCTCGGCAGCCTATGCACAGGAAAAACAGCACCTGGGATACCTGCTTTCCCAGAGACGTAACTTCTCATCGCTCTCGTTCACGGCTGAGCCTGTTTCTGAAACAGCAAACGTCAGGCTGTTTCTCCCAGAAAGAAGGTTCCAGCCCTGAAAGGTGTTGCTGCTCTTCACCTTCCCTCGGCAGCCTATGCAACGAAACAACAACACTGGGGTTACCTGCTTTCCCAGAGACGTAAGGTCTCACCACTCTCGTTATTGGAAGAGCCTCTTTCTGAAATTACAAACGTCAGGCTGTTTCTCCCAGAACGAAGGTGCAAGCCCTGAAAGCTGTTGCTGCTCTTCACCTTCCCTCGGCAGCCTATGCACAGGAACAACAGCACTGGGGATACCTGCTTTCCCAGAGACTTAAGGTCTCACCACTCTCGTTCTTCTCAGAACCTCTTTCTGAAATAGAAAACGTCGGGCAATTTCTCCCAGAACGAAGGTTCAAGCCCTGAAAGCTGTTGCTGCTCTTCACCTTCCCTGGGCAGCCTATGCACAGGAACAACAGCACTGCGGATGCCTGCTTTCCCAGAGACGTAAATTCTCATCGCTCTCGTTCTCGGCAGAGCCTGTTTCTGAAACAGCAAACGTCGGGCTGTTTCTCCCAGGATGAAGATGCCAACTCTGAAAGCTGTTGCTGCTCTTCACCTTCCCTCGGCAGCCTATGCACAGGAACAACAGCACTGGGGATACCTGCTTTCCCAGAGACGTAACTTCTCATCGCTCTCGTTCTCGGCAGAGCCTGTTTCTGAAACAGCAAACGTCGGGCTGTTTCTCCCAGGATGAAGATGCCAGCCCTGAAAGCTGTTGCTGCTCTTCACCTTCCCTCGGCAGCCTATGCACAGGAACAACAGCACTGGGGATACCTGCTTTCCCAGAGACGTAACTTCTCATCGCTCTCGTTCTCGGCAGAGCCTGTTTCTGAAACAGCAAACGTCAGGCTGTTTCTCCCAGGACAAAGGTGCCAGCCCTGAAAGCTGTTGCTGCTCTTCACCTTCCCTCGGCAGCCTATGCAACGAAACAACAACACTGGGGATACCTGCTTTCCCAGAGACTTAAGGTCTCACCGCTGTTGTTCTTGGCAGAGCCTCTTTCTGAAATAGAAAACGTCGGGCAATTTCTCCCAGAACGAAGGTTCAAGCCCTGAAAGCTGTTGCTGCTCTTCACCTTCCCTCGGCAGCCTATGCACAGGAACAACAGCACTGCGAAAGCCTGCTTTCCCAGAGACGTAACTTCTCATCGCTCTTGCTCTCGGCAGAGCCTGTTTCTGAAACAGCAAACTTCGGGCTGTTTCTCCCAGGATGAAGATGCCAACTCTGAAAGCTGTTGCTGCTCTTCACCTTCCCTCGGCAGCCTATGCACAGGAACAACAGCACTGGGGATACCTGCTTTCCCAGAGACGTAACTTCTCATCGCTCTCGTTCTCGGCAGAGCCTGTTTCTGAAACAGCAAACGTCGGGCTGTTTCTCCCAGGATGAAGATGCCAGCCCTGAAAGCTGTTGCTGCTCTTCACCTTCCCTCGGCAGCCTATGTACAGGAACATCAGCACTGGGGATAACTGCTTTCCCAGAGACGTAACTTCTCATCGCTCTCGTTCACGGCAGAGCCTGTTTCTGAAACAGCAAACGTCAGGCTGTTTCTCCCAGGACAAAGGTGCCAGGCCTGAAAGCTGTTGCTGCTCTTCACCTTCCCTCGGCAGCCTATGCAACGAAACAACAACACTGGGGATATCTGCTTTCCCAGAGACGTAAGGTCTCACCGCTCTCGTTATTGGAAGAGCCTCTTTCTGAAATTACAAACGTCAGGCTGTTTCTCCCAGAAAGAAGGTGCAAGCCCTGAAAGCTGATGCTGCTCTTCACCTTCCCTCGGCAGCCTATGCACAGGAACAACAGCACTGGGGATACCTGCTTTCCCAGAGACGTAACTTCTCATCGCTCTCGTTCACGGCAGAGCCTGTTTCTGAAACAGCAAACGTCAGGCTGTTTCTCCCAGAACGAAGGTGCCAGGCCTGAAAGCTGTTGCTGCTCTTCACCTTCCCTTGGCAGCCTATGCAACGAAACAACACCACTGGGGATACCTGCTTTCCCAGAGACGTTAGGTCTCACCGCTCTCGTTATTGGAAGAGCCTCTTTCTGAAATTACAAACGTCAGGCTGTTTCTCCCAGAAAGAAGGTGCAAGCCCTGAAAGCTGTTGCTGCTCTTCAGCTTCCCTCGGCATCCTATCCACAGGAACAACAGCACTGGGGATACCTGCTTTCCCAGAGACGTAACTTCTCAGCGCTCTCATTCTCGGCAGAGCCTCTTTCTGAAACAGCAAACGTCGGTCTGTTTCTCCCAGAATGAAGGTGCCAGCCCTGAAAGCTGTTGCTGCTCTTCACCTTCCCTCGGCAGCCTATGCACAGGAGCAAATCACTAGGGATACCTGCTTTCCCAGAGACGTAACTTCTCATCGCTCTCGTTCACGGCAGAGCCTGTTTCTGAAACAGCAAACGTCAGGCTGTTTCTCCCAGAACGAAGGTGCCAGGCCTGAAAGCTGTTGCTGCTCTTCACCTTCCCTTGGCAGCCTATGCAACGAAACAACACCACTGGGGATACCTGCTTTCCCAGAGACGTAAGGTCTCACCGCTCTCGTTATTGGAAGAGCCTCTTTCTGAAATTACAAACGTCAGGCTGTTTCTCCCAGAAAGAAGGTGCAAGCCCTGAAAGCTGTTGCTGCTCTTCAACTTCCCTCGGCATCCTATGCACAGGAACAACAGCACTGGGGATACCTGCTTTCCCAGAGACGTAACTTCTCAGCGCTCTCATTCTCGGCAGAGCCTCTTTCTGAAACAGCAAACGTCGGTCTGTTTCTCCCAGGATGAAGGTGCCAGCCCTGAAAGCTGTTGCTGCTCTTCACCTTCCCTCGGCAGCCTATGCACAGGAGCAAATCACTAGGGATACCTGCTTTCCCAGAGACGTAACTTCTCATCGCTCTCGCTCTCGGAAGAGCCTCTTTCTGAAATAGCAAACGTCGGGCTGTTTCTCCCAGGATGAAGGTGCCAGCCCTGAAAGCTGTTGCTGCTCTTCACCTTCCCTCGGCAGCCTATGCAACGAAACAACAACACTGGGGATACCTGCTTTCCCAGAGACGTAACTTCTCATCGCTCTCGTTATTGGAAGAGCCTCTTTCTGAAATTACAAACGTCAGGCTGTTTCTCCCAGAAAGAAGGTGCAAGCCCTGAGAGCTGTTGTTGCTGATCTTCACCTTCCCTCGGCAGCCTATGCACAGGAACAACAGCACTGGGGATACCTGCTTTCCCAGAGACGTAACTTCTCATCGCTCTCGTTCTCGGCAGAGCCTCTTTCTGAAATAGCAAACGTCGGGCTGTTTCTCCCAGGACGAAGGTTCAAGCCCTGAAAGCTGTTGCTGCTCTTCACCTTCCCTCGGCAGCCTATGCACAGGAACAACAGCACCTGGAATACCTGCTTTCCCAGAGACGTAACTTCTCATCGCTCTCGCTCTCGCTCTCGGAAGAGCCTCTTTCTGAAATTAAAAACGTCGGGCAGTTTCTCCCAGATCGAAGGTTCAAGCCCTGAAAGCTGTTGCTGCTCTTCACCTTCCCTCGGCAGCCTATGCACAGGAACAACAGCACTGGGGATACCTGCTTTCCCAGAGACGTAACTTCTCATCGCTCTCGTTCTCAGCAGAGCCTCTTTCTGAAATTAAAAACGTCAGGCTGTTTCTCCCCGAATAAAGGTGCCAGCCCTGAAAGCTGTTGCTGCTCTTCACCTTCCCTCGGCAGCCTATGCACAGGAACAACAGCACTGGGGATACCTGCTTTCCCAGAGACGTAACTTCTCATCGCTCTCATTCTCGCCAGAGCCTGTTACTGAAACAGCAAACGTCGGGCTGTTTCTCCCAGGATGAAGATGCCAGCCCTGAAAGCTGTTGCTGCTCTTCACCTTCCCTCGGCAGCCTATGCAACGAAACAACAACACTGGGGATACCTGCTTTCCCAGAGACGTAAGGTCTCACCGCTCTCGTTCTTGGCAGAGCCTCTTTCTGAAATAGAAAACGTCGGGCAATTTCTCCCAGAACGAAGGTTCAAGCCCTGAAAGCTGTTGCTGCTCTTCACCTTCCCTCGGCAGCCTATGCACAGGAACAACAGCACTGGGGATACCTGCTTTCCCAGAGACGTAACTTCTCATCGCTCTCATTCTCGGCAGAGCCTGTTTCTGAAACAGCAAACTTCGGGCTGTTTCTCTCAGGATGAAGATGCCAACTCTGAAAGCTGTTGCTGCTCTTCACCTTCCCTCGGCAGCCTATGCACAGGAACAACAGTACTGTGGATACCTGCTTTCCCAGAGACGTAATTTCTCATCGCTCTCGTTCTCGGCAGAGCCTGTTTCTGAAATAGCAAACGTCGCGCTGTTTCTCCCAGGATGAAGATGCCAGCCCTGAAAGCTGTTGCTGCTCTTCACCTTCCCTCGGCAGCCTATGCACAGGAGCAACAGCACTGGGGATACCTGCTTTCCCAGAGACGTAACTTCTCATTGCTCTCGTTCTCGGAAGAGCCTGTGTCTGAAACAGCAGACGTCGGGCTGTTTCTCCCAGGATGAAGATGCCAACTCTGAAAGCTGTTGCTGCTCTTCACCTTCCCTCGGCAGCCTATGCACAGGAACAACAGCACTGGGGATACCTGCTTTCCCAGAGATGTAACTTCTCATCGCTCTCGTTCTCGGCAGAGACTCTTTCTGAAATTAAAAACTTCGGGCTGATTCTCCCAGGACGAAGGTGCCAGCCCTGAAAGCTGTTGCTGCTCTTCACTTTCCCTCGGCAGCCTATGCACAGGAACAACTGCACTGGGGATACCTGCTTTCCCAGAGACGTAACTTCTCATCGCTCTCGTTCTCGGCAGAGCCTGTTTCTGAAACAGCAAACATCGGGCTGTTTCTCCCAGGATGAAGATGCCAGCCCTGAAAGCTGTTGCTACTCTTCACCTTCCCTCGGCAGCCTATGCACAGGAACAACAGCACTGGGCATACCTGCTTTCCCAGAGACGTAACTTCTCATAGCTCTCGTTCACGGCAGAGCCTGTTTCTGAAACAGCAAAGGTCAGGCTGTTTCTCCCAGGACAAAGGTGCAAGCCCTGAAAGCTGTTGCTGCTCTTCACCTTCCCTCGGCAGCCTATGCACAGGAACAACAGCACTGGGGATACCTGCTTTCCCAGAGACGTAACTTCTCATTGCTCTGGTTCGCGGCAGAGCCTCTTTCTGAAATAGCAAACGTCGGTCTGTTTCTCCCAGAACGAAGGTGCTAGCCCTGAAAGCTGTTTCTGCTCTTCACCTTCTCTCGGCAGCCTATGCACAGGAACAACAGCACTGGGGATACCTGCTTTCCCAGAGACGTAACTTCTCATTGCTCTCGTTCGCGGCAGAGCCTCTTTCTGAAATAGCAAACGTCGGTCTGTTTCTCCCAGAACGAAGGTGCTAGCCCTGAAAGCTGTTGCTGCTCTTCACCTTCCCTCGGCAGCCTATGCACAGGAGCAACAGCACTACGGATACCTGCTTTGCCAGAGACGTAACTTCTCATCGCTCTCGCTCTCGGAAGAGCCTCTTTCTGAAATAGCAAACGTCGGGCTGTTTCTCCCAGGATGAAGGTGCCAGCCCTGAAAGCTGTTGCTGATCTTCACCTTCCCTCGGCAGCCTATGCACAGGAAAGCAGCACCTGGGATACCTGCTTTCCCAGAGACGTAACTTCTCATCGCTCTCGTTCACGGCTGAGCCTGTTTCTGAAACAGCAAACGTCAGGCTGTTTCTCCCAGGACGAATGTGCAAGCCCTGAAAGCTGTTGCTGCTCTTCACCTTCCCTCGGCAGCCTATGCACAGGAACAACAGCACTGGGGATACCTGCTTTCCCAGAGACTTAAGGTCTCACCACTCTCGTTCTTCTCAGAGCCTCTTTCTGAAATAGAAAACGTCGGGCAATTTCTCCCAGAACGAAGGTTCAAGCCCTGAAAGCTGTTGCTGCTCTTCACCTTCCCTGGGCAGCCTATGCACAGGAACAACAGCACTGCGGATGCCTGCTTTCCCAGAGACGTAAATTCTCATCGCTCTCGTTCTCGGCAGAACCTGTTTCTGAAACAGCAAACGTCGGGCTGTTTCTCCCAGGATGAAGATGCCAACTCTGAAAGCTGTTGCTGCTCTTCACCTTCCCTCGGCAGCCTATGCACAGGAACAACAGTACTGTGGATACCTGCTTTCCCAGAGACGTAATTTCTCATCGCTCTCGTTCTCGGCAGAGCCTGTTTCTGAAATAGCAAACGTCGCGCTGTTTCTCCCAGGATGAAGATGCCAGCCCTGAAAGCTGTTGCTGCTCTTCACCTTCCCTCGGCAGCCTATGCACAGGAGCAACAGCACTGGGGATACCTGCTTTCCCAGAGACGTAACTTCTCATTGCTCTCGTTCTCGGAAGAGCCTGTGTCTGAAACAGCAGACGTCGGGCTGTTTCTCCCAGGATGAAGATGCCAACTCTGAAAGCTGTTGCTGCTCTTCACCTTCCCTCGGCAGCCTATGCACAGGAACAACAGCACTGGGGATACCTGCTTTCCCAGAGATGTAACTTCTCATCGCTCTCGTTCTCGGCAGAGACTCTTTCTGAAATTAAAAACTTCAGGCTGATTCTCCCAGGACGAAGGTGCCAGCCCTGAAAGCTGTTGCTGCTCTTCACTTTCCCTCGGCAGCCTATGCACAGGAACAACTGCACTGGGGATACCTGCTTTCCCAGAGACGTAACTTCTCATCGCTCTCGTTCTCGGCAGAGCCTGTTTCTGAAACAGCAAACATCGGGCTGTTTCTCCCAGGATGAAGATGCCAGCCCTGAAAGCTGTTGCTACTCTTCACCTTCCCTCGGCAGCCTATGCACAGGAACAACAGCACTGGGGATACCTGCTTTCCCAGAGACGTAACTTCTCATTGCTCTGGTTCGCGGCAGAGCCTCTTTCTGAAATAGCAAACGTCGGTCTGTTTCTCCCAGAACGAAGGTGCTAGCCCTGAAAGCTGTTTCTGCTCTTCACCTTCTCTCGGCAGCCTATGCACAGGAACAACAGCACTGGGGATACCTGCTTTCCCAGAGACGTAACTTCTCATTGCTCTCGTTCGCGGCAGAGCCTCTTTCTGAAATAGCAAACGTCGGTCTGTTTCTCCCAGAACGAAGGTGCTAGCCCTGAAAGCTGTTGCTGCTCTTCACCTTCCCTCGGCAGCCTATGCACAGGAGCAACAGCACTACGGATACCTGCTTTGCCAGAGACGTAACTTCTCATCGCTCTCGCTCTCGGAAGAGCCTCTTTCTGAAATAGCAAACGTCGGGCTGTTTCTCCCAGGATGAAGGTGCCAGCCCTGAAAGCTGTTGCTGATCTTCACCTTCCCTCGGCAGCCTATGCACAGGAAAGCAGCACCTGGGATACCTGCTTTCCCAGAGACGTAACTTCTCATCGCTCTCGTTCACGGCTGAGCCTGTTTCTGAAACAGCAAACGTCAGGCTGTTTCTCCCAGGACGAATGTGCAAGCCCTGAAAGCTGTTGCTGCTCTTCACCTTCCCTGGGCAGCCTATGCACAGGAACAACAGCACTGCGGATGCCTGCTTTCCCAGAGACGTAAATTCTCATCGCTCTCGTTCTCGGCAGAACCTGTTTCTGAAACAGCAAACGTCGGGCTGTTTCTCCCAGGATGAAGATGCCAACTCTGAAAGCTGTTGCTGCTCTTCACCTTCCCTCGGCAGCCTATGCACAGGAACAACAGCACTGGGGATACCTGCTTTCCCAGAGACGTAACTTCTCATCGCTCTCGTTCTTGGCAGAGCCTGTTTCTGAAACAGCAAACGTCGGGCTGTTTCTCCCAGGATGAAGATGCCAGCCCTGAAAGCTGTTGCTGCTCTTCACCTTCCCTCGGCAGCCTATGCACAGGAACAACAGCACTGGGGATACCTGCTTTCCCAGAGACGTAACTTCTCAAAGCTCTCGTTCTCGGCAGAGCCTGTTTCTGAAACAGCAAACGTCGGGCTGTTTCTCCCAGGATGAAGATGCCAGCCCTGAAAGCTGTTGCTGCTCTTCACCTTCCCTCGGCAGCCTATGCACAGGAACAACAGCACTGGGCATACCTGCTTTCCCAGAGACGTAACTTCTCATCGCTCTCGTTCACGGCAGAGCCTGTTTCTGAAACAGCAAACGTCAGGCTGTTTCTCCCAGGACAAAGGTGCCAGCCCTGAAAGCTGTTGCTGCTCTTCACCTTCCATCGGCAGCCTATGCAACGAAACAACAACACTGGGGATACCTGCTTTCCCAGAGACGTAAGGTCTCACTGCTCTCGTTATTGGAAGAGCCTCTTTCTGAAATTAGAAACGACAGGCTGTTTCTCCCAGAAAGAAGGTGCAAGCCCTGAAAGCTGTTGCTGCTCTTCACCTTCCCTCGGCAGCCTATGCACAGGAACAACAGCACTGGGGATACCTGCTTTCCCAGAGACGTAACTTCTCATCGCTCTCGTTCTCGGCAGAGCCTCTTTCTGAAACAGCAAATGTCGGTCTGTTTCTCCCAGAACGAAGGTGCCAGCCCTGAAAGCTGTTGCTGCTCTTCACCTTTCCTCGGCAGCCTATGCACAGGAGCAACAGCACTGGGGATACCTGCTTTCCCAGAGACGTAACTTCTCATCGCTCTCTCTCTCGGAAGAGCCTCTTTCTGAAATAGCAAACGTCGGGCTGTTTCTCCCAGGATGAAGGTGCCAGCCCTGAAAGCTGTTGCTGATCTTCACCTTCCCTCGGCAGCCTATGCACAGGAAAAACAGCACCTGGGATACCTGCTTTCCCAGACACGTAACTTCTCATCGCTCTCGTTCACGGCTGAGCCTGTTTCTGAAACAGCAAACGTCAGGCTGTTTCTCCCAGGACGAAGGTTCCAGCCCTGAAAGCTGTTGCTGCTCTTCACCTTCCCTCGGCAGCCTATGCAACGAAACAACAACACTGGGGATACCTGCTTTCCCAGAGACGTAAGGTCTCACCGCTCTTGTTCTTGGCAGAGCCTCTTTCTGAAATAGAAAACGTCAGGCTGTTTCTCCCAGAACGAAGGTGCAAGCCCTGAAAGCTGTTGCTGCTCTTCACCTTGCCTCGGCAGCCTATGCACAGGAACAACAGCACTGGGGATACCTGCTTTCCCAGAGACGTAACTTCTCATCGCTCTTGCCTTCGGCAGAGCCTGTTTCTGAAACAGCAAACTTCGGGCTGTTTCTCTCAGGATGAAGATGCCAACTCTGAAAGCTGTTGCTGCTCTTCACCTTCCCTCGGCAGCCTATGCACAGGAACAACAGCACCTGGAATACCTGCTTTCCCAGAGACGTAACTTCTCATCGCTCTCATTCTCGGCAGAGCCTGTTTATGAAACAGCAAACGTCGGGCTGTTTCTCCCAGGATGAAGATGCCAGCCCTGAAAGCTGTTGCTGCTCTTCATCTTCCCTCGGCAGCCTATGCACAGGAACAACAGCACTGGGGATACCTGCTTTCCCAGAGACGTAAATTCTCATCGCTCTCGTTCTCGGCAGAGCCTCTTTCTGAAATTAAAAACGTCGGGCTGATTCTCCCAGGACGAAGGTGCCAGCCCTGAAAGCTGTTGCTGATCTTCACCTTCCCTCGGCAGCCTATGCACAGGAACAACAGCACTGGGGATACCTGCTTTCCCAGAGACGCAACTTCTCATCACTCTCGTTCACGGCTGAGCCTGTTTCTGAAACAGCAAACGTCAGGCTGTTTCTCCCAGGACGAAGGTTCAAGCCCTGAAAGCTGTTGCTGCTCTTCACCTTCCCTCGGCAGCCTATGCACAGGAACAACAGCACTGGGGATACCTGCTTTCCCAGAGACTTAAGGTCTCACCGCTCTTGTTCTTGGTAGAGCCTCTTTCTGAAATAGAAAACGTCGAGCAGTTTCTCCCAGAACGAAGGTTCAAGCCCTGAAAGCTGTTGCTGCTCTTCACCTTCCCTCGGCAGCCTATGCAACGAAACAACAACACTGAGGATACCTGCTTTCCCAGAGACGTAAGGTCTCACCGCTCTCGTTATTGGAAGAGCCTCTTTCTGAAATTAAAAACGTCAGGCTGTTTCTCCCAGAAAGAAGGTGCAAGCCCTGAAAGCTGTTGTTGCTGATCTTCACCTTCCCTCGGCAGCCTATGCACAGGAACAACAGCACTGGGGATACCTGCTTTCCCAGAGACGTAACTTCTCATCGCTCTCATTCTCGCCAGAGCCTGTTTCTGAAACAGCAAACGTCGGGCTGTATCTCCCAGGATGAAGATGCCAGCCCTGAAAGCTGTTGCTGCTCTTCACCTTCCCTCGGCAGCCTATGCAACGAAACAACAACACTGGGGATACCTGCTTTCCCAGAGACGTAAGGTCTCACCGCTCTCGTTCTTGGCAGAGCCTCTTTCTGAAATAGAAAACGTCGGGCAATTTCTCCCAGAACGAAGGTTCAAGCCCTGAAAGCTGTTGCTGCTCTTCACCTTCCCTCGGCAGCCTATGCACAGGAACAACAGTACTGGGGATACCTGCTTTCCCAGAGACGTAATTTCTCATCGCTCTCGTTCACGGCAGAGCCTGTTTCTGAAATAGCAAACGTCGGGCTGTTTCTCCCAGGATGAAGATGCCAGCCCTGAAAGCTGTTGCTGCTCTTCACCTTCCCTCGGCAGCCTATGCACAGGAGCAACAGCACTGGGGATACCTGCTTTCCCAGAGACGTAACTTCTCATTGCTCTCGTTCTCGGAAGAGCCTGTTTCTGAAACAGCAAACGTCGGGCTGTTTCTCCCAGGATGAAGATGCCAACTCTGAAAGCTGTTGCTGCTCTTCACCTTCCCTCGGCAGCCTATGCACAGGAACAACAGCACTGGGGATACCTGCTTTCCCAGAGATGTAACTTCTCATCGCTCTCGTTCTCGGCAGAGACTCTTTCTGAAATTAAAAACTTCGGGCTGATTCTCCCAGGACGAAGGTGCCAGCCCTGAAAGCTGTTGCTGCTCTTCACTTTCCCTCGGCAGCCTATGCACAGGAACAACTGCACTGGGGATACCTGCTTTCCCAGAGACGTAACTTCTCATCGCTCTCGTTCTCGGCAGAGCCTGTTTCTGAAACAGCAAACATCGGGCTGTTTCTCCCAGGATGAAGATGCCAGCCCTGAAAGCTGTTGCTACTCTTCACCTTCCCTCGGCAGCCTATGCACAGGAACAACAGCACTGGGCATACCTGCTTTCCCAGAGACGTAACTTCTCATTGCTCTGGTTCGCGGCAGAGCCTCTTTCTGAAATAGCAAATGTCGGTCTGTTTCTCCCAGAACGAAGGTGCTAGCCCTGAAAGCTGTTTCTGCTCTTCACCTTCCCTCGGCAGCCTATGCACAGGAACAACAGCACTGGGGATACCTGCTTTCCCAGAGACGTAACTTCTCATTGCTCTCGTTCTCGGCAGAGCCTCTTTCTGAAATAGCAAACGTCGGTCTGTTTCTCCCAGAACGAAGGTGCTAGCCCTGAAAGCTGTTGCTGCTCTTCACCTTCCCTCGGCAGCCTATGCACAGGAGCAACAGCACTACGGATACCTGCTTTGCCAGAGACGTAACTTCTCATCGCTCTCGCTCTCGGCAGAGCCTCTTTCTGAAATAGCAAACGTCGGGCTGTTTCTCCCAGGATGAAGGTGCCAACTCTGAAAGCTGTTGCTGATCTTCACCTTCCCTCGGCAGCCTATGCACAGGAAAGCAGCACCTGGGATACCTGCTTTCCCAGAGACGTAACTTCTCATCGCTCTCGTTCACGGCTGAGCCTGTTTCTGAAACAGCAAACGTCAGGCTGTTTCTCCCAGGACGAATGTGCCAGCCCTGAAAGCTGTTGCTGCTCTTCACCTTCCCTCGGCAGCCTATGCAACGAAACAACAACACTGGGGATACCTGCTTTCCCAGAGACGTAAGGTCTCACCACTCTCGTTATTGGAAGAGCCTCTTTCTGAAATTACAAACGTCAGGCTGTTTCTCCGAGAACGAAGGTGCAAGCCCTGAAAGCTGTTGCTGCTCTTCACCTTCCCTCGGCAGCCTATGCACAGGAACAACAGCACTGGGGATACCTGCTTTCCCAGAGACTTAAGGTCTCACCACTCTCGTTCTTCTCAGAGCCTCTTTCTGAAATAGAAAACGTCGGGCTATTTCTCCCAGAACGTAGGTTCAAGCCCTGAAAGCTGTTGCTGCTCTTCACCTTCCCTGGGCAGCCTATGCACAGGAACAACAGCACTGCGGATGCCGGCTTTCCCAGAGACGTAAATTCTCATCGCTCTCGTTCTCGGCAGAACCTGTTTCTGAAACAGCAAACGTCGGGCTGTTTCTCCCAGGATGAAGATGCCAACTCTGAAAGCTGTTGCTGCTCTTCACCTTCCCTCGGCAGCCTATGCACAGGAACAACAGCACTGGGGATACCTGCTTTCCCAGAGACGTAACTTCTCATCGCTCTCGTTCTTGGCAGAGCCTGTTTCTGAAACAGCAAACGTCGGGCTGTTTCTCCCAGGATGAAGATGCCAGCCCTGAAAGCTGTTGCTGCTCTTCACCTTCCCTCGGCAGCCTATGCACAGGAACAACAGCACTGGGGATACCTGCTTTCCCAGAGACGTAAGGTCTCACCGCTCTCGTTCTCGGCAGAGCCTGTTTCTGAAACAGCAAACGTCGGGCTGTTTCTCCCAGGATGAAGATGCCAGCCCTGAAAGCTGTTGCTGCTCTTCACCTTCCCTCAGCAGCCTATGCACAGGAACAACAGCACTGGGCATACCTGCTTTCCCAGAGACGTAACTTCTCATCGCTCTCGTTCACGGCAGAGCCTGTTTCTGAAACAGCAAACGTCAGGCTGTTTCTCCCAGGACAAAGGTGCCAGCCCTGAAAGCTGTTGCTGCTCTTCACCTTCCATCGGCAGCCTATGCAACGAAACAACAACACTGGGGATACCTGCTTTCCCAGAGACGTAAGGTCTCACTGCTCTCGTTATTGGAAGAGCCTCTTTCTGAAATTAGAAACGTCAGGCTGTTTCTCCCAGAAAGAAGGTGCAAGCCCTGAAAGCTGTTGCTGCTCTTCACCTTCCCTCGGCAGCCTATGCACAGGAACAACAGCACTGGGGATACCTGCTTTCCCAGAGACGTAACTTCTCATCGCTCTCGTTCTCGGCAGAGCCTCTTTCTGAAACAGCAAATGTCGGTCTGTTTCTCCCAGAACGAAGGTGCCAGCCCTGAAAGCTGTTGCTGCTCTTCACCTTTCCTCGGCAGCCTATGCACAGGAGCAACAGCACTGGGGATACCTGCTTTCCCAGAGACGTAACTTCTCATCGCTCTCGTTCACGGCTGAGCCTGTTTCTGAAACAGCAAACGTCAGGCTGTTTCTCCCAGGACGAAGGTTCCAGCCCTGAAAGCTGTTGCTGCTCTTCACCTTCCCTCGGCAGCCTATGCAACGAAACAACAACACTGGGGATACCTGCTTTCCCAGAGACGTAAATTCTCATCGCTCTCGTTCTCGGCAGAGCCTCTTTCTGAAATTAAAAACGTCGGGCTGATTCTCCCAGGACGAAGGTGCCAGCCCTGAAAGCTGTTGCTGCTCTTCACCTTCCCTCGGCAGCCTATGCACAGGAACAACAGCACTGGGGATACCTGCTTTCCCAGAGACGTAACTTCTCATCGCTCTCGTTCTCGGCAGAGCCTGTTTCTGAAATAGGAAACATCGGGCTGTTTCTCCCAGGACGAAGATGCTAACTCTGAAAGCTGTTGCTGCTCTTCACCTTCCCTCGGCAGCCTATGCACAGGAACAACAGCACTGGGGATACCTGCTTTCCCAGAGACGTAACTTCTCATCGCTCTCGTTCTCGGCAGAGCCTGTTTCTGAAACAGCAAATGTCGTGCTGTTTCTCCCAGGATGAAGATGCCAGCCCTGAAAGCTGTTGCTGCTCTTCACCTTCCCTCGGCAGCCTATGCAATGAAACAACAACACTGGGGATATCTGCTTTCCCAGAGACGTAAGGTCTCACCGCTCTCGTTATTGGAAGAGCCTCTTTCTGAAATTACAAACGTCAGGCTGTTTCTCCCAGAAAGAAGGTGTAAGCCCTGAAAGCTGTTGCTGCTCTTCACCTTCCCTCGGCAGCCTATGCACAGGAACAACAGCACTGGGGATACCTGCTTTCCCAGAGACGTAACTTCTCATCGCTCTCGTTCTCGGCAGAGCCTCTTTCTGAAACAGCAAACGTCGGTCTGTTTCTCCCAGAACGAAGGTGCCAGCCCTGAAAGCTGTTGCTGCTCTTCACCTTCCCTCGGCAGCCTATGCATAGGAACAACAGCACTGGGGATACCTGCTTTCCCAGAGACGTAACTTCTCATCGATCTCGCTCTCGGAAGAGCCTCTTTCTGAAATAGCAAACGTCGGGCTGTTTCTCCCAGGATGAAGATGCCAGCCCTGAAAGCTGTTGCTGATCTTCACCTTCCCTCGGCAGCCTATGCAAAGGAACAACAGCACTGGGGATACCTGCTTTCCCAGAGACGCAACTTCTCATCACTCTCGTTCACGGCTGAGCCTGTTTCTGAAACAGCAAACGTCAGGCTGTTTCTCCCAGGACGAAGGTTCAAGCCCTGAAAGCTGTTGCTGCTCTTCACCTTCCCTCGGCAGCCTATGCACAGGAACAACAGCACTGGGGATACCTGCTTTCCCAGAGGCGTAAGGTCTCACCGCTCTTGTTCTTGGCAGAGCCTCTTTCTGAAATAGAAAACGTCGGGCAGTTTCTCCCAGAACGAAGGTTCAAGCCCTGAAAGCTGTTGCTGCTCTTCACCTTCCCTCGGCAGCCTATGCACAGGAACAACAGCACTGGGCATACCTGCTTTCCCAGAGACGTAACTTCTCATCGCTCTCGTTCACGGCAGAGCCTGTTTCTGAAACAGCAAACGTCAGGCTGTTTCTCCCAGGACAAAGTTGCCAGCCCTGAAAGCCGTTGCTGCTCTTCACCTTCCCTCGGCAGCCTATGCAACGAAACAACAACACTGGGGATACCTGCTTTCCCAGAGACGTAAGGTCTCACCGCTCTCGTTATTGGAAGAGCCTGTTTCTGAAACAGCAAACGTCAGGCTGTTTCTCCCAGAAAGAAGGTGCAAGCCCTGAAAGCTGTTGCTGCTCTTCACCTTCCCTCGGCAGCCTATGCACAGGAACAACAGCAGTGGGGATACCTGCTTTCCCAGAGACGTAACTTCTCATCGCTCTCGTTCACGGCAGAGCCTGTTTCTGAAACAGCAAACGTCAGGCTGTTTCTCCCAGAACGAAGGTGCCAGGCCTGAAAGCTGTTGCTGCTCTTCACCTTCCCTCGGCAGCCTATGCAACGAAACAACACCACTGGGGATACCTGCTTTCCCAGAGACGTAAGGTCTCACCGCTCTCGTTATTGGAAGAGCCTCTTTCTGAAATTACAAACGTCAGGCTGTTTCTCCCAGAAAGAAGGTGCAACCCCTGAAAGCTGTTGCTGCTCTTCACCTTCCCTCGGCATCCTATGCACAGGAACAACAGCACTGGGGATACCTGCTTTCCCAGAGACGTAACTTCTCATCGCTCTCGTTCTCGGCAGAGCCTGTTTCTGAAACAGCAAACGTCGGACTGTTTCTCCCAGGATGAAGATGCCAGCCCTGAAAGCTGTTGCTGCTCTTCACCTTCCCTCGGCAGCCTATGCACAGGAGCAACAGCACTGGGGATACCTGCTTTCCCAGAGACGTAACTTCTCATCGCTCTCGTTCTCGGCAGAGCCTGTTTCTGAAACAGCAAACGTCGGGCTGTTTCTCCCAGGATGAAGATGCCAGCCCTGAAAGCTGTTGCTGCTCTTCACCTTCCCTCAGCAGCCTATGCACAGGAACAACAGCACTGGGCATACCTGCTTTCCCAGAGACGTAACTTCTCATCGCTCTCGTTCACGGCAGAGCCTGTTTCTGAAACAGCAAAGGTCAGGCTGTTTCTCCCAGGACAAAGGTGCCAGCCCTGAAAGCTGTTGCTGCTCTTCACCTTCCCTCGGCAGCCTATGCACAGGAGCAACAGCACTGGGGATACCTGCTTTCCCAGAGAGGTAACTTCTCATCGCTCTCGTTCTCGGCAGAGCCTCTTTCTGAAACAGCAAACGTCGGTCTGTTTCTCCCAGAACGAAGGTGCCAGCCCTGAAAGCTGTTGCTGCTCTTCACCTTCCCTCGGCAGCCTATGCACAGGAGCAACAGCACTGGGGATACCTGCTTTCCCAGAGACGTAACTTCTCATCGATCTCGCTCTCGGAAGAGCCTCTTTCTGAAACAGCAAATGTCGGGCTGTTTCTCCCAGGATGAAGATGCCAGCCCTGAAAGCTGTTGCTGATCTTCACCTTCCCTCGGCAGCCTATGCAAAGGAAAAACAGCACCTGGGATACCTGCTTTCCCAGAGACGTAACTTCTCATCGCTCTCGTTCACGGCTGAGCCTGTTTCTGAAACAGCAAACGTCAGGCTGTTTCTCCCAGGACGAAGGTTCCAGCCCTGAAAGGTGTTCCTGCTCTTCACCTTCCCTCGGCAGCCTATGCAACGAAACAACAACACTGGGGATACCTGCTTTCCCAGAGACGTAACTTCTCATCGCTCTCGTTCTCGGCAGAGCCTCTTTCTGAAATTAAAAACGTCGGGCTGATTCTCCCAGGACGAAGGTGCCAGCCCTGAAAGCTGTTGCTGATCTTCACCTTCCCTCGGCAGCCTATGCACAGGAACAACAGCACTGGGGATACCTGCTTTCCCAGAGACGTAACTTCTCATCGCTCTCGCTCTTGGCAGAGCCTCTTTCTGGAATAGCAAACGTCGGGCTGTTTCTCCCAGGTCGAAGGTGCCAGCCCTGAAAGCTGTTGCTGCTCTTCACCTTCCCTCGGCAGCCTATGCACAGGAACAACAGCACTGGGGATACCTGCTTTCCCAGAGACGTAACTTCTCATCGCTCTCGTTCCCGGCAGAGCCTGTTTCTGAAATAGGAAACATCGGGCTGTTTCTCCCAGGACGAAGATGCTAACTCTGAAAGCTGTTGCTGCTCTTCACCTTCCCTCGGCAGCCTATGCACAGGAACAACAGCACTGGGGATACCTGCTTTCCCAGAGACGTAACTTCTCATCGCTCTCGTTCTCGGCAGTGCCTCTTTCTGAAATTAAAAACGTCGGGCTGATTCTCCCAGGACGAAGGTGCCAGCCCTGAAAGCTGTTGCTGATCTTCACCTTCCCTCAGCAGCCTATGCACAGGAACAACTGCACTGGGGATACCTGCTTTCCCAGAGACGTAACTTCTCATCGCTCTCGTTCTCGGCAGAGCCTCTTTCTGAAACAGCAAATGTCGGGCTGTTTCTCCCAGGATGAAGATGCCAGCCCTGAAAGCTGTTGCTGCTCTTCACCTTCCCTCGGCAGCCTATGCACAGGAACAACAGCACTGGGGATACCTGCTTTCCCAGAGACTTAAGGTCTCACCACTCTCGTTCTTCTCAGAGCCTCTTTCTGAAATAGAAAACGTCGGGCAATTTCTCCCAGAACGAAGGTTCAAGCCCTGAAAGCTGTTGCTGCTCTTCACCTTCCCTCGGCAGCCTATGCACAGGAACAACAGCACTGCGGATGCCTGCTTTCCCAGAGACGTAACTTCTCATCGCTCTTGCTCTCAGCAGAGCCTGTTTCTGAAACAGCAAACTTCGGGCTGTTTCTCCCAGGATGAAGATGCCAACTCTGAAAGCTGTTGCTGCTCTTCACCTTCCCTCGGCAACCTATGTACAGGAACAACAGCACTGGGGATAACTGCTTTCCCAGAGACGTAACTTCTCATCGCTCTCGTTCACGGCAGAGCCTGTTTCTGAAACAGCAAACGTCAGGCTGTTTCTCCCAGGACAAATTTGCCAGCCCTGAAAGCTGTTGCTGCTCTTCACCTTCCCTCGGCAGCCTATGCAACGAAACAACAACACTGGGGATATCTGCTTTCCCAGAGACGTAAGGTCTCACCGCTCTCGTTATTGGAAGAGCCTCTTTCTGAAATTACAAACGTCAGGCTGTTTCTCCCAGAATGAAGGTGCAAGCCCTGAAAGCTGTTGCTGCTCTTCACCTTCCCTCGGCAGCCTATGCACAGGAACAACAGTACTGGGGATACCTGCATTCCCAGAGACGTAACTTCTCATCCCTCTCTTTCTCGGCAGAGCCTCTTTCTGAAATTAAAAACGTCGGGCTGATTCTCCCAGGACGAAGGTGCCAGCCCTGAAAGCTGTTGCTGCTCTTCACCTTGCCTCGGCAGCCTATGCACAGGAACAACAGCACTGGGGATACCTGCTTTCCCAGAGACGTAACTTCTCATCGCTCTCGTTCTCGGAAGAGCCTGTTTCTGAAACAGCAGACGTCGGGCTGTTTCTCCCAGGATGAAGATGCCAGCCCTGAAAGCTGTTGCTGATCTTCACCTTCCCTCGGCAGCCTATGCAAAGGAAAAACAGCACCTGGGATACCTGCTTTCCCAGAGACGTAACTTCTCATCGCTCTCGTTCACGGCTGAGCCTGTTTCTGAAACAGCAAACGTCAGGCTGTTTCTCCCAGGACGAAGGTTCCAGCCCTGAAAGGTGTTCCTGCTCTTCACCTTCCCTCGGCAGCCTATGCAACGAAACAACAACACTGGGGATACCTGCTTTCCCAGAGACGTAACTTCTCATCGCTCTCGTTCTCGGCAGAGCCTCTTTCTGAAATTAAAAACGTCGGGCTGATTCTCCCAGGACGAAGGTGCCAGCCCTGAAAGCTGTTGCTGATCTTCACCTTCCCTCGGCAGCCTATGCACATGAACAACAGCACTGGGGATACCTGCTTTCCCAGAGACGTAACTTCTCATCGCTCTCGCTCTTGGCAGAGCCTCTTTCTGGAATAGCAAACGTCGGGCTGTTTCTCCCAGGACGAAGGTGCCAGCCCTGAAAGCTGTTGCTGCTCTTCACCTTCCCTCGGCAGCCTATGCACAGGAACAACAGCACTGGGGATACCTGCTTTCCCAGAGACGTAACTTCTCATCGCTCTCGTTCCCGGCAGAGCCTGTTTCTGAAATAGGAAACATCGGGCTGTTTCTCCCAGGACGAAGATGCTAACTCTGAAAGCTGTTGCTGCTCTTCACCTTCCCTCGGCAGCCTATGCACAGGAACAACAGCACTGGGGATACCTGCTTTCCCAGAGACGTAACTTCTCATCGCTCTCGTTCTCGGCAGTGCCTCTTTCTGAAATTAAAAACGTCGGGCTGATTCTCCCAGGACGAAGGTGCCAGCCCTGAAAGCTGTTGCTGATCTTCACCTTCCCTCAGCAGCCTATGCACAGGAACAACTGCACTGGGGATACCTGCTTTCCCAGAGACGTAACTTCTCATCGCTCTCGTTCTCGGCAGAGCCTCTTTCTGAAACAGCAAATGTCGGGCTGTTTCTCCCAGGATGAAGATGCCAGCCCTGAAAGCTGTTGCTGCTCTTCACCTTCCCTCGGCAGCCTATGCACAGGAACAACAGCACTGGGGATACCTGCTTTCCCAGAGACTTAAGGTCTCACCACTCTCGTTCTTCTCAGAGCCTCTTTCTGAAATAGAAAACGTCGGGCAATTTCTCCCAGAACGAAGGTTCAAGCCCTGAAAGCTGTTGCTGCTCTTCACCTTCCCTCGGCAGCCTATGCACAGGAACAACAGCACTGCGGATGCCTGCTTTCCCAGAGACGTAACTTCTCATCGCTCTTGCTCTCAGCAGAGCCTGTTTCTGAAACAGCAAACTTCGGGCTGTTTCTCCCAGGATGAAGATGCCAACTCTGAAAGCTGTTGCTGCTCTTCACCTTCCCTCGGCAACCTATGTACAGGAACAACAGCACTGGGGATAACTGCTTTCCCAGAGACGTAACTTCTCATCGCTCTCGTTCACGGCAGAGCCTGTTTCTGAAAATACAAACGTCAGGCTGTTTCTCCCAGGACAAATTTGCCAGCCCTGAAAGCTGTTGCTGCTCTTCACCTTCCCTCGGCAGCCTATGCAACGAAACAACAACACTGGGGATATCTGCTTTCCCAGAGACGTAAGGTCTCACCGCTCTCGTTATTGGAAGAGCCTCTTTCTGAAATTACAAACGTCAGGCTGTTTCTCCCAGAACGAAGGTGCAAGCCCTGAAAGCTGTTGCTGCTCTTCACCTTCCCTCGGCAGCCTATGCACAGGAACAACAGCACTGGGGATACCTGCTTTCCCAGAGACGTAACTTCTCATCGCTCTCGTTCTCGGCAGAGCCTCTTTCTGAAACAGCAAACGTCGGTCTGTTTCTCCCAGAACGAAGGTGCCAGCCCTGAAAGCTGTTGCTGCTCTTCACCTTCCCTCGGCAGCCTATGCACAGGAGCAACAGCACTGGGGATACCTGCTTTCCCAGAGACGTAACTTCTCATCGATCTCGCTCTCGGAAGAGCCTCTTTCTGAAATAGCAAACGTCGGGCTGTTTCTCCCAGGATGAAGGTGCCAGCCCTGAAAGCTGTTGCTGATCTTCACCTTCCCTCGGCCGCCTATGCAAAGGAACAACAGCACTGGGGATACCTGCTTTCCCAGAGACGTAACTTCTCATCGCTCTCGTTCACGGCTGAGCCTGTTTCTGAAACAGCAAACGTCGGGCTGTTTCTCCCAGGATGAAGATGCCAACTCTGAAAGCTGTTGCTGCTCTTCACCTTCCCTCGGCAGCCTATGCAACGAAACAACAACACTGGGGATACCTGCTTTCCCAGAGACGTAAGGTCTCACCGCTCTCGTTCTTGGCAGAGCCTCTTTCTGAAATAGCAAACGTCGGGCAATTTCTCCCAGAACGAAGGTTCAAGCCCTGAAAGCTGTTGCTGCTCTTCACCTTCCCTCGGCAGCCTATGCACAGGAACAACAGTACTGGGGATACCTGCTTTCCCAGAGACGTAACTTCTCATCGCTCTCATTCACGGCAGAGCCTGTTTCTGAAATAGCAAACGTCGGGCTGTTTCTCCCAGGATGAAGATGCCAGCCCTGAAAGCTGTTGCTGCTCTTCACCTTCCCTCGGCAGCCTATGCACAGGAGCAACAGCACTGGGGATACCTGCTTTCCCAGAGACGTAACTTCTCATCCCTCTCTTTCTCGGCAGAGCCTCTTTCTGAAATTAAAAACGTCGGGCTGATTCTCCCAGGACGAAGGTGCCAGCCCTGAAAGCTGTTGCTGCTCTTCACCTTGCCTCGGCAGCCTATGCACAGGAACAACAGCACTGGGGATACCTGCTTTCCCAGAGACGTAACTTCTCATCGCTCTCGTTCTCGGAAGAGCCTGTTTCTGAAACAGCAGACGTCGGGCTGTTTCTCCCAGGATGAAGATGCCAACTCTGAAAGCTGTTGCTGCTCTTCACCTTCCCTCGGCAGCCTATGCAAAGGAAAAACAGCACCTGGGATACCTGCTTTCCCAGAGACGTAACTTCTCATAGCTCTCGTTCACGGCAGAGCCTGTTTCTGAAACAGCAAAGGTCAGGCTGTTTCTCCCAGGACAAAGGTGCAAGCCCTGAAAGCTGTTGCTGCTCTTCACCTTCCCTCGGCAGCCTATGCAACGAAACAACAACACTGGGGATACCTGCTTTCCCAGAGACGTAAGGTCTCACCGCTCTCGTTATTGGAAGAGCCTCTTTCTGAAATTACAAACGTCAGGCTGTTTCTCCCAGAACGAAGGTGCAAGCCCTGAAAGCTGTTGCTGCTCTTCACCTTCCCTCGGCAGCCTATGCACAGGAACAACAGCACTGGGGATACCTGCTTTCCCAGAGACTTAAGGTCTCACCACTCTCGTTCTTCTCAGAGCCTCTTTCTGAAATAGAAAACGTCGGGCAATTTCTCCCAGAACGAAGGTTCAAGCCCTGAAAGCTGTTGCTGCTCTTCACCTTCCCTGGGCAGCCTATGCACAGGAACAACAGCACTGCGGATGCCTGCTTTCCCAGAGACGTAAATTCTCATCGCTCTCGTTCTCGGCAGAGCCTGTTTCTGAAACAGCAAACGTCGGGCTGTTTCTCCCAGGATGAAGATGCCAACTCTGAAAGCTGTTGCTGCTCTTCACCTTCCCTCGGCAGCCTATGCACAGGAACAACAGCACTGGGGATACCTGCTTTCCCAGAGACGTAACTTCTCATCGTTCTCGTTCTCAGCAGAGCCTGTTTCTGAAACATCAAACGTCGGGCTGTTTCTCCCAGGATGAAGATGCCAGCCCTGAAAGCTGTTGCTGCTCTTCACCTTCCCTCGGCAGCCTATGCACAGGAAAAACAGCACCTGGGATACCTGCTTTCCCAGAGACGTAACTTCTCATCGCTCTCGTTCACGGCTGAGCCTGTTTCTGAAACAGCAAACGTCAGGCTGTTTCTCCCAGGACGAAGGTTCCAGCCCTGAAAGCTGTTGCTGCTCTTCACCTTCCCTCGGCAGCCTATGCAACGAAACAACAACACTGGGGATACCTGCTTTCCCAGAGACGTAAGGTCTCACCGCTCTCGTTCTTGGAAGAGCCTCTTTCTGAAATAGAAAACGTCAGGCTGTTTCTCCCAGAACGAAGGTGCAAGCCCTGAAAGCTGTTGTTGCTCTTCACCTTCCCTCGGCAGCCTATGCACAGGAACAACAGCACTGGGGATACCTGCTTTCCCAGAGACGTAACTTCTCATCGCTCTTTCCTTCGGCAGAGCCTGTTTCTGAATCAGCAAACTTCGGGCTGTTTCTCTCAGGATGAAGATGCCAACTCTGAAAGCTGTTGCTGCTCTTCACCTTCCCTCGGCAGCCTATGCACAGGAACAACAGCACCTGGAATACCTGCTTTCCCAGAGACGTAACTTCTCATCGCTCTCATTCTCGGCAGAGCCTGTTTCTGAAACAGCAAACGTCGGGCTGTTTCTCCAAGGATGAAGATGCCAGCCCTGAAAGCTGTTGCTGCTCTTCATCTTCCCTCGGCAGCCTATGCACAGGAACAACAGCACTGGGGATACCTGCTTTCCCAGAGACGTAACTTCTCATCGCTCTCGTTCTCGGAAGAGCCTCTTTCTGAAATTAAAAACGTCGGGCTGATTCTCCCAGGACGAAGGTGCCAGCCCTGAAAGCTGTTGCTGATCTTCACCTTCCCTCGGCAGCCTATGCACAGGAACAACAGCACTGGGGATACCTGCTTTCCCAGAGACGTAACTTCTCATCGCTCTCGCTCTTGGCAGAGCCTCTTTCTGGAATAGCAAACGTCGGGCTGTTTCTCCCAGGACGAAGGTGCCAGCCCTGAAAGCTGTTGCTGCTCTTCACCTTCCCTCGGCAGCCTATGCACAGGAACAACAGCACTGGGGATACCTGCTTTCCCAGAGACGTAACTTCTCATCGCTCTCGTTCTCGGCAGAGCCTGTTTCTGAAATAGGAAACATCGGGCTGTTTCTCCCAGGACGAAGATGCTAACTCTGAAAGCTGTTGCTGCTCTTCACCTTCCCTCGGCAGCCTATGCACAGGAACAACAGCACTGGGGATACCTGCTTTCCCAGAGACATAACTTCTCATCGCTCTCGTTCTCGGCAGAGCCTCTTTCTGAAATTAAAAACGTCGGGCTGATTCTCCCAGGACGAAGGTGCCAGCCCTGAAAGCTGTTGCTGCTCTTCACCTTGCCTCGGCAGCCTATGCACAGGAACAACAGCACTGGGGATACCTGCTTTCCCAGAGACGTAACTTCTCATCGCTCTCGTTCTCGGAAGAGCCTGTTTCTGAAACAGCAGACGTCGGGCTGTTTCTCCCAGGATGAAGATGCCAACTCTGAAAGCTGTTGCTGCTCTTCACCTTCCCTCGGCAGCCTATGCACAGGAACAACAGCACTGGGCATACCTGCTTTCCCAGAGACGTAACTTCTCATAGCTCTCGTTCACGGCAGAGCCTGTTTCTGAAACAGCAAAGGTCAGGCTGTTTCTCCCAGGACAAAGGTGCCAGCCCTGAAAGCTGTTGCTGCTCTTCACCTTCCCTCGGCAGCCTATGCAACGAAACAACAACACTGGGGATTCCTGCATTCCCAGAGACGTAAGGTCTCACCGCTCTCGTTATTGGAAGAGCCTCTTTCTGAAATTAGAAACGTCAGGCTGTTTCTCCCAGAAAGAAGGTGCAAGCCCTGAAAGCTGTTGCTGCTCTTCACCTTCCCTCGGCAGCCTATGCACAGGAACAACAGCACTACAGATGCCTGCTTTCCCAGAGACGTAACTTCTCATCGCTCTCGTTCTCGGCAGAGCCTCTTTCTGAAACAGCAAATGTCGGTCTGTTTCTCCCAGAACGAAGGTGCCAGCCCTGAAAGCTGTTGCTGCTCTTCACCTTCCCTCGGCAGCCTATGCACAGGAGCAACAGCACTGGGGATACCTGCTTTCCCAGAGACGTAACTTCTCATCGCTCTCGTTCACGGCTGAGCCTGTTCCTGAAACAGCAAACGTCAGGCTGTTTCTCCCAGGACGAAGGTTCCAGCCCTGAAAGCTGTTGCTGCTCTTCACCTTCCCTCGGCAGCCTATGCAAAGAAACAACAACACTGGGGATACCTGCTTTCCTGGAGACGTAAGGTCTCACCGCTCTCGTTCTTGGAAGAGCCTCTTTCTGAAATTACAAACGTCAGGCTGTTTCTCCCAGAACGAAGGTGCAAGCCCTGAAAGCTGTTGCTGCTCTTCACCTTCCCTCGGCAGCCGATGCACAGGAACAACAGCACTGGGGATACCTGCATTCCCAGAGACGTAACTTCTCATCGCTCTTTCCTTCGGCAGAGCCTGTTTCTGAAACAGCAAACTTCGGGCTGTTTCTCTCAGGATGAAGATGCCAACTCTGAAAGCTGTTGCTGCTCTTCACCTTCCCTCGGCAGCCTATGCACAGGAACAACAGCACCTGGAATACCTGCTTTCCCAGAGACGTAACTTCTCATCGCTCTCATTCTCGGCAGAGCCTGTTTCTGAAACAGCAAACGTCGGGCTGTTTCTCCCAGGATGAAGATGCCAGCCCTGAAAGCTGTTGCTGCTCTTCACCTTCCCTCGGCAGCCTATGCACAGGAACAACAGCACTGGGGATACCTGCTTTCCCAGAGACGTAACTTCTCATCGCTCTTGTTCTCGGCAGAGCCTCTTTCTGAAATTAAAAACGTCGGGCTGATTCTCCCAGGACGAAGGTGCCAGCCCTGAAAGCTGTTGCTGATCTTCACCTTCCCTCGGCAGCCTATGCACAGGAACAACAGCACTGGGGATACCTGCTTTCCCAGAGACGTAACTTCTCATCGCTCTCGCTCTTGGCAGAGCCTCTTTCTGGAATAGCAAACGTCGGGCTGTTTCTCCCAGGACGAAGGTGCCAGCCCTGAAAGCTGTTGCTGCTCTTCACCTTCCCTCGGCAGCCTATGCAACGAAACAACAACACTGGGGATACCTGCTTTCCCAGAGACGTAAGGTCTCACCGCTCTCGTTATTGGAAGAGACTCTTTCTGAAATTAGAAACGTCAGGCTGTTTCTCCCAGAAAGAAGGTGCAAGCCCTGAAAGCTGTTGCTGCTCTTCACCTTCCCTCGGCAGCCTATGCACAGGAACAACAGCACTGGGGATACCTGCTTTCCCAGAGACGTAATTTCTCATCGCTCTCGTTCTCGGCAGAGCCTCTTTCTGAAACAGCAAATGTCGGTCTGTTTCTCCCAGAACGAAGGTGCCAGCCCTGAAAGCTGTTGCTGCTCTTCACCTTCCCTCGGCAGCCTATGCACAGGAGCAACAGCACTGGGGATACCTGCTTTCCCAGAGACGTAACTTCTCATCGCTCTCGTTCACGGCTGAGCCTGTTCCTGAAACAGCAAACGTCAGGCTGTTTCTCCCAGGACGAAGGTTCCAGCCCTGAAAGCTGTTGCTGCTCTTCACCTTCCCTCGGCAGCCTATGCAAAGAAACAACAACACTGGGGATTCCTGCTTTCCCAGAGACGTAAGGTCTCACCGCTCTCGTTCTTGGAAGAGCCTCTTTCTGAAATTACAAACGTCAGGCTGTTTCTCCCAGAACGAAGGTGCAAGCCCTGAAAGCTGTTGCTGCTCTTCACCTTCCCTCGGCAGCCTATGCACAGGAACAACAGCACTGGGGATACCTGCTTTCCCAGAGACGTAACTTCTCATCGCTCTTTCCTTCGGCAGAGCCTGTTTCTGAAACAGCAAACTTCGGGCTGTTTCTCTCAGGATGAAGATGCCAACTCTGAAAGCTGTTGCTGCTCTTCACCTTCCCTCGGCAACCTATGCACAGGAACAACAGCACCTGGAATACCTGCTTTCCCAGAGACGTAACTTCTCATCGCTCTCATTCTCGGCAGAGCCTGTTTCTGAAACAGCAAACGTCGGGCTGTTTCTCCCAGGATGAAGATGCCAGCCCTGAAAGCTGTTGCTGCTCTTCATCTTCCCTCGGCAGCCTATGCACAGGAACAACAGCACTGGGGATACCTGCTTTCCCAGAGACGTAACTTCTCATCGCTCTTGTTCTCGGCAGAGCCTCTTTCTGAAATTCAAAACGTCGGGCTGATTCTCCCAGGACGAAGGTGCCAGCCCTGAAAGCTGTTGCTGATCTTCACCTTCCCTCGGCAGCCTATGCACAGGAACAACAGCACTGGGGATACCTGCTTTCCCAGAGACGTAACTTCTCATCGCTCTCGCTCTTGGCAGAGCCTCTTTCTGGAATAGCAAACGTCGGGCTGTTTCTCCCAGGACGAAGGTGCCAGCCCTGAAAGCTGTTGCTGCTCTTCACCTTCCCTCGGCAGCCTATGCACAGGAACAACAGCACTGGGGATACCTGCTTTCCCAGAGACGTAACTTCTCATCGCTCTCGTTCTCGGCAGAGCCTGTTTCTGAAATAGGAAACATCGGGCTGTTTCTCCCAGGACGAAGATGCTAACTCTGAAAGCTGTTGCTGCTCTTCACCTTCCCTCGGCAGCCTATGCACAGGAACAACAGCACTGGGGATACCTGCTTTCCCAGAGACGTAACTTCTCATCGCTCTCGTTCTCGGCAGAGCCTCTTTCTGAAATTAAAAACGTCGGGCTGATTCTCCCAGGACGAAGGTGCCAGCCCTGAAAGCTGTTGCTGCTCTTCACCTTCCCTCGGCAGCCTATGCAAAGAAACAACAACACTGGGGATTCCTGCTTTCCCAGAGACGTAAGGTCTCACCGCTCTCGTTCTTGGAAGAGCCTCTTTCTGAAATTACAAACGTCAGGCTGTTTCTCCCAGAACGAAGGTGCAAGCCCTGAAAGCTGTTGCTGCTCTTCACCTTCCCTCGGCAGCCGATGCACAGGAACAACAGCACTGGGGATACCTGCTTTCCCAGAGACGTAACTTCTCATCGCTCTTTCCTTCGGCAGAGCCTGTTTCTGAAACAGCAAACTTCGGGCTGTTTCTCTCAGGATGAAGATGCCAACTCTGAAAGCTGTTGCTGCTCTTCACCTTCCCTCGGCAGCCTATGCACAGGAACAACAGCACCTGGAATACCTGCTTTCCCAGAGACGTAACTTCTCATCGCTCTCATTCTCGGCAGAGCCTGTTTCTGAAACAGCAAACGTCGGGCTGTTTCTCCCAGGATGAAGATGCCAGCCCTGAAAGCTGTTGCTGCTCTTCATCTTCCCTCGGCAGCCTATGCACAGGAACAACAGCACTGGGGATACCTGCTTTCCCAGAGACGTAACTTCTCATCGCTCTTGTTCTCGGCAGAGCCTCTTTCTGAAATTAAAAACGTCGGGCTGATTCTCCCAGGACGAAGGTGCCAGCCCTGAAAGCTGTTGCTGATCTTCACCTTCCCTCGGCAGCCTATGCACAGGAACAACAGCACTGGGGATACCTGCTTTCCCAGAGACGTAACTTCTCATCGCTCTCGCTCTTGGCAGAGCCTCTTTCTGGAATAGCAAACGTCGGGCTGTTTCTCCCAGGACGAAGGTGCCAGCCCTGAAAGCTGTTGCTGCTCTTCACCTTCCCTCGGCAGCCTATGCAACGAAACAACAACACTGGGGATACCTGCTTTCCCAGAGACGTAAGGTCTCACCGCTCTCGTTATTGGAAGAGACTCTTTCTGAATTAGAAACGTCAGGCTGTTTCTCCCAGAAAGAAGGTGCAAGCCCTGAAAGCTGTTGCTGCTCTTCACCTTCCCTCGGCAGCCTATGCACAGGAACAACAGCACTGGGGATACCTGCTTTCCCAGAGACGTAACTTCTCATCGCTCTCGTTCTCGGCAGAGCCTCTTTCTGAAACAGCAAATGTCGGTCTGTTTCTCCCAGAACGAAGGTGCCAGCCCTGAAAGCTGTTGCTGCTCTTCACCTTCCCTCGGCAGCCTATGCACAGGAGCAACAGCACTGGGGATACCTGCTTTCCCAGAGACGTAACTTCTCATCGCTCTCGTTCACGGCTGAGCCTGTTCCTGAAACAGCAAACGTCAGGCTGTTTCTCCCAGGACGAAGGTTCCAGCCCTGAAAGCTGTTGCTGCTCTTCACCTTCCCTCGGCAGCCTATGCAAAGAAACAACAACACTGGGGATTCCTGCTTTCCCAGAGACGTAAGGTCTCACCGCTCTCGTTCTTGGAAGAGCCTCTTTCTGAAATTACAAACGTCAGGCTGTTTCTCCCAGAACGAAGGTGCAAGCCCTGAAAGCTGTTGCTGCTCTTCACCTTCCCTCGGCAGCCGATGCACAGGAACAACAGCACTGGGGATACCTGCTTTCCCAGAGACGTAACTTCTCATCGCTCTTTCCTTCGGCAGAGCCTGTTTCTGAAACAGCAAACTTCGGGCTGTTTCTCTCAGGATGAAGATGCCAACTCTGAAAGCTGTTGCTGCTCTTCACCTTCCCTCGGCAACCTATGCACAGGAACAACAGCACCTGGAATACCTGCTTTCCCAGAGACGTAACTTCTCATCGCTCTCATTCTCGGCAGAGCCTGTTTCTGAAACAGCAAACGTCGGGCTGTTTCTCCCAGGATGAAGATGCCAGCCCTGAAAGCTGTTGCTGCTCTTCATCTTCCCTCGGCAGCCTATGCACAGGAACAACAGCACTGGGGATACCTGCTTTCCCAGAGACGTAACTTCTCATCGCTCTTGTTCTCGGCAGAGCCTCTTTCTGAAATTCAAAACGTCGGGCTGATTCTCCCAGGACGAAGGTGCCAGCCCTGAAAGCTGTTGCTGATCTTCACCTTCCCTCGGCAGCCTATGCACAGGAACAACAGCACTGGGGATACCTGCTTTCCCAGAGACGTAACTTCTCATCGCTCTCGCTCTTGGCAGAGCCTCTTTCTGGAATAGCAAACGTCGGGCTGTTTCTCCCAGGACGAAGGTGCCAGCCCTGAAAGCTGTTGCTGCTCTTCACCTTCCCTCGGCAGCCTATGCACAGGAACAACAGCACTGGGGATACCTGCTTTCCCAGAGACGTAACTTCTCATCGCTCTCGTTCTCGGCAGAGCCTGTTTCTGAAATAGGAAACATCGGGCTGTTTCTCCCAGGACGAAGATGCTAACTCTGAAAGCTGTTGCTGCTCTTCACCTTCCCTCGGCAGCCTATGCACAGGAACAACAGCACTGGGGATACCTGCTTTCCCAGAGACGTAACTTCTCATCGCTCTCGTTCTCGGCAGAGCCTCTTTCTGAAATTAAAAACGTCGGGCTGATTCTCCCAGGACGAAGGTGCCAGCCCTGAAAGCTGTTGCTGATCTTCAACTTCCCTCAGCAGCCTATGCACAGGAACAACTGCACTGGGGATACCTGCTTTCCCAGAGACGTAACTTCTCATCGCTCTCGTTCTCGGCAGAGCCTCTTTCTGAAACAGCAAATGTCGGGCTGTTTCTCCCAGGATGAAGATGCCAGCCCTGAAAGCTGTTGCTGCTCTTCACCTTCCCTCGGCAGCCTATGCACAGGAACAACAGCACTGGGGATACCTGCTTTCCCAGAGACTTAAGGTCTCACCGCTGTTGTTCTTGGCAGAGCCTCTTTCTGAAATAGAAAACGTCGGGCAATTTCTCCCAGAACGAAGGTTCAAGCCCTGAAAGCTGTTGCTGCTCTTCACCTTCCCTCGGCAGCCTATGCAAAGGAACAACAGCACTGCGGATGCCTGCTTTCCCAGAGACGTAACTTCTCATCGCTCTTGCTCTCGGCAGAGCCTGTTTCTGAAACAGCAAACTTCGGGCTGTTTCTCCCAGGATGAAGATGCCAACTCTGAAAGCTGTTGCTGCTCTTCACCTTCCCTCGGCAGCCTATGCACAGGAACAACAGCACTGGGGATACCTGCTTTCCCAGAGACGTAACTTCTCATCGCTCTCGTTCTCGGCAGAGCCTGTTTCTGAAACAGCAAACGTCGGGCTGTTTCTCCCAGGATGAAGATGCCAGCCCTGAAAGCTGCTGCTGCTCTTCACCTTCCCTCGGCAGCCTATGTACAGGAACAACAGCACTGGGGATAACTGCTTTCCCAGAGACGTAACTTCTCATCGCTCTCGTTCACGGCAGAGCCTGTTTCTGAAACAGCAAACGTCAGGCTGTTTCTCCCAGGACAAAGGTGCCAGCCCTGAAAGCTGTTGCTGCTCTTCACCTTCCCTCGGCAGCCTATGCAACGAAACAACAACACTGGGGATATCTGCTTTCCCAGAGACGTAAGGTCTCACCGCTCTCGTTATTGGAAGAGCCTCTTTCTGAAATTACAAACGTCAGGCTGTTTCTCCCAGAACGAAGGTGCAAGCCCTGAAAGCTGTTGCTGCTCTTCACCTTCCCTCGGCAGCCTATGCACAGGAACAACAGCACTGGGGATACCTGCTTTCCCAGAGACGTAACTTCTCATCGCTCTAGTTCTCGGCAGAGCCTCTTTCTGAAACAGCAAACGTCGGTCTGTTTCTCCCAGAACGAAGGTGCCAGCCCTGAAAGCTGTTGCTGCTCTTCACCTTCCCTCGGCAGCCTATGCACAGGAGCAACAGCACTGGGGATACCTGCTTTCCCAGAGACGTAACTTCTCATCGATCTCGCTCTCGGAAGAGCCTCTTTCTGAAATAGCAAACGTCGGGCTGTTTCTCCCAGGACGAAGGTGCCAGCCCTGAAAGCTGTTGCTGATCTTCACCTTCCCTCGGCAGCCTATGCAAAGGAACAACAGCACTGGGGATACCTGCTTTCCCAGAGACGTAACTTCTCATCGCTCTCGTTCACGGCTGAGCCTGTTTCTGAAACAGCAAACGTCAGGGTGTTTCTCCCAGGACGAAGGTTCAAGCCCTGAAAGCTGTTGCTGCTCTTCACCTTCCCTCGGCCGCCTATGCACAGGAACAACAGCACCTGGAATACCTGCTTTCCCAGAGACGTAACTTCTCATCGCTCTCATTCTCGGCAGAGCCTGTTTCTGAAACAGCAAACGTCGGGCTGTTTCTCCCAGGATGAAGATGCCAGCCCTGAAAGCTGTTGCTGCTCTTCATCTTCCCTCGGCAGCCTATGCACAGGAACAACAGCACTGGGGATACCTGCTTTCCCAGAGACGTAACTTCTCATCGCTCTTGTTCTCGGCAGAGCCTCTTTCTGAAATTCAAAACGTCGGGCTGATTCTCCCAGGACGAAGGTGCCAGCCCTGAAAGCTGTTGCTGATCTTCACCTTCCCTCGGCAGCCTATGCACAGGAACAACAGCACTGGGGATACCTGCTTTCCCAGAGACGTAACTTCTCATCGCTCTCGCTCTTGGCAGAGCCTCTTTCTGGAATAGCAAACGTCGGGCTGTTTCTCCCAGGACGAAGGTGCCAGCCCTGAAAGCTGTTGCTGCTCTTCACCTTCCCTCGGCAGCCTATGCAACGAAACAACAACACTGGGGATACCTGCTTTCCCAGAGACGTAAGGTCTCACCGCTCTCGTTATTGGAAGAGACTCTTTCTGAAATTAGAAACGTCAGGCTGTTTCTCCCAGAAAGAAGGTGCAAGCCCTGAAAGCTGTTGCTGCTCTTCACCTTCCCTCGGCAGCCTATGCACAGGAAAAACAGCACTGGGGATACCTGCTTTCCCAGAGACGTAACTTCTCATCGCTCTCGTTCTCGGCAGAGCCTGTTTCTGAAATAGGAAACATCGGGCTGTTTCTCCCAGGACGAAGATGCTAACTCTGAAAGCTGTTGCTGCTCTTCACCTTCCCTCGGCAGCCTATGCACAGGAACAACAGCACTGGGGATACCTGCTTTCCCAGAGACGTAACTTCTCATCGCTCTCGTTCTCGGCAGAGCCTCTTTCTGAAATTAAAAACGTCGGGCTGATTCTCCCAGGACGAAGGTGCCAGCCCTGAAAGCTGTTGCTGATCTTCAACTTCCCTCAGCAGCCTATGCACAGGAACAACTGCACTGGGGATACCTGCTTTCCCAGAGACGTAACTTCTCATCGCTCTCGTTCTCGGCAGAGCCTCTTTCTGAAACAGCAAATGTCGGGCTGTTTCTCCCAGGATGAAGATGCCAGCCCTGAAAGCTGTTGCTGCTCTTCACCTTCCCTCGGCAGCCTATGCACAGGAACAACAGCACTGGGGATACCTGCTTTCCCAGAGACTTAAGGTCTCACCGCTGTTGTTCTTGGCAGAGCCTCTTTCTGAAATAGAAAACGTCGGGCAATTTCTCCCAGAACGAAGGTTCAAGCCCTGAAAGCTGTTGCTGCTCTTCACCTTCCCTCGGCAGCCTATGCAAAGGAACAACAGCACTGCGGATGCCTGCTTTCCCAGAGACGTAACTTCTCATCGCTCTTGCTCTCGGCAGAGCCTGTTTCTGAAACAGCAAACTTCGGGCTGTTTCTCCCAGGATGAAGATGCCAACTCTGAAAGCTGTTGCTGCTCTTCACCTTCCCTCGGCAGCCTATGCACAGGAACAACAGCACTGGGGATACCTGCTTTCCCAGAGACGTAACTTCTCATCGCTCTCGTTCTCGGCAGAGCCTGTTTCTGAAACAGCAAACGTCGGGCTGTTTCTCCCAGGATGAAGATGCCAGCCCTGAAAGCTGCTGCTGCTCTTCACCTTCCCTCGGCAGCCTATGTACAGGAACAACAGCACTGGGGATAACTGCTTTCCCAGAGACGTAACTTCTCATCGCTCTCGTTCTCGGCAGAGCCTGTTTCTGAAACAGCAAACGTCAGGCTGTTTCTCCCAGGACAAAGGTGCCAGCCCTGAAAGCTGTTGCTGCTCTTCACCTTCCCTCGGCAGCCTATGCAACGAAACAACAACACTGGGGATATCTGCTTTCCCAGAGACGTAAGGTCTCACCGCTCTCGTTATTGGAAGAGCCTCTTTCTGAAATTACAAACGTCAGGCTGTTTCTCCCAGAACGAAGGTGCAAGCCCTGAAAGCTGTTGCTGCTCTTCACCTTCCCTCGGCAGCCTATGCACAGGAACAACAGCACTGGGGATACCTGCTTTCCCAGAGACGTAACTTCTCATCGCTCTAGTTCTCGGCAGAGCCTCTTTCTGAAACAGCAAACGTCGGTCTGTTTCTCCCAGAACGAAGGTGCCAGCCCTGAAAGCTGTTGCTGCTCTTCACCTTCCCTCGGCAGCCTATGCACAGGAGCAACAGCACTGGGGATACCTGCTTTCCCAGAGACGTAACTTCTCATCGATCTCGCTCTCGGAAGAGCCTCTTTCTGAAATAGCAAACGTCGGGCTGTTTCTCCCAGGACGAAGGTGCCAGCCCTGAAAGCTGTTGCTGATCTTCACCTTCCCTCGGCAGCCTATGCAAAGGAACAACAGCACTGGGGATACCTGCTTTCCCAGAGACGTAACTTCTCATCGCTCTCGTTCACGGCTGAGCCTGTTTCTGAAACAGCAAACGTCAGGGTGTTTCTCCCAGGACGAAGGTTCAAGCCCTGAAAGCTGTTGCTGCTCTTCACCTTCCCTCGGCAGCCTATGCACAGGAACAACAGCACTGGGGATACCTGCTTTCCCAGAGACTTAAGGTCTCACCGCTCTTGTTCATGGCAGAGCCTCTTTCTGAAATAGAAAACGTCGGTCTGTTTCTCCCAGAACTAAGGTGCCAGCCCTGAAAGCTGTTGCTGCTCTTCACCTTCCCTCGGCAGCCTATGCACAGGAGAAACAGCACTGGGGATACCTGCTTTCCCAGAGACGTAACTTCTCATCGATCTCGCTCTCGGAAGAGCCTCTTTCTGAAATAGCAAACGTCGGGCTGTTTCTTCCAGGACGAAGGTGCCAGCCCTGAAAGCTGTTGCTGATCTTCACCTTCCCTCGGCAGCCTATGCAAAGGAACAACAGCACTGGGGATACCTGCTTTCCCAGAGACGTAACTTCTCATCGCTCTCGTTCACGGCTGAGCCTGTTTCTGAAACAGCAAACGTCAGGCTGTTTCTCCCAGGACGAAGGTTCAAGCCCTGAAAGCTGTTGCTGCTCTTCACCTTCCCTCGGCAGCCTATGCACAGGAACAACAGCACTGGGGATACCTGCTTTCCCAGAGACTTAAGGTCTCACCGCTCTTGTTCTTGGCAGAGCCTCTTTCTGAAATAGAAAACGTCGGGCAATTTCTCCCAGAACGAAGGTTCAAGCCCTGAAAGCTGTTGCTGCTCTTCACCTTCCCTCGGCAGCCTATGCACAGGAACAACAGCACTGCGGATGCCTGCTTTCCCAGAGACGTAACTTCTCATCGCTCTTGCTCTCGGCAGAGCCTGTTTCTGAAACAGCAAACTTCGGGCTGTTTCTCCCAGGATGAAGATGCCAACTCTGAAAGCTGTTGCTGCTCTTCACCTTCCCTCGGCAGCCTATGCAACGAAACAACAACACTGGGGATACCTGCTTTCCCAGAGACGTAAGGTCACACCGCTCTCGTTATTGGAAGAGCCTCTTTCTGAAATTACAAACGTCAGGCTGTTTCTCCCAGAAAGAAGGTGTAAGCCCTGAAAGCTGTTGCTGCTCTTCACCTTCCCTCGGCAGCCTATGCACAGGAACAACAGCACTGGGGATACCTGCTTTCCCAGAGAGGTAACTTCTCATTGCTCTCATTCTCGGCAGAGCCTCTTTCTGAAACAGCAAACGTCGGTCTGTTTCTCCCAGAACGAAGGTGCCAGCCCTGAAAGCTGTTGCTGCTCTTCACCTTCCCTCGGCAGCCTATGCACAGGAGCAACAGCACTGGGGATACCTGTTTTCCCAGAGACGTAACTTCTCATCGCTCTCGCTCTCGGAAGAGCCTCTTTCTGAAATAGCAAACGTCGGGCTGTTTCTCCCAGGATGAAGGTGCCAGCCCTGAAAGCTGTTGCTGATCTTCACCTTCCCTCGGCAGCCTATGCAAAGGAACAACAGCACTAGGGATACCTGCTTTCCCAGAGACGTAACTTCTCATCGCTCTCGTTCACGGCTGAGCCTGTTTCTGAAACAGCAAACGTCAGGCTGTTTCTCCCAGGACGAAGGTTCAAGCCCTGAAAGCTGTTGCTGCTCTTCACCTTCCCTCGGCAGCCTATGCACAGGAACAACAGCACTGGGGATACCTGCTTTCCCAGAGACTTAAGGTCTCACCGCTCTTGTTCTTGGCAGAGCCTCTTTCTGAAATAGAAAACGTCGGGCAATTTCTCCCAGAACGAAGGTTCAAGCCCTGAAAGCTGTTGCTGCTCTTCACCTTCCCTCGGCAGCCTATGCACAGGAACAACAGCACTGCGGATGCCTGCTTTCCCAGAGACGTAACTTCTCATCGCTCTTGCTCTCGGCAGAGCCTGCTTCTGAAACAGCAAACTTCGTGCTGTTTCTCCCAGGATGAAGATGCCAACTCTGAAAACTGTTGCTGCTCTTCACCTTCCTTCGGCAGCCTATGCACAGGAACAACAGCACTGGGGATACCTGCTTTCCCAGAGACGTAACTTCTCATCGCTCTCGTTCTCGGCAGAGCCTGTTTCTGAAACAGCAAACGTCGGGCTGTTTCTCCCAGGATGAAGATGCCAGCCCTGAAAGCTGCTGCTGCTCTTCACCTTCCCTCGGCAGCCTATGTACAGGAACAACAGCACTGGGGATAACTGCTTTCCCAGAGACGTAACTTCTCATCGCTCTCGTTCACGGCAGAGCCTGTTTCTGAAACAGCAAACGTCAGGCTGTTTCTCCCAGGACAAAGGTGCCAGCCCTGAAAGCTGTTGCTGCTCTTCACCTTCCCTCGGCAGCCTATGCAACGAAACAACAACACTGGGGATATCTGCTTTCCCAGAGACGTAAGGTCTCACCGCTCTCGTTATTGGAAGAGCCTCTTTCTGAAATTACAAACGTCAGGCTGTTTCTCCCAGAACGAAGGTGCAAGCCCTGAAAGCTGTTGCTGCTCTTCACCTTCCCTCGGCAGCCTATGCACAGGAACAACAGCACTGGGGATACCTGCTTTCCCAGAGACGTAACTTCTCATTGCTCTCGTTCTCGGCAGAGCCTCTTTCTGAAACAGCAAACGTCGGTCTGTTTCTCCCAGAACGAAGGTGCCAGCCCTGAAAGCTGTTGCTGCTCTTCACCTTCCCTCGGCAGCCTATGCACAGGAGCAACAGCACTGGGGATACCTGCTTTCCCAGAGACGTAACTTCTCATCGATCTCGCTCTCGGAAGAGCCTCTTTCTGAAATAGCAAACGTCGGGCTGTTTCTCCCAGGACGAAGGTGCCAGCCCTGAAAGCTGTTGCTGATCTTCACCTTCCCTCGGCAGCCTATGCAAAGGAACAACAGCACTGGGGATACCTGCTTTCCCAGAGACGTAACTTCTCATCGCTCTCGTTCACGGCTGAGCCTGTTTCTGAAACAGCAAACGTCAGGGTGTTTCTCCCAGGACGAAGGTTCAAGCCCTGAAAGCTGTTGCTGCTCTTCACCTTCCCTCGGCAGCCTATGCACAGGAACAACAGCACTGGGGATACCTGCTTTCCCAGAGACTTAAGGTCTCACCGCTCTTGTTCTTGGCAGAGCCTCTTTCTGAAATAGAAAACGTCGGTCTGTTTCTCCCAGAACGAAGGTGCCAGCCCTGAAAGCTGTTGCTGCTCTTCACCTTCCCTCGGCAGCCTATGCACAGGAGCAACAGCACTGGGGATACCTGCTTTCCCAGAGACGTAACTTCTCATCGATCTCGCTCTCGGAAGAGCCTCTTTCTGAAATAGCAAACGTCGGGCTGTTTCTTCCAGGACGAAGGTGCCAGCCCTGAAAGCTGTTGCTGATCTTCACCTTCCCTCGGCAGCCTATGCAAAGGAACAACAGCACTGGGGATACCTGCTTTCCCAGAGACGTAACTTCTCATCGCTCTCGTTCACGGCTGAGCCTGTTTCTGAAACAGCAAACGTCAGGCTGTTTCTCCCAGGACGAAGGTTCAAGCCCTGAAAGCTGTTGCTGCTCTTCACCTTCCCTCGGCAGCCTATGCACAGGAACAACAGCACTGGGGATACCTGCTTTCCCAGAGACTTAAGGTCTCACCGCTCTTGTTCTTGGCAGAGCCTCTTTCTGAAATAGAAAACGTCGGGCAATTTCTCCCAGAACGAAGGTTCAAGCCCTGAAAGCTGTTGCTGCTCTTCACCTTCCCTCGGCAGCCTATGCACAGGAACAACAGCACTGCGGATGCCTGCTTTCCCAGAGACGTAACTTCTCATCGCTCTTGCTCTCGGCAGAGCCTGTTTCTGAAACAGCAAACTTCGGGCTGTTTCTCCCAGGATGAAGATGCCAACTCTGAAAGCTGTTGCTGCTCTTCACCTTCCTTCGGCAGCCTATGCACAGGAACAACAGCACTGGGGATACCTGCTTTCCCAGAGACGTAACTTCTCATCGCTCTCGTTCTCGGCAGAGCCTCTTTCTGAAATAGCAAAAGTCGGGCTGTTTCTCCCAGGATGAAGATGCCAGCCCTGAAAGCTGTTGCTGCTCTTCACCTTCCCTCGGCAGCCTATGTACAGGAACAACAGCACTGGGGATACCTGCTTTCCCAGAAACGTAACTTCTCATCGCTCTCGTTCACGGCAGAGCCTGTTTCTGAAACAGCAAACGTCAGGCTGTTTCTCCCAGGACAAAGGTGCCAGGCCTGAAAGCTGTTGCTGCTCTTCACCTTCCCTCGGCAGCCTATGCAACGAAACAACAACACTGGGGATACCTGCTTTCCCAGAGACGTAAGGTCACACCGCTCTCGTTATTGGAAGAGCCTCTTTCTGAAATTACAAACGTCAGGCTGTTTCTCCCAGAAAGAAGGTGTAAGCCCTGAAAGCTGTTGCTGCTCTTCACCTTCCCTCGGCAGCCTATGCACAGGAACAACAGCACTGGGGATACCTGCTTTCCCAGAGAGGTAACTTCTCATTGCTCTCATTCTCGGCAGAGCCTCTTTCTGAAACAGCAAACGTCGGTCTGTTTCTCCCAGAACGAAGGTGCCAGCCCTGAAAGCTGTTGCTGCTCTTCACCTTCCCTCGGCAGCCTATGCACAGGAGCAACAGCACTGGGGATACCTGTTTTCCCAGAGACGTAACTTCTCATCGCTCTCGCTCTCGGAAGAGCCTCTTTCTGAAATAGCAAACGTCGGGCTGTTTCTCCCAGGATGAAGGTGCCAGCCCTGAAAGCTGTTGCTGATCTTCACCTTCCCTCGGCAGCCTATGCAAAGGAACAACAGCACTAGGGATACCTGCTTTCCCAGAGACGTAACTTCTCATCGCTCTCGTTCACGGCTGAGCCTGTTTCTGAAACAGCAAACGTCAGGCTGTTTCTCCCAGGACGAAGGTTCAAGCCCTGAAAGCTGTTGCTGCTCTTCACCTTCCCTCGGCAGCCTATGCACAGGAACAACAGCACTGGGGATACCTGCTTTCCCAGAGACTTAAGGTCTCACCGCTCTTGTTCTTGGCAGAGCCTCTTTCTGAAATAGAAAACGTCGGGCAATTTCTCCCAGAACGAAGGTTCAAGCCCTGAAAGCTGTTGCTGCTCTTCACCTTCCCTCGGCAGCCTATGCACAGGAACAACAGCACTGCGGATGCCTGCTTTCCCAGAGACGTAACTTCTCATCGCTCTTGCTCTCGGCAGAGCCTGCTTCTGAAACAGCAAACTTCGGGCTGTTTCTCCCAGGATGAAGATGCCAACTCTGAAAACTGTTGCTGCTCTTCACCTTCCTTCGGCAGCCTATGCACAGGAACAACAGCACTGGGGATACCTGCTTTCCCAGAGACGTAACTTCTCATCGCTCTCGTTCTCGGCAGAGCCTGTTTCTGAAACAGCAAACGTCGGGCTGTTTCTCCCAGGATGAAGATGCCAGCCCTGAAAGCTGTTGCTGCTCTTCACCTTCCCTCGGCAGCCTATGTACAGGAACAACAGCACTGGGGATACCTGCTTTCCCAGAGACGTAACTTCTCATCGCTCTCGTTCACGGCAGAGCCTGTTTCTGAAACAGCAAACGTCAGGCTGTTTCTCCCAGGACAAAGGTGCCAGGCCTGAAAGCTGTTGCTGCTCTTCACCTTCCCTCGGCAGCCTATGCAACGAAACAACAACACTGGGGATACCTGCTTTCCCAGAGACGTAAGGTCACACCGCTCTCGTTATTGGAAGAGCCTCTTTCTGAAATTACAAACGTCAGGCTGTTTCTCCCAGAAAGAAGGTGTAAGCCCTGAAAGCTGTTGCTGCTCTTCACCTTCCCTCAGCAGCCTATGCACAGGAACAACAGCACTGGGGATACCTGCTTTCCCAGAGCCGTAACTTCTCATTGCTCTCATTCTCGGCAGAGCCTCTTTCTGAAACAGCAAACGTCGGTCTGTTTCTCCCAGGACAAAGGTGCCAGCCCTGAAAGCTGTTGCTGCTCTTCACCTTCCCTCGGCAGCCTATGCACAGGAGCAACAGCACTGGGGATACCTGTTTTCCCAGAGACGTAACTTCTCATCGCTCTCGCTCTCGGAAGAGCCTCTTTCTGAAATAGCAAACGTCGGGCTGTTTCTCCCAGGATGAAGGTGCCAGCCCTGAAAGCTGTTGCTGATCTTCACCTTCCCTCGGCAGCCTATGCAAAGGAACAACAGCACTAGGGATACCTGCTTTCCCAGAGACGTAACTTCTCATCGCTCTCGTTCTCGGCAGAGCCTCTTTCTGAAACAGCAAACGTCAGGCTGTTTCTCCCAGGACGAAGGTTCAAGCCCTGAAAGCTGTTGCTGCTCTTCACCTTCCCTCGGCAGCCTATGCAACGAAACAACACCACTGGGGATACCTGCTTTCCCAGAGACGTAAGGTCTCACCGCTCTCGTTATTGGAAGTGCCTCTTTCTGAAATTACAAACGTCAGGCTGTTTCTCCCAGAAAGAAGGTGCAAGCCCTGAAAGCTGTTGTTGCTGATCTTCACCTTCCCTCGGCAGCCTATGCACAGGAACAACAGCACTGGGGATACCTGCTTTCCCAGAGACGTAAATTCTCATCGCTCTCGTTCTCGGAAGAGCTTCTTTCTGAAATAGAAAACGTCGGGCTGTTTCTCCCAGAACGAAGGTGCCAGCCCTGAAAGCTGTTGCTGCTCTTCACCTTCCCTCGGCAGCCTATGCACAGGAACAACAGCACTGCGGATGCCTGCTTTCCCAGAGACGTAACTTCTCATCGCTCTTGCTCTCGGCAGAGCCTGTTTCTGAAACAGCAAACTTCGGGCTGTTTCTCCCAGAACGAAGGTGCCAGCCCTGAAAGCTGTTGCTGCTCTTCATCTTCCCTCGGCAGCCTATGCACAGGAGCAAATCACTGGGGATACCTGCTTTCCCAGAGACGTAACTTCTCATCGCTCTCGCTCTCGGAAGAGCCTGTTTCTGAAACAGCAAACGTCAGGCTGTTTCTCCCAGGACAAAGGTGCCAGGCCTGAAAGCTGTTGCTGCTCTTCACCTTCCCTCGGCAGCCTATGCAACGAAACAACAACACTGGGGATACCTGCTTTCCCAGAGACGTAAGGTCACACCGCTCTCGTTATTGGAAGAGCCTCTTTCTGAAATTACAAACGTCAGGCTGTTTCTCCCAGAAAGAAGGTGTAAGCCCTGAAAGCTGTTGCTGCTCTTCACCTTCCCTCGGCAGCCTATGCACAGGAACAACAGCACTGGGGATACCTGCTTTCCCAGAGACGTAACTTCTCATTGCTCTCATTCTCGGCAGAGCCTCTTTCTGAAACAGCAAACGTCGGTCTGTTTCTCCCAGAACGAAGGTGCCAGCCCTGAAAGCTGTTGCTGCTCTTCACCTTCCCTCGGCAGCCTATGCACAGGAGCAACAGCACTGGGGATACCTGTTTTCCCAGAGACATAACTTCTCATCGCTCTCGCTCTCGGAAGAGCCTCTTTCTGAAATAGCAAACGTCGGGCTGTTTCTCCCAGGATGAAGGTGCCAGCCCTGAAAGCTGTTGCTGCTCTTCACCTTCCCTCGGCAGCCTATGCAAAGGAACAACAGCACTAGGGATACCTGCTTTCCCAGAGACGTAACTTCTCATCGCTCTCGCTCTCGGAAGAGCCTCTTTCTGAAATAGCAAACGTCGGGTTGTTTCTCCCAGGATGAAGGTGCCAGCCCTGAAAGCTGTTGCTGCTCTTCACCTTCCCTCGGCAGCCTATGCACAGGAACAACAGCACTGGGGATACCTGCTTTCCCAGAGACGTAACTTCTCATCGCTCTCGTTATTGGAAGAGCCTCTTTCTGAAATTACAAACATCAGGCTGTTTCTCCCAGAAAGAAGGTGCAAGCCCTGAGAGCTGTTGTTGCTGATCTTCACCTTCCCTCGGCAGCCTATGCACAGGAACAACAGCACTGGGGATACCTGCTTTCCCAGAGACGTAACTTCTCATCGCTCTCGTTCTCGGAAGAGCCTCTTTCTGAAATAGCAAACGTCGGGCTGTTTCTCCCAGGACGAAGGTGCCAGCCCTGAAAGCTGTTGCTGCTCTTCACCTTCCCTCGGCAGCCTATGCACAGGAACAACAGCACTGGGGATACCTGCTTTCCCAGAGACGTAACTTCTCATCGCTCTCGCTCTCGGAAGAGCCTCTTTCTGAAATAGCAAACGTCGGGCTGTTTCTCCCAGGACGAAGGTTCAAGCCCTGAAAGCTGTTGCTGCTCTTCACCTTCCCTCGGCAGCCTATGCACAGGAACAACAGCACCTGGAATACCTCCTTTCCCAGAGACGTAACTTCTCATCGCTCTCGCTCTCGCTCTCGGAAGAGCCCCTTTCTGAAATTAAAAACATCGGGCAGTTTCTCCCAGATGGAAGGTTCAAGCCCTGAAAGCTGTTGCTGCTCTTCACCTTCCCTCGGCAGCCTATGCACAGGAACAACAGCACTGGGGATACCTGCTTTCCCAGAGACGTAACTTCTCATTGCTCTCATTCTCGGCAGAGCCTGTTTCTGAAACAGCAAACGTCGGGCTGTTTCTCCCAGGATGAAGATGCCAGCCCTGAAAGCTGTTGCTGCTCTTCACCTTCCCTCGGCAGCCTATGCACAGGAACAACAGCACTGGGGATACCTGCTTTCCCAGAGACGTAACTTCTCATCGCTCTCGTTCTCAGCAGAGCCTCTTTCTGAAATTAAAAACGTCAGGCTGTTTCTCCCCGAATAAAGGTGCCAGCCCTGAAAGCTGTTGCTGGTCTTCACCTTCCCTCGGCAGCCTATGCACAGGAACAACAGCACCGGGGATACCTGCTTTCCCAGAGACGTAACTTCTCATCCCTCTCGTTCTCGGCAGAGCCTCTTTCTGAAATAGCAAACGTCGGGCTGTTTCTCCCAGGACGAAGGTGCCAGCCCTGAAAGCTGTTGCTGCTCTTCACCTTCCCTCGGCAGCCTATGCACAGGAACAACAGCACTGGGGATACCTGCTTTCCCAGAGACGTAACTTCTCATCGCTCTCATTCTCGCCAGAGCCTGTTTCTGAAACAGCAAACGTCGGGCTGTTTCTCCCAGGATGAAGATGCCAGCCCTGAAAGCTGTTGCTGCTCTTCACCTTCCCTCGGCAGCCTATGCACAGGAACAACAGCACTGGGGATACCTGCTTTCCCAGAGACGTAAGGTCTCACCGCTCTCGCTCTTGGCAGAGCCTCTTTCTGGAATAGCAAACGTCGGGCTGTTTCTCCCAGGATGAAGGTGCCAGCCCTGAAAGCTGTTGCTGCTCTTCACCTTCCCTCGGCAGCCTATGCACAGGAACAACAGCGCTGGGGATACCTGCTTTCCCAGAGACGTAACTTCCAATCGCTCTTGTTCACGGCTGAGCCTGTTTCTGAAACAGCAAACGTCAGGCTGTTTCTCCCAGAAAGAAGGTGCAAGCCCTGAAAGCTGTTGCTGCTCTTCACCTTCCCTCGGCAGCCTATGCACAGCAACAACAGCACTGGGGATACCTGCTTTCCCAGAGACGTAACTTCTCATCGCTCTCGTTCTCGGAAGAGCCTCTTTCTGAAATAGCAAACGTTGGGCTGTTTCTCCCAGAACGAAGGTGCAAGCCCTGAAAGCTGTTGTTGCTCTTCACCTTCCCTCGGCAGCCTATGCACAGGAACAACAACACTGGGGATACGTGCTTCCCAGAGACGTAACTTCTCATCGCTCTCGTTCTCAGCAGAGCCTCTTTCTGAAATAGAAAACGTCGCGCTGATTCTCTCAGGATGAAGGTGCCAGTCCTGAAAGCTGTTGCTGCTCTTCACCTTCCCTCGGCAGTCTATGCACAGAAACAACAACACTGGGGATACGTGCTTTCCCAGAGACGTAACTTCTCAAAGCTCTTGTTCTCGGAAGAGCCTCTTTCTGAAATAGCAAACGTCGGGCTGTTTCTCCCAGAACGAAGGTGCCAGCCCTGAAAGCTGTTGCTGATCTTCACCTTCCCTCGGCAGCCTATTCACAGGAACAACAGCACTGGGGATACCTGCTTTCCCAGAGACGTAACTTCTCATCGCTCTCGTTCTCGGCAGAGCCTTTTTCTGAAACAGCAAACGTCGGGCAGTTTCTCCCAGAACGAAGGTGCAAGCCCTGAAAGCTGTTGCTGCTCTTCACCTTCCCTCGGCAGCCTATGCACAGGAACAACAGCACTGGGGATACCTGCTTTCCCAGAGACGTAAGGTCTCACCGCTCTCCTTCTCGGCAGAACCTCTTTCTGAAATTAAAAACGTCAGGCTGTTTCTCCCAGGACGAAGGTGCCAGCCCTGAAAGCTGTTGCTGCTCTTCACCTTCCCTCGGCAGCCTATGCACAGGAAAAACAGCACTGGGAATACCTGCTTTCCCAGAGACGTAACTTCTCATCGCTATCGCTCTCGGAAGAGCCTGTTTCTGAAACAGCAAACGTCGGGCTGTTTCTCCCAGGATGAAGATGCCAACTCTGAAAGCTGTTGCTGATCTTCACCTTCCCTCGGCAGTCTATGCACAGAAAAAACAACACTGGGGATACGTGCTTTCCCAGAGACGTAATTTCTCAAAGCTCTTGTTCTCGGAAGAGCCTCTTTCTGAAATAGCAAACGTCGGGCAGTTTCTCCCAGAACGAAGGTGCAAGCCCTGAAAGCTGTTGCTGCTCTTCACCTTCCCTCGGCAGCCTATGCAACAAAACAACAACACTGGGGATACCTGCTTTCCCAGAGACGTAACTTCTCATCGCTCTCGTTCTTGGCAGAGCCTCTTTCTGAAATAGAAAACGTCGGGCTGATTCTCTCAGGACGAAGGTACCAGCCCTGAAAGCTGTTGCTGCTCTTCACCTTCCCTCGGCAGCCTATGCACAGGAACAACAGCACTGGGGATACCTGCTTTCCCAGAGACGTAACTTCTCAAAGCTCTCGTTCTCGGAAGAGCCTCTTTCTGAAATAGCAAACGTCGGGCTGTTTCTCCCAGAACGAAGGTGCAAGCCCTGAAAGCTGTTGCTGCTCTTCACCTTCCGTCGGCAGCCTATGCACAGGAACAACAGCACTGGGGATACGTGCTTTCCCAGAGACGTAACTTCTCATCGCTCTCGTTCTCGGCAGAGCCTGTTTCTGAAACAGCAAACGTCGGGCTGTTTCTCCCAGGATGAAGATGCCAGCCCTGAAAGCTGTTGCTGCTCTTCACCTTCCCTCGGCAGCATATGCACAGGAACAACAACACTGGGGATACCTGCTTTCCCAGAGGCGTAAGGTCTCACCGCTCTCGTTCTTGGCAGAGCCTCTTTCTGAAATAGAAAACGTTGGGCTATTTCTCCCAGAACAAAGGTGCCAGCCCTGAAAGCTGTTGCTGCTCTTCAGCTTCCCTCGTCAGCCTATGCACAGGAACAACAACACTGGGGATACCTGCTTTTTCAGAGACGTAAATTCTCAGCGCTCTCGTTCTCGGCAGAGCCTCTTTCTGAAATAGCAAACGTTGGGCTGTTTCTCCCAGAACGAAGGTGCAAACCCTGAAAGCTGTTGTTGCTCTTCACCTTCCCTCGGCAGCCTATGCACAGGAACAACAGCACTGGGGATACCTGCTTTCCCAGAGAGGTAACTTCTCATCGCTCTCGTTCTCGGCAGAGCCTGTTTCTGAAACAGCAAACGTCAGGCTGTTTCTCCCAGGACAAAGGTGCCAGCCCTGAAAGCTGTTGCTGCTCTTCACCTTCCCTCGGCAGCCTATGCAACGAAACAACAACACTGGGGATATCTGCTTTCCCAGAGACGTAAGGTCTCACCGCTCTCGTTATTGGAAGAGCCTCTTTCTGAAATTACAAACGTCAGGCTGTTTCTCCCAGAAAGAAGGTGCAAGCCCTGAAAGCTGTTGTTGCTGCTCTTCACCTTCCCTCGGCAGCGTATTCACAGGAACAACAGCACTGGGGATACCTGCTTTCCCAGAGACGTAACTTCTCATCGCTCTCGTTCTCGGCAGAGCCTCTTTCTGAAATAGCAAACGTCGGGCTGTTTCTCCCAGAACGAAGGTGCCAGGCCTGAAAGCTGTTGCTGCTCTTCACCTTCCCTCGGCAGCCTATGCACAGGAACAACAGCACTGGGGATACCTGCTTTCCCAGAGACGTAACTTCTCATCGCTCTCGCTCTCGGAAGAGCCTCTTTCTGAAATAGCAAACGTCGGGCTGTTTCTCCCAGGATGAAGATGCCAGCCCTGAAAGCTGTTGCTGCTCTTCACCTTCCTCGGCAGCCTATGCAACGAAACAACAACACTGGGGAAACCTGCTTTCCCAGAGACGTAACTTCTCATTGCTCTCATTCTCGGCAGAGCCTGTTTCTGAAACAGCAAACGTCGCGCTGTTTCTCCCAGGATGAAGATGCCAGCCCTGAAAGCTGTTGCTGCTCTTCACCTTCCCTCGGCAGCCTATGCAATGAAACAACAACACTGGGGATACCTGCTTTCCCAGAGACGTAAGGTCTCACCGCTCTCGTTCTTGGCAAGGCCTCTTTCTGAAATAGCAAACGTCGGTCTGTTTCTCCCAGGACGAAGGTGCCAGCCCTGAAAGCTATTGCTGCTCTTCACCTTCCCTCGGCAGCCTATGCAATGAAAAAACAACACTGGGGATACCTGCTTTCCTGGAGAAGTAAGGTCTCACCGCTCTCGTTCTTGGCAGAGCCTCTTTCTGAAATAGAAAACGTCGGGCAGTTTCTCCCAGAAAGCAGGTGCAAGCCCTGAAAGCTGTTGCTGCTCTTCACCTTCCCTCGGCAGCCTATGCACAGGAACAACAGCACTGGGCATACCTGCTTTCCCAGAGACGTAACTTCTCATCGCTCTCGTTCTCGGCAGAGTCTGTTTCTGAAAATACAAACGTCGGGCTGTTTCTCCCAGGACGAAGGTGCCAGCCCTGAAAGCTGTTGCTGCTCTTCACCTTCCCTCGGCAGCGTATGCACAGGAACAACAGCACTGGGGATACCTGCTTTCCCAGAGACGTAAATTCTCATCGCTCTTGCTCTCGGCAGAGCCTGTTTCTGAAACAGCAAACGTCGGGCTGTTTCTCCCAGGACGAAGGTGCCAGCCCTGAAAGCTGTTGCTGCTCTTCACCTTCCCTCGGCAGCCTATGCAAAGGAACAACAGCACCTGGAATACCTGCTTTCCCAGAGAGGTAACTTCTCATCGCTCTCGTTCTCGGCAGAGCCTCTTTCTGAAATAGCAAACGTCGGGCTGTTTCTCCCAGAACGAAGGTGCCAGCCCTGAAAGCTGTTGCTGCTCTTCACCTTCCCTCGGCAGCCTATGCACAGGAACAACAGCACTGGGGATACCTGCTTTCCCAGAGACGTAACTTCTCATCGCTCTCGCTCTCGGAAGAGCCTCTTTCTGAAATAGCAAACGTCGGGCTGTTTCTCCCAGGACGAAGGTGCCAGCCCTGAAAGCTGTTGCTGCTCTTCACCTTCCCTCGGCAGCCTATGCACAGGAACAACAGCACCTGGAATACCTCCTTTCCCAGAGACGTAACTTCTCATCGCTCTCGCTCTCGCTCTCGGAAGAGCCTCTTTCTGAAATTAAAAACGTCAGGCTGTTTCTCCCAGAAAGAAGGTGCAAGCCCTGAAAGCTGTTGCTGCTCTTCACCTTCCCTCGGCAGCCTATGCACAGGAACAACAGCACTGGGGATACCTGCTTTCCCAGAGACGTAACTTCTCATCGCTCTCATTCTCGGCAGAGCCTGTTTCTGAAACAGCAAACGTCGGGCTGTTTCTCCCAGGATGAAGATGCCAGCCCTGAAAGCTGTTGCTGCTCTTCACCTTCCCTCGGCAGCCTATGCAACGAAACAACAGCACTGGGGATACCTGCTTTCCCAGAGACGTAACTTCTCATTGCTCTCATTCTCGGCAGAGCCTGTTTCTGAAACAGCAAACGTCGCGCTGTTTCTCCCAGGATGAAGATGCCAGCCCTGAAAGCTGTTGCTGCTCTTCACCTTCCCTCGGCAGCCTATGCACAGGAACAACAGCACTGGGGATACATGCTTTCCCAGAGACGTAAGGTCTCACCGCTCTCGTTCTTGGCAAGGCCTCTTTCTGAAATAGCAAACGTCGGTCTGTTTCTCCCAGGACGAAGGTGCCAGCCCTGAAAGCTATTGCTGCTCTTCACCTTCCCTCGGCAGCCTATGCAATGAAAAAACAACACTGGGGATACCTGCTTTCCTGGAGAAGTAAGGTCTCACCGCTCTCGTTCTTGGCAGAGCCTCTTTCTGAAATAGAAAACGTCGGGCTGTTTCTCCCAGAAAGCAGGTGCAAGCCCTGAAAGCTGTTGCTGCTCTTCACCTTCCCTCGGCAGCCTATGCACAGGAACAACAGCACTGGGCATACCTGCTTTCCCAGAGACGTAACTTCTCATCGCTCTCGTTCTCGGCAGAGTCTGTTTCTGAAAATACAAACGTCGGGCTGTTTCTCCCAGAACGAAGGTGCCAGCCCTGAAAGCTGTTGCTGCTCTTCACCTTCCCTCGGCAGCGTATGCACAGGAACAACAGCACTGGGGATACCTGCTTTCCCAGAGACGTAACTTCTCATCGCTCTCGTTCTCGGCAGAGCCTCTTTCTGAAATAGCAAACGTCGGGCAGTTTCTCCCAGAACGAAGGTGCCAGCCCTGAAAGCTGTTGCTGATCTTCACCTTCCCTCGGCAGCCTATGCACAGGAACAACAGCACTGGGGATACCTGCTTTCGCAGAGACGTAAATTCTCATCGCTCTTGCTCTCGGCAGAGCCTGTTTCTGAAACAGCAAACGTCGGTCTGTTTCTCCCAGGACGAAGGTGCCAGCCCTGAAAGCTGTTGCTGCTCTTCACCTTCCCTCGGCAGCCTATGCACAGGAACAACAGCACTGGGGATACCTGCTTTCCCAGAGAGGTAACTTCTCATCGCTCTCGTTCTCGGCAGAGCCTCTTTCTGAAATAGCAAACGTCGGGCAGTTTCTCCCAGAACGAAGGTGCCAGCCCTGAAAGCTGTTGCTGCTCTTCACCTTCCCTCGGCAGCCTATGCAATGAAAGAACAACACTGGGGATACCTGCTTTCCCAGAGACGTAAGGTCTCACCGCTCTCGTTCTTGGCAAGGCCTCTTTCTGAAATAGCAAACGTCGGGCTGTTTCTCCCAGGACGAAGGTGCCAGCCCTGAAAGCTATTGCTGCTCTTCACCTTCCCTCGGCAGCCTATGCAATGAAAAAACAACACTGGGGATACCTGCTTTCCTGGAGAAGTAAGGTCTCACCGCTCTCGTTCTTGGCAGAGCCTCTTTCTGAAATAGAAAACGTCGGGCAGTTTCTCCCAGAAAGCAGGTGCAAGCCCTGAAAGCTGTTGCTGCTCTTCACCTTCCCTCGGCAGCCTATGCACAGGAACAACAGCACTGGGCATACCTGCTTTCCCAGAGACGTAACTTCTCATCGCTCTCGTTCTCGGCAAGGCCTCTTTCTGAAATAGCAAACGTCGGTCTGTTTCTCCCAGGACGAAGGTGCCAGCCCTGAAAGCTATTGCTGCTCTTCACCTTCCCTCGGCAGCCTATGCAATGAAAAAACAACACTGGGGATACCTGCTTTCCTGGAGAAGTAAGGTCTCACCGCTCTCGTTCTTGGCAGAGCCTCTTTCTGAAATAGAAAACGTCGGGCAGTTTCTCCCAGAAAGCAGGTGCAAGCCCTGAAAGCTGTTGCTGCTCTTCACCTTCCCTCGGCAGCCTATGCACAGGAACAACAGCACTGGGCATACCTGCTTTCCCAGAGACGTAACTTCTCATCGCTCTCGTTCTCGGCAGAGTCTGTTTCTGAAAATACAAACGTCGGGCTGTTTCTCCCAGGACGAAGGTGCCAGCCCTGAAAGCTGTTGCTGCTCTTCACCTTCCCTCGGCAGCGTATGCACAGGAACAACAGCACTGGGGATACCTGCTTTCCCAGAGACGTAACTTCTCATCGCTCTCGTTCTCGGCAGAGCCTCTTTCTGAAATAGCAAACGTCGGGCAGTTTCTCCCAGAACGAAGGTGCCAGCCCTGAAAGCTGTTGCTGATCTTCACCTTCCCTCGGCAGCCTATGCACAGGAACAACAGCACTGGGGATACCTGCTTTCGCAGAGACGTAAATTCTCATCGCTCTTGCTCTCGGCAGAGCCTGTTTCTGAAACAGCAAACGTCGCGCTGTTTCTCCCAGGATGAAGATGCCAGCCCTGAAAGCTGTTGCTGCTCTTCACCTTCCCTCGGCAGCCTATGCACAGGAACAACAGCACTGGGGATACATGCTTTCCCAGAGACGTAAGGTCTCACCGCTCTCGTTCTTGGCAAGGCCTCTTTCTGAAATAGCAAACGTCGGTCTGTTTCTCCCAGGACGAAGGTGCCAGCCCTGAAAGCTATTGCTGCTCTTCACCTTCCCTCGGCAGCCTATGCAATGAAAAAACAACACTGGGGATACCTGCTTTCCTGGAGAAGTAAGGTCTCACCGCTCTCGTTCTTGGCAGAGCCTCTTTCTGAAATAGAAAACGTCGGGCTGTTTCTCCCAGAAAGCAGGTGCAAGCCCTGAAAGCTGTTGCTGCTCTTCACCTTCCCTCGGCAGCCTATGCACAGGAACAACAGCACTGGGCATACCTGCTTTCCCAGAGACGTAACTTCTCATCGCTCTCGTTCTCGGCAGAGTCTGTTTCTGAAAATACAAACGTCGGGCTGTTTCTCCCAGAACGAAGGTGCCAGCCCTGAAAGCTGTTGCTGCTCTTCACCTTCCCTCGGCAGCGTATGCACAGGAACAACAGCACTGGGGATACCTGCTTTCCCAGAGACGTAACTTCTCATCGCTCTCGTTCTCGGCAGAGCCTCTTTCTGAAATAGCAAACGTCGGGCAGTTTCTCCCAGAACGAAGGTGCCAGCCCTGAAAGCTGTTGCTGATCTTCACCTTCCCTCGGCAGCCTATGCACAGGAACAACAGCACTGGGGATACCTGCTTTCGCAGAGACGTAAATTCTCATCGCTCTTGCTCTCGGCAGAGCCTGTTTCTGAAACAGCAAACGTCGGTCTGTTTCTCCCAGGACGAAGGTGCCAGCCCTGAAAGCTGTTGCTGCTCTTCACCTTCCCTCGGCAGCCTATGCACAGGAACAACAGCACTGGGGATACCTGCTTTCCCAGAGAGGTAACTTCTCATCGCTCTCGTTCTCGGCAGAGCCTCTTTCTGAAATAGCAAACGTCGGGCAGTTTCTCCCAGAACGAAGGTGCCAGCCCTGAAAGCTGTTGCTGCTCTTCACCTTCCCTCGGCAGCCTATGCAATGAAACAACAACACTGGGGATACCTGCTTTCCCAGAGACGTAAGGTCTCACCGCTCTCGTTCTTGGCAAGGCCTCTTTCTGAAATAGCAAACGTCGGGCTGTTTCTCCCAGGACGAAGGTGCCAGCCCTGAAAGCTATTGCTGCTCTTCACCTTCCCTCGGCAGCCTATGCAATGAAAAAACAACACTGGGGATACCTGCTTTCCTGGAGAAGTAAGGTCTCACCGCTCTCGTTCTTGGCAGAGCCTCTTTCTGAAATAGAAAACGTCGGGCAATTTCTCCCAGAAAGCAGGTGCAAGCCCTGAAAGCTGTTGCTGCTCTTCACCTTCCCTCGGCAGCCTATGCACAGGAACAACAGCACTGGGCATACCTGCTTTCCCAGAGACGTAACTTCTCATCGCTCTCGTTCTCGGCAGAGCCTCTTTCTGAAATAGCAAACGTCGGGCAGTTTCTCCCAGAACGAAGGTGCCAGCCCTGAAAGCTGTTGCTGATCTTCACCTTCCCTCGGCAGCCTATGCACAGGAACAACAGCACTGGGGATACCTGCTTTCGCAGAGACGTAAATTCTCATCGCTCTTGCTCTCGGCAGAGCCTGTTTCTGAAACAGCAAACGTCGGGCTGTTTCTCCCAGGACGAAGGTGCCAGCCTTGAAAGCTGTTGCTGCTCTTCACCTTCCCTCGGCAGCCTATGCAAAGGAACAACAGCACTGGGGATACCTGCTTTCCCAGAGAGGTAACTTCTCATCGCTCTCGTTCTCGGCAGAGCCTCTTTCTGAAATAGCAAACGTCGGGCTGTTTCTCCCAGAACGAAGGTGCCAGCCCTGAAAGCTGTTGCTGCTCTTCACCTTCCCTCGGCAGCCTATGCACAGGAACAACAGCACTGGGGATACCTGCTTTCCCAGAGACGTAACTTCTCATCGCTCTCGCTCTCGGAAGAGCCTCTTTCTGAAATAGCAAACGTCGGGCTGTTTCTCCCAGGACGAAGGTGCCAGCCCTGAAAGCTGTTGCTGCTCTTCACCTTCCCTCGGCAGCCTATGCACAGGAACAACAGCACCTGGAATACCTCCTTTCCCAGAGACGTAACTTCTCATCGCTCTCGCTCTCGCTCTCGGAAGAGCCTCTTTCTGAAATTAAAAACGTCAGGCTGTTTCTCCCAGAAAGAAGGTGCAAGCCCTGAAAGCTGTTGCTGGTCTTCACCTTCCCTCGGCAGCCTATGCACAGGAACAACAGCACTGGGGATACCTGCTTTCCCAGAGACGTAACTTCTCATCGCTCTCATTCTCGGCAGAGCCTGTTTCTGAAACAGCAAACGTCGGGCTGTTTCTCCCAGGATGAAGATGCCAGCCCTGAAAGCTGTTGCTGCTCTTCACCTTCCCTCGGCAGCCTATGCAACGAAACAACAACACTGGGGATACCTGCTTTCCCAGAGACGTAACTTCTCATTGCTCTCATTCTCGGCAGAGCCTGTTTCTGAAACAGCAAACGTCGCGCTGTTTCTCCCAGGATGAAGATGCCAGCCCTGAAAGCTGTTGCTGCTCTTCACCTTCCCTCGGCAGCCTATGCACAGGAACAACAGCACTGGGGATACATGCTTTCCCAGAGACGTAAGGTCTCACCGCTCTCGTTCTTGGCAAGGCCTCTTTCTGAAATAGCAAACGTCGGTCTGTTTCTCCCAGGACGAAGGTGCCAGCCCTGAAAGCTATTGCTGCTCTTCACCTTCCCTCGGCAGCCTATGCAATGAAAAAACAACACTGGGGATACCTGCTTTCCTGGAGAAGTAAGGTCTCACCGCTCTCGTTCTTGGCAGAGCCTCTTTCTGAAATAGAAAACGTCGGGCTGTTTCTCCCAGAAAGCAGGTGCAAGCCCTGAAAGCTGTTGCTGCTCTTCACCTTCCCTCGGCAGCCTATGCACAGGAACAACAGCACTGGGCATACCTGCTTTCCCAGAGACGTAACTTCTCATCGCTCTCGTTCTCGGCAGAGTCTGTTTCTGAAAATACAAACGTCGGGCTGTTTCTCCCAGAACGAAGGTGCCAGCCCTGAAAGCTGTTGCTGCTCTTCACCTTCCCTCGGCAGCGTATGCACAGGAACAACAGCACTGGGGATACCTGCTTTCCCAGAGACGTAACTTCTCATCGCTCTCGTTCTCGGCAGAGCCTCTTTCTGAAATAGCAAACGTCGGGCAGTTTCTCCCAGAACGAAGGTGCCAGCCCTGAAAGCTGTTGCTGATCTTCACCTTCCCTCGGCAGCCTATGCACAGGAACAACAGCACTAGGGATACCTGCTTTCGCAGAGACGTAAATTCTCATCGCTCTTGCTCTCGGCAGAGCCTGTTTCTGAAACAGCAAACGTCGGGCTGTTTCTCCCAGGACGAAGGTGCCAGCCCTGAAAGCTGTTGCTGCTCTTCACCTTCCCTCGGCAGCCTATGCACAGGAACAACAGCACTGGGGATACCTGCTTTCCCAGAGAGGTAACTTCTCATCGCTCTCGTTCTCGGCAGAGCCTCTTTCTGAAATAGCAAACGTCGGGCAGTTTCTCCCAGAACGAAGGTGCCAGCCCTGAAAGCTGTTGCTGCTCTTCACCTTCCCTCGGCAGCCTATGCACAGGAACAACAGCACTGGGGATACGTGCTTTCCCAGAGACGTAACTTCTCAAAGCTCTCGTTCTCGGAAGAGCCTCTTTCTGAAATAGCAAACGTCGGGCTGTTTCTCCCAGAACGAAGGTGCAAGCCCTGAAAGCTGTTGCTGCTCTTCACCTTCCCTCGGCAGCATATGCACAGGAACAACAACACTGGGGATACCTGCTTTCCCAGAGGCGTAAGGTCTCACCGCTCTCGTTCTTGGCAGAGCCTCTTTCTGAAATAGAAAACGTTGGGCTATTTCTCCCAGAACAAAGGTGCCAGCCCTGAAAGCTGTTGCTGCTCTTCACCTTCCCTCGTCAGCCTATGCACAGGAACAACAACACTGGGGATACCTGCTTTTTCAGAGACGTAAATTCTCAGCGCTCTCGTTCTCGGCAGAGCCTCTTTCTGAAATAGCAAACGTCGGGCTGTTTCTCCCAGGACGAAGGTGCCAGCCCTGAAAACTGTTGCTGCTCTTCACCTTCCCTCGGCAGCCTATGCACAGGAAAAACAGCACCTGGGATACCTGCTTTCCCGGAGACGTAACTTCTCATCGCTCTCGTTCTCGGCAGAGCCTCTTTCTGAAACAGCAAACGTCAGGCTGTTTCTCCCAGGACGAAGGTGCCAGCCCTGAAAGCTGTTGCTGCTCTTCACCTTCCCTCGGCAGCCTATGCAACGAAACAACAACACTGGGGATACCTGCTTTCCCAGAGACGTAAGGTCTCACCTGTCTCGTTCTTGGAAGAGCCTCTTTCTGAAATTACAAACGTCGGGCAGTTTCTCCCAGGACGAAGGTGCCAGCCCTGAAAGCTGTTGCTGCTCTTCACCTTCCCTCGGCAGCCTATGCACAGGAACAACAGCACTGGGGATACCTGCTTTCCCAGAGACGTAACTTCTCATCGCTCTCGCTCTCGGAAGAGCCTGTTTCTGAAATAGCAAACGTCGGGCTGTTTCTCCCAGGACGAAGGTGCCAGCCCTGAAACCTGTTGCTGGTCTTCACCTTCCCTCGGCAGCCTATGCACAGGAACAACAGCACTGGGGATACCTGCTTTCCCAGAGACGTAACTTCTCAAAGCTCTCGTTCTCGGAAGAGCCTCTTTCTGAAATAGCAAACGTCAGGCTGTTTCTCCCAGAACGAAGGTGCAAGCCCTGAAAGCTGTTGCTGCTCTTCACCTTCCCTCGGCAGCCTATGCACAGGAACAACAGCACTGGGGATACCTGCTTTCCCAGAGACGTAACTTCTCATAGCTCTCGTTCTCGGCAGAGCCTGTTTCTGAAACAGCAAACGTCGGGCTGTTTCTCCCAGAACAAAGGTGCCAGCCCTGAAAGCTGTTGCTGGTCTTCACCTTCCCTCGGCAGCCTATGCACAGGAACAACAGCACTGGGGATACCTGCTTTCCCAGAGACGTAACTTCTCAAAGCTCTCGTTCTCGGAAGAGCCTCTTTCTGAAATAGCAAACGTCAGGCTGTTTCTCCCAGAACGAAGGTGCAAGCCCTGAAAGCTGTTGCTGCTCTTCACCTTCCCTCGGCAGCCTATGCACAGGAACAACAGCACTGGGGATACCTGCTTTCGCAGAGACGTAAATTCTCATCGCTCTTGCTCTCGGCAGAGCCTGTTTCTGAAACAGCAAACGTCGCGCTGTTTCTCCCAGGATGAAGATGCCAGCCCTGAAAGCTGTTGCTGCTCTTCACCTTCCCTCGGCAGCCTATGCACAGGAACAACAGCACTGGGGATACATGCTTTCCCAGAGACGTAAGGTCTCACCGCTCTCGTTCTTGGCAAGGCCTCTTTCTGAAATAGCAAACGTCGGTCTGTTTCTCCCAGGACGAAGGTGCCAGCCCTGAAAGCTATTGCTGCTCTTCACCTTCCCTCGGCAGCCTATGCAATGAAAAAACAACACTGGGGATACCTGCTTTCCTGGAGAAGTAAGGTCTCACCGCTCTCGTTCTTGGCAGAGCCTCTTTCTGAAATAGAAAACGTCGGGCTGTTTCTCCCAGAAAGCAGGTGCAAGCCCTGAAAGCTGTTGCTGCTCTTCACCTTCCCTCGGCAGCCTATGCACAGGAACAACAGCACTGGGCATACCTGCTTTCCCAGAGACGTAACTTCTCATCGCTCTCGTTCTCGGCAGAGTCTGTTTCTGAAAATACAAACGTCGGGCTGTTTCTCCCAGAACGAAGGTGCCAGCCCTGAAAGCTGTTGCTGCTCTTCACCTTCCCTCGGCAGCGTATGCACAGGAACAACAGCACTGGGGATACCTGCTTTCCCAGAGACGTAACTTCTCATCGCTCTCGTTCTCGGCAGAGCCTCTTTCTGAAATAGCAAACGTCGGGCAGTTTCTCCCAGAACGAAGGTGCCAGCCCTGAAAGCTGTTGCTGATCTTCACCTTCCCTCGGCAGCCTATGCACAGGAACAACAGCACTGGGGATACCTGCTTTCGCAGAGACGTAAATTCTCATCGCTCTTGCTCTCGGCAGAGCCTGTTTCTGAAACAGCAAACGTCGGTCTGTTTCTCCCAGGACGAAGGTGCCAGCCCTGAAAGCTGTTGCTGCTCTTCACCTTCCCTCGGCAGCCTATGCACAGGAACAACAGCACTGGGGATACCTGTTTTCCCAGAGAGGTAACTTCTCATCGCTCTCGTTCTCGGCAGAGCCTCTTTCTGAAATAGCAAACGTCGGGCAGTTTCTCCCAGAACGAAGGTGCCAGCCCTGAAAGCTGTTGCTGCTCTTCACCTTCCCTCGGCAGCCTATGCAATGAAACAACAACACTGGGGATACCTGCTTTCCCAGAGACGTAAGGTCTCACCGCTCTCGTTCTTGGCAAGGCCTCTTTCTGAAATAGCAAACGTCGGGCTGTTTCTCCCAGGACGAAGGTGCCAGCCCTGAAAGCTATTGCTGCTCTTCACCTTCCCTCGGCAGCCTATGCAATGAAAAAACAACACTGGGGATACCTGCTTTCCTGGAGAAGTAAGGTCTCACCGCTCTCGTTCTTGGCAGAGCCTCTTTCTGAAATAGAAAACGTCGGGCAGTTTCTCCCAGAAAGCAGGTGCAAGCCCTGAAAGCTGTTGCTGCTCTTCACCTTCCCTCGGCAGCCTATGCACAGGAACAACAGCACTGGGCATACCTGCTTTCCCAGAGACGTAACTTCTCATCGCTCTCGTTCTCGGCAGAGTCTGTTTCTGAAAATACAAACGTCGGGCTGTTTCTCCCAGGACGAAGGTGCCAGCCCTGAAAGCTGTTGCTGCTCTTCACCTTCCCTCGGCAGCGTATGCACAGGAACAACAGCACTGGGGATACCTGCTTTCCCAGAGACGTAACTTCTCATCGCTCTCGTTCTCGGCAGAGCCTCTTTCTGAAATAGCAAACGTCGGGCAGTTTCTCCCAGAACGAAGGTGCCAGCCCTGAAAGCTGTTGCTGATCTTCACCTTCCCTCGGCAGCCTATGCACAGGAACAACAGCACTGGGGATACCTGCTTTCGCAGAGACGTAAATTCTCATCGCTCTTGCTCTCGGCAGAGCCTGTTTCTGAAACAGCAAACGTCGGGCTGTTTCTCCCAGGACGAAGGTGCCAGCCTTGAAAGCTGTTGCTGCTCTTCACCTTCCCTCGGCAGCCTATGCAAAGGAACAACAGCACTGGGGATACCTGCTTTCCCAGAGAGGTAACTTCTCATCGCTCTCGTTCTCGGCAGAGCCTCTTTCTGAAATAGCAAACGTCGGGCTGTTTCTCCCAGAACGAAGGTGCCAGCCCTGAAAGCTGTTGCTGCTCTTCACCTTCCCTCGGCAGCCTATGCACAGGAACAACAGCACTGGGGATACCTGCTTTCCCAGAGACGTAACTTCTCATCGCTCTCGCTCTCGGAAGAGCCTCTTTCTGAAATAGCAAACGTCGGGCTGTTTCTCCCAGGACGAAGGTGCCAGCCCTGAAAGCTGTTGCTGCTCTTCACCTTCCCTCGGCAGCCTATGCACAGGAACAACAGCACCTGGAATACCTCCTTTCCCAGAGACGTAACTTCTCATCGCTCTCGCTCTCGCTCTCGGAAGAGCCTCTTTCTGAAATTAAAAACGTCAGGCTGTTTCTCCCAGAAAGAAGGTGCAAGCCCTGAAAGCTGTTGCTGGTCTTCACCTTCCCTCGGCAGCCTATGCACAGGAACAACAGCACTGGGGATACCTGCTTTCCCAGAGACGTAACTTCTCATCGCTCTCATTCTCGGCAGAGCCTGTTTCTGAAACAGCAAACGTCGGGCTGTTTCTCCCAGGATGAAGATGCCAGCCCTGAAAGCTGTTGCTGCTCTTCACCTTCCCTCGGCAGCCTATGCAACGAAACAACAACACTGGGGATACCTGCTTTCCCAGAGACGTAACTTCTCATTGCTCTCATTCTCGGCAGAGCCTGTTTCTGAAACAGCAAACGTCGCGCTGTTTCTCCCAGGATGAAGATGCCAGCCCTGAAAGCTGTTGCTGCTCTTCACCTTCCCTCGGCAGCCTATGCACAGGAACAACAGCACTGGGGATACATGCTTTCCCAGAGACGTAAGGTCTCACCGCTCTCGTTCTTGGCAAGGCCTCTTTCTGAAATAGCAAACGTCGGTCTGTTTCTCCCAGGACGAAGGTGCCAGCCCTGAAAGCTATTGCTGCTCTTCACCTTCCCTCGGCAGCCTATGCAATGAAAAAACAACACTGGGGATACCTGCTTTCCTGGAGAAGTAAGGTCTCACCGCTCTCGTTCTTGGCAGAGCCTCTTTCTGAAATAGAAAACGTCGGGCTGTTTCTCCCAGAAAGCAGGTGCAAGCCCTGAAAGCTGTTGCTGCTCTTCACCTTCCCTCGGCAGCCTATGCACAGGAACAACAGCACTGGGCATACCTGCTTTCCCAGAGACGTAACTTCTCATCGCTCTCGTTCTCGGCAGAGTCTGTTTCTGAAAATACAAACGTCGGGCTGTTTCTCCCAGAACGAAGGTGCCAGCCCTGAAAGCTGTTGCTGCTCTTCACCTTCCCTCGGCAGCGTATGCACAGGAACAACAGCACTGGGGATACCTGCTTTCCCAGAGACGTAACTTCTCATCGCTCTCGTTCTCGGCAGAGCCTCTTTCTGAAATAGCAAACGTCGGGCAGTTTCTCCCAGAACGAAGGTGCCAGCCCTGAAAGCTGTTGCTGATCTTCACCTTCCCTCGGCAGCCTATGCACAGGAACAACAGCACTAGGGATACCTGCTTTCGCAGAGACGTAAATTCTCATCGCTCTTGCTCTCGGCAGAGCCTGTTTCTGAAACAGCAAACGTCGGGCTGTTTCTCCCAGGACGAAGGTGCCAGCCCTGAAAGCTGTTGCTGCTCTTCACCTTCCCTCGGCAGCCTATGCACAGGAACAACAGCACTGGGGATACCTGCTTTCCCAGAGAGGTAACTTCTCATCGCTCTCGTTCTCGGCAGAGCCTCTTTCTGAAATAGCAAACGTCGGGCAGTTTCTCCCAGAACGAAGGTGCCAGCCCTGAAAGCTGTTGCTGCTCTTCACCTTCCCTCGGCAGCCTATGCACAGGAACAACAGCACTGGGGATACGTGCTTTCCCAGAGACGTAACTTCTCAAAGCTCTCGTTCTCGGAAGAGCCTCTTTCTGAAATAGCAAACGTCGGGCTGTTTCTCCCAGAACGAAGGTGCAAGCCCTGAAAGCTGTTGCTGCTCTTCACCTTCCCTCGGCAGCATATGCACAGGAACAACAACACTGGGGATACCTGCTTTCCCAGAGGCGTAAGGTCTCACCGCTCTCGTTCTTGGCAGAGCTTCTTTCTGAAATAGAAAACGTTGGGCTATTTCTCCCAGAACAAAGGTGCCAGCCCTGAAAGCTGTTGCTGCTCTTCACCTTCCCTCGTCAGCCTATGCACAGGAACAACAACACTGGGGATACCTGCTTTTTCAGAGACGTAAATTCTCAGCGCTCTCGTTCTCGGCAGAGCCTCTTTCTGAAATAGCAAACGTCGGGCTGTTTCTCCCAGGACGAAGGTGCCAGCCCTGAAAACTGTTGCTGCTCTTCACCTTCCCTCGGCAGCCTATGCACAGGAAAAACAGCACCTGGGATACCTGCTTTCCCGGAGACGTAACTTCTCATCGCTCTCGTTCTCGGCAGAGCCTCTTTCTGAAACAGCAAACGTCAGGCTGTTTCTCCCAGGACGAAGGTGCCAGCCCTGAAAGCTGTTGCTGCTCTTCACCTTCCCTCGGCAGCCTATGCAACGAAACAACAACACTGGGGATACCTGCTTTCCCAGAGACGTAAGGTCTCACCTGTCTCGTTCTTGGAAGAGCCTCTTTCTGAAATTACAAACGTCGGGCAGTTTCTCCCAGGACGAAGGTGCCAGCCCTGAAAGCTGTTGCTGCTCTTCACCTTCCCTCGGCAGCCTATGCACAGGAACAACAGCACTGGGGATACCTGCTTTCCCAGAGACGTAACTTCTCATCGCTCTCGCTCTCGGAAGAGCCTGTTTCTGAAATAGCAAACGTCGGGCTGTTTCTCCCAGGACGAAGGTGCCAGCCCTGAAAGCTGTTGCTGGTCTTCACCTTCCCTCGGCAGCCTATGCACAGGAACAACAGCACTGGGGATACCTGCTTTCCCAGAGACGTAACTTCTCAAAGCTCTCGTTCTCGGAAGAGCCTCTTTCTGAAATAGCAAACGTCAGGCTGTTTCTCCCAGAACGAAGGTGCAAGCCCTGAAAGCTGTTGCTGCTCTTCACCTTCCCTCGGCAGCCTATGCACAAGAACAACAGCACTGGGGATACCTGCTTTCCCAGAGACGTAACTTCTCATAGCTCTCGTTCTCGGCAGAGCCTGTTTCTGAAACAGCAAACGTCGGGCTGTTTCTCCCAGAACAAAGGTGCCAGCCCTGAAAGCTGTTGCTGCTCTTCACCTTCCCTCGGCAGCCTATGCAAAGGAACAACAGCACTGGGGATACCTGCTTTTTCAGAGACGTAAATTCTCAGCGCTCTCGGCAGAGCCTCTTTCTGAAATAGCAAACGTCGGGCTGTTTCTCCCAGAACGAAGGTGCCAGCCCTGAAAAGTGTTGCTGCTCTTCACCTTCCCTCGGCAGCCTATGCACAGGAAAATCAGCACCTGGGATACCGGCTTTCCCAGAGACGTAACTTCTCATCGCTCTCGTTCACGGCAGAGCCTGTTTCTGAAACAGCAAACGTCAGGCTGTTTCTCCCAGGACGAAGGTGCCAGCCCTGAAAGCTGTTGCTGGTCTTCACCTTCCCTCAGCAGCCTATGCACAGGAACAACAGCACTGCGGATACCTGCTTTCCCAGAGATGTAACTTCTCATCGCTCTCGCTCTCGGAAGAGCCTCTTTCTGAAATAGCAAACGTCGGGCTCTTTCTCCCAGAACGAAGGTGCAAGCCCTGAAAGCTGTTGCTGCTCTTCACCTTCCCTCGGCAGCCTATGCAATGAAACAACAACTCTGGGGATATCTGCTTTCCCAGAGACGTAAGGTCTCACCGCTCTCGTTCTTGGCAGAGCCTCTTTCTGAAATAGAAAACGTTGGGCTATTTCTCCCAGAACAAAGGTGCCAGACCTGAAAGCTGTTGCTGATCTTCACGTTCCCTCGGCAGCCTATGCAACGAAACAACAACACTGGGGATACCTGCTTTTTCAGAGACGTAAATTCTCAGCGCTCTCGTTCTCGGCAGAGCCTCTTTCTGAAATAGCAAACGTCGGGCTGTTTCTCCCAGGACGAAGGTGCCAGCCCTGAAAGCTGTTGCTGCTCTTCACCTTCCCTCGGCAGCCTATGCACAGGAAAAACAGCACCTGGGATACCTGCTTTCCCAGAGACGTAACTTCTCATCGCTCTCGTTCACGGCAGAGCCTGTTTCTGAAACAGAAAACGTCAGGCTGTTTCTCCCAGGACGAAGGTGCCAGCCCTGAAAGCTGTTGCTGCTCTTCACCTTCCCTCGGCAGCCTATGCAATGAAACAACAACACTGGGGATACCTGCTTTCCCAGAGACGTAACTTCTCATCGCTCTCGCTCTCGGAAGAGCCTCTTTCTGAAATAGCAAACGTCGGGCTGTTTCTCCCAGGATGAAGGTGCCAGCCCTGAAAGCTGTTGCTGCTCTTCACCTTCCCTCGGCAGCCTATGCACAGGAACAACAGCACTGGGGATACCTGCTTTCCCAGAGACGTAACTTCTCATCGCTCTCGCTCTCGGAAGAGCCTGTTTCTGAAACAGCAAACGTCGGGCTGATTCTCTCAGGACGAAGGTACCAGCCCTGAAAGCTGTTGCTGCTCTTCACCTTCCCTCGGCAGCCTATGCACAGGAACAACAGCACCTGGAATACCTGCTTTCCCAGAGACGTAACTTCTCATCGCTCTCGCTGTCGGCATAGCCTCTTTCTGAAATAGCAAATGTCGGGCAGTTTCTCCCAGAACGAAGGTGCCAGCCCTGAAAGCTGTTGCTGCTCTTCACCTTCCCTCGGCAGCCTATGCACAGGAACAACAGCACTGGGGATACCTGCTTTCCCAGAGACGTAACTTCTCATCGCTCTCGCTGTCGGCATAGCCTCTTTCTGAAATAGCAAATGTCGGGCAGTTTCTCCCAGAACGAAGGTGCCAGCCCTGAAAGCTGTTGCTGCTCTTCACCTTCCCTCGGCAGCCTATGCACAGGAACAACAGCACTGGGGATACCTGCTTTCCCAGAGACGTAACTTCTCATCGCTCTCGCTCTCGGAAGAGCCTCTTTCTGAAATTACAAACGTCAGGCTGTTTCTCCCAGGACGAAGGTGCCAGCCCTGAAAGCTGTTGCTGCTCTTCACCTTCCCTCGGCAGCCTATGCACAGGAACAACAGCACTGGGGATACCTGCTTTCCCAGAGACGTAACTTCTCATCGATCTCGTTCTCGGAAGAGCCTCTTTCTGAAATAGCAAACGTCGGGCTGTTTCTCCCAGAACGAAGGTGCAAGCCCTGAAAGCTGTTGCTGCTCTTCACCTTCCGTCGGCAGCCTATGCACAGGAACAACAGCACTGGGGATACCTGCTTTCCCAGAGACGTAACTTCTCATCGCTCTCGTTCTCGGCAGAGCCTGTTTCTGAAACAGCAAACGTCGGGCTGTTTCTCCCAGGATGAAGATGCCAGCCCTGAAAGCTGTTGCTGCTCTTCACCTTCCCTCGGCAGCCTATGCAATGAAACAACAACTCTGGGGATATCTGCTTTCCCAGAGACGTAAGGTCTCACCGCTCTCGTTCTTGGCAGAGCCTCTTTCTGAAATAGAAAACGTTGGGCTATTTCTCCCAGAACAAAGGTGCCAGCCCTGAAAGCTGTTGCTGATCTTCACCTTCCCTCGGCAGCCTATGCAACGAAACAACAACACTGGGGATACCTGCTTTTTCAGAGACGTAAATTCTCAGCGCTCTCGTTCTCGGCAGAGCCTCTTTCTGAAATAGCAAACGTCGGGCTATTTCTCCCAGGACGAAGGTGCCAGCCCTGAAAGCTGTTGCTGCTCTTCACCTTCCCTCGGCAGCCTATGCACAGGAAAAACAGCACCTGGGATACCTGCTTTCCCAGAGACGTAACTTCTCATCGCTCTCGTTCACGGCAGAGCCTGTTTCTGAAACAGCAAACGTCAGGCTGTTTCTCCCAGGACGAAGGTGCCAGCCCTGAAAGCTGTTGCTGCTCTTCACCTTCCCTCGGCAGCCTATGCAACGAAACAACAACACTGGGGATACCTGCTTTCCCAGAGACGTAAGGTCTCACCTGTCTCGTTCTTGGAAGAGCCTGTTTCTGAAACAGCAAACGTCGGGCAGTTTCTCCCAGGACGAAGGTGCCAGCCCTGAAAGCTGTTCCTGCTCTTCACCTTCCCTCGGCAGCCTATGCACAGGAACAACAGCACTGGGCATACCTGCTTTCCCAGAGACGTAACTTCTCATCGCTCTCGCTCTCGGAAGAGCCTGTTTCTGAAATAGCAAACGTCGGGCTGTTTCTCCCAGGATGAAGGTGCCAGCCCTGAAAAGTGTTGCTGCTCTTCACCTTCCCTCGGCAGCCTATGCACAGGAAAATCAGCACCTGGGATACCGGCTTTCCCAGAGACGTAACTTCTCATCGCTCTCGTTCACGGCAGAGCCTGTTTCTGAAACAGCAAACGTCAGGCTGTTTCTCCCAGGACGAAGGTGCCAGCCCTGAAAGCTGTTGCTGGTCTTCACCTTCCCTCAGCAGCCTATGCACAGGAACAACAGCACTGCGGATACCTGCTTTCCCAGAGATGTAACTTCTCATCGCTCTCGCTCTCGGAAGAGCCTCTTTCTGAAATAGCAAACGTCGGGCTCTTTCTCCCAGAACGAAGGTGCAAGCCCTGAAAGCTGTTGCTGCTCTTCACCTTCCCTCGGCAGCCTATGCAATGAAACAACAACTCTGGGGATATCTGCTTTCCCAGAGACGTAAGGTCTCACCGCTCTCGTTCTTGGCAGAGCCTCTTTCTGAAATAGAAAACGTTGGGCTATTTCTCCCAGAACAAAGGTGCCAGACCTGAAAGCTGTTGCTGATCTTCACGTTCCCTCGGCAGCCTATGCAACGAAACAACAACACTGGGGATACCTGCTTTTTCAGAGACGTAAATTCTCAGCGCTCTCGTTCTCGGCAGAGCCTCTTTCTGAAATAGCAAACGTCGGGCTGTTTCTCCCAGGACGAAGGTGCCAGCCCTGAAAGCTGTTGCTGCTCTTCACCTTCCCTCGGCAGCCTATGCACAGGAAAAACAGCACCTGGGATACCTGCTTTCCCAGAGACGTAACTTCTCATCGCTCTCGTTCACGGCAGAGCCTGTTTCTGAAACAGAAAACGTCAGGCTGTTTCTCCCAGGACGAAGGTGCCAGCCCTGAAAGCTGTTGCTGCTCTTCACCTTCCCTCGGCAGCCTATGCAATGAAACAACAACACTGGGGATACCTGCTTTCCCAGAGACGTAACTTCTCATCGCTCTCGCTCTCGGAAGAGCCTCTTTCTGAAATAGCAAACGTCGGGCTGTTTCTCCCAGGATGAAGGTGCCAGCCCTGAAAGCTGTTGCTGCTCTTCACCTTCCCTCGGCAGCCTATGCACAGGAACAACAGCACTGGGGATACCTGCTTTCCCAGAGACGTAACTTCTCATCGCTCTCGCTCTCGGAAGAGCCTGTTTCTGAAACAGCAAACGTCGGGCTGATTCTCTCAGGACGAAGGTACCAGCCCTGAAAGCTGTTGCTGCTCTTCACCTTCCCTCGGCAGCCTATGCACAGGAACAACAGCACCTGGAATACCTGCTTTCCCAGAGACGTAACTTCTCATCGCTCTCGCTGTCGGCATAGCCTCTTTCTGAAATAGCAAATGTCGGGCAGTTTCTCCCAGAACGAAGGTGCCAGCCCTGAAAGCTGTTGCTGCTCTTCACCTTCCCTCGGCAGCCTATGCACAGGAACAACAGCACTGGGGATACCTGCTTTCCCAGAGACGTAACTTCTCATCGCTCTCGCTGTCGGCATAGCCTCTTTCTGAAATAGCAAATGTCGGGCAGTTTCTCCCAGAACGAAGGTGCCAGCCCTGAAAGCTGTTGCTGCTCTTCACCTTCCCTCGGCAGCCTATGCACAGGAACAACAGCACTGGGGATACCTGCTTTCCCAGAGACGTAACTTCTCATCGCTCTCGCTCTCGGAAGAGCCTCTTTCTGAAATTACAAACGTCAGGCTGTTTCTCCCAGGACGAAGGTGCCAGCCCTGAAAGCTGTTGCTGCTCTTCACCTTCCCTCGGCAGCCTATGCACAGGAACAACAGCACTGGGGATACCTGCTTTCCCAGAGACGTAACTTCTCATCGATCTCGTTCTCGGAAGAGCCTCTTTCTGAAATAGCAAACGTCGGGCTGTTTCTCCCAGAACGAAGGTGCAAGCCCTGAAAGCTGTTGCTGCTCTTCACCTTCCGTCGGCAGCCTATGCACAGGAACAACAGCACTGGGGATACCTGCTTTCCCAGAGACGTAACTTCTCATCGCTCTCGTTCTCGGCAGAGCCTGTTTCTGAAACAGCAAACGTCGGGCTGTTTCTCCCAGGATGAAGATGCCAGCCCTGAAAGCTGTTGCTGCTCTTCACCTTCCCTCGGCAGCCTATGCAATGAAACAACAACTCTGGGGATATCTGCTTTCCCAGAGACGTAAGGTCTCACCGCTCTCGTTCTTGGCAGAGCCTCTTTCTGAAATAGAAAACGTTGGGCTATTTCTCCCAGAACAAAGGTGCCAGCCCTGAAAGCTGTTGCTGATCTTCACCTTCCCTCGGCAGCCTATGCAACGAAACAACAACACTGGGGATACCTGCTTTTTCAGAGACGTAAATTCTCAGCGCTCTCGTTCTCGGCAGAGCCTCTTTCTGAAATAGCAAACGTCGGGCTATTTCTCCCAGGACGAAGGTGCCAGCCCTGAAAGCTGTTGCTGCTCTTCACCTTCCCTCGGCAGCCTATGCACAGGAAAAACAGCACCTGGGATACCTGCTTTCCCAGAGACGTAACTTCTCATCGCTCTCGTTCACGGCAGAGCCTGTTTCTGAAACAGCAAACGTCAGGCTGTTTCTCCCAGGACGAAGGTGCCAGCCCTGAAAGCTGTTGCTGCTCTTCACCTTCCCTCGGCAGCCTATGCAACGAAACAACAACACTGGGGATACCTGCTTTCCCAGAGACGTAAGGTCTCACCTGTCTCGTTCTTGGAAGAGCCTGTTTCTGAAACAGCAAACGTCGGGCAGTTTCTCCCAGGACGAAGGTGCCAGCCCTGAAAGCTGTTCCTGCTCTTCACCTTCCCTCGGCAGCCTATGCACAGGAACAACAGCACTGGGCATACCTGCTTTCCCAGAGACGTAACTTCTCATCGCTCTCGCTCTCGGAAGAGCCTGTTTCTGAAATAGCAAACGTCGGGCTGTTTCTCCCAGGATGAAGGTGCCAGCCCTGAAAGCTGTTGCTGATCTTCACCTTCCCTCGGCAGCCTATGCACAGGAACAACAGCACCTGGGATACCGGCTTTCCCAGAGACGTAACTTCTCATCGCTCTCGTTCACGGCAGAGCCTGTTTCTGAAACAGCAAACGTCAGGCTGTTTCTCCCAGGACGAAGGTGCCAGCCCTGAAAGCTGTTGCTGGTCTTCACCTTCCCTCGGCAGCCTATGCACAGGAACAACAGCACTGGGGATACCTGCTTTCCCAGAGACGTAACTTCTCATCGCTCTCGTTCTCGGCAGAGCCTCTTTCTGAAATAGCAAACGTCGGGCAGTTTCTCCCAGAACGAAGGTGCCAGCCCTGAAAGCTGTTGCTGCTCTTCAACTTCCCTCGGCAGCCTATGCACAGGAACAACAGCACTGGGGATACCTGCTTTCCCAGAGACGTAACTTCTCATCGCTCTCGCTCTCGGAAGAGCCTGTTTCTGAAATAGCAAACGTTGGCCTGTTTCTCCCAGGATGAAGATGCCAACTCTGAAAGCTGTTGCTGATCTTCACCTTCCCTCGGCAGCCTATGCACAGGAACAACAACACTGGGGATACCTGCTTTCCCAGAGACGTAACTTCTCATCGCTCTCGTTCTCGGAAGAGCCTCTTTCTGAAATAGCAAACGTCAGGCTGTTTCTCCCAGAACGAAGGTGCAAGCCCTGAAAGCTGTTGCTGCTCTTCACCTTCCCTCGGCAGCCTATGCACAGGAACAACAGCACCTGGGATACCTGCTTTCCCGGAGACGTAACTTCTCATCGCTCTCGTTCACGGCAGAGCCTGTTTCTGAAACAGCAAACGTCAGGCTGTTTCTCCCAGGACGAAGGTGCCAGCCCTGAAAGCTGTTGCTGCTCTTCACCTTCCCTCGGCAGCCTATGTAATGAAACAACAACACTGGGGATACCTGCTTTCCCAGAGACGTAAGGTCTCACCTGTCTCGTTCTTGGAAGAGCCTGTTTCTGAAACAGCAAACGTCGGGCAGTTTCTCCCAGGACGAAGGTGCCAGCCCTGAAAGCTGTTGCTGCTCTTCACCTTCCCTCGGCAGCCTATGCACAGGAACAACAGCACTGGGGATACCTGCTTTCCCAGAGACGTAACTTCTCATCGCTCTCGTTCTCGGCAGAGCCTGTTTCTGAAATAGCAAACGTCGGGCTGTTTCTCCCAGGATGAAGGTGCCAGCCCTGAAAGCTGTTGCTGATCTTCACCTTCCCTCGGCAGCCTATGCACAGGAACAACAGCACCTTGGATACCGGCTTTCCCAGAGACGTAACTTCTCATCGCTCTCGTTCACGGCAGATCCTGTTTCTGAAACAGCAAACGTCAGGCTGTTTCTCCCAGGACGAAGGTGCCAGCCCTGAAAGCTGTTGCTGGTCTTCACCTTCCCTCGGCAGCCTATGCACAGGAACAACAGCACTGGGGATACCTGCTTTCCCAGAGACGTAACTTCTCATCGCTCTCGTTCTCGGCAGAGCCTCTTTCTGAAATAGCAAACGTCGGGCAGTTTCTCCCAGAACGAAGGTGCCAGCCCTGAAAGCTGTTGCTGCTCTTCACCTTCCCTCGGCAGCCTATGCACAGGAACAACAGCACTGGGGATACCTGCTTTCCCAGAGACGTAACTTCTCATCGCTCTCGCTCTCGGAAGAGCCTGTTTCTGAAATAGCAAACGTCGGGCTGTTTCTCCCAGGATGAAGATGCCAGCCCTGAAAGCTGTTGCTGCTCTTCACCTTCCCTCGGCAGCCTATGCACAGGAACAACAGCACTGGGGATACCTGCTTTCCCAGAGACGTAAGGTCTCACCGCTCTCGCTCTTGGCAGAGCCTCTTTCTGAAATAGAAAACGTCGGGCTGTTTCTCCCAGAACGAAGGTGCAAGCCCTGAAAGCTGTTGCTGATCTTCACCTTCCCTCGGCAGCGTATGCACAGGAACAACAGCACTGGGGATACCTGCTTTCCCAGAGACGTAACTTCTCATCGCTCTCGTTCTCGGCAGAGCCTCTTTCTGAAATAGCAAACGTCGGGCAGTTTCTCCCAGAACGAAGGTGCCAGCCCTGAAAGCTGTTGCTGCTCTTCACCTTCCCTCGGCAGCCTATGCACAGGAACAACAGCTCTGGGGATACCTGATTTCGCAGAGACGTAACTTCTCATCACTCTCGCTCTCGGGAGAGCCTGTTTCTGAAATAGCAAACGTCGGGCTGTTTCTCCCAGGATGAAGGTGCCAGCCCTGAAAGCTGTTGCTGATCTTCACCTTCCCTCGGCAGCCTATGCACAGGAAAAACAGCACCTGGGATACCTGCTTTCCCAGAGACGTAACTTCTCATCGCTCTTGCTCTCGGCAGAGCCTGTTTGTGAAATAGAAAACGTCGGGCTGTTTCTCCCAGGACGAAGGTGCCAGCCCTGAAAGCTGTTGCTGCTCTTCACCTTCCCTCGGCAGCCTATGCACAGGAACAACAGCACTGGGGATACCTGCTTTCCCAGAGAGGTAACTTCTCATCGCTCTCGTTCTCGGCTGAGCCTCTTTCTGAAATAGCAAACGTCGGGCAGTTTCTCCCAGAACGAAGGTGCAAGCCCTGAAAGCTGTTGCTGCTCTTCACCTTCCCTCGGCAGCCTATGCACAGGAACAACAGCACTGGGCATACCTGCTTTCCCAGAGACGTAAGGTCTCACCGCTCTCGTTCTCGTCAGAACCTCTTTCTGAAATTAAAAACGTCGGGCTGTTTAGATCAGGACGAAGGTGCCAGCCCGAAAAGCTGTTGCTGCTCTTCACCTTCCCTCGGCAGCCTATGCACAGGAACAACAGCACTGGGGATACCTGCTTTCCCAGAGACGTAACTTCTCATCGATCTCGTTCTCGGAAGAGCCTCTTTCTGAAATAGCAAACGTCGGGCTGTTTCTCCCAGAACGAAGGTGCAAGCCCTGAAAGCTGTTGCTGCTCTTCACCTTCCGTCGGCAGCCTATGCACAGGAACAACAGCACTGGGGATACCTGCTTTCCCAGAGACGTAACTTCTCATCGCTCTCGTTCTCGGCAGAGCCTGTTTCTGAAACAGCAAACGTCGGGCTGTTTCTCCCAGGATGAAGATGCCAGCCCTGAAAGCTGTTGCTGCTCTTCACCTTCCCTCGGCAGCATATGCACAGAAACAACAACACTGGGGATACCTGCTTTCCCAGAGACGTATATTCTCAGCGCTCTCGTTCTCGGCAGAGCCTGTTTCTGAAATAGCAAACGTCGGGCTGTTTCTCCCAGGACGAAGGTGCCAGCCCTGAAAGCTGTTGCTGCTCTTCACCTTCCCTCGGCAGCCTATGCACAGGAAAAACAGCACCTGGGATACCTGCTTTCCCAGAGACGTAACTTCTCATCGCTCTCGTTCTCGGCAGAGCCTGTTTCTGAAACAGCAAACGTCAGGCTGTTTCTCCCAGGACGAAGGTGCCAGCCCTGAAAGCTGTTGCTGCTCTTCACCTTCCCTCGGCAGCCTATGCAATGAAACAACAACTATGGGGATATCTGCTTTCCCAGAGACGTAAGGTCTCACCGCTCTCGTTCTTGGAAGAGCCTCTTTCTGAAATAGAAAACGTTGGGCTATTTCTCCCAGAACAAAGGTGCCAGCCCTGAAAGCTGTTGCTGCTCTTCACCTTCCCTCGGCAGCCTATGCAACGAAACAACAACACTGGGGATACCTGCTTTTTCAGAGACGTAAGGTCTCACCTGTCTCGTTCTTGGAAGAGCCTCTTTCTGAAATTACAAACATCGGGCAGTTTCTCCCAGAAAGCAGTTGCCAAGCCTGAAAACTGTTGCTGCTCTTCACCTTCCCTCGGCAGCCTATGCACAGGAACAACAGCACTGGGGATACCTGCTTTCCCAGAGACGTAACTTCTCAAAGCTCTCGTTCTCGGAAGAGCCTCTTTCTGAAATAGCAAACGTTGGGCTGTTTCTCCCATAACGAAGTTGCAAGCCCTGAAATCTGTTGCTGCTCTTCACCTTCCCTCGGCAGCCTATGCACAGGAAAAACAGCACCTGGGATACCGGCTTTCCCAGAGACGTAACTTCTCATTGCTCTCGTTCTCGGCAGAGCCTCTTTCTGAAATTAAAAACGTCGGGCTGATTCTCCCATAAAAAAGGTGCCAGCCCTGAAAGCTGTTGCTGCTCTTCACCTTCCCTCGGCAGCCTATGCAATGAAACAACAACTATGGGGATATCTGCTTTCCCAGAGACGTAAGGTCTCACCGCTCTCGTTCTTGGCAGAGCCTCTTTCTGAAATAGAAAACGTTGGGCTATTTCTCCCAGAACAAAGGTGCCAGCCCTGAAAGCTGTTGCTGCTCTTCACCTACCCTCGGCAGCCTATGCAACGAAACAACAACACTGGGGATACCTGCTTTCCCAGAGACGTAAATTCTCAGCGCTCTCGTTCTCGGCAGAGCCTCTTTCTGAAATAGCAAACGTCGGGCTGTTTCTCCCAGGATGAAGGTGCCAGCCCTGAAAGCTGTTGCTGCTCTTCACCTTCCCTCGGCAGCCTATGCACAGGAACAACAGCACTGGGGATACCTGCTTTCCCAGAGACGTAACTTCTCAAAGCTCTCGTTCTCGGAAGAGCCTCTTTCTGAAATAGCAAACGTCGGGCTGTTTCTCCCAGAACGAAGGTGCCAGCCCTGAAAGCTGTTGCTGCTCTTCACCTTCCCTCGGCAGCCTATGCACAGGAACAACAGCACTGGGGATACCTGCTTTCCCAGAGACGTAAATTCTCATAGCTCTCGTTCTCGGCAGAGCCTGTTTCTGAAACAGCAAACGTCGGGCTGTTTCTCCCAGGATGAAGATGCCAGCCCTGAAACCTGTTGCTGCTCTTCACCTTCCCTCGGCAGCATATGCACAGGAACAACAACACTGGGGATACCTGCTTTCCAGAGACGTAACTTCTCATTGCTCTCGTTCGCGGCAGAGCCTCTTTCTGAAATTAAAAATGTCGGGCTGATTCACCCATAAAATGGTGCCAGCCCTGAAAGCTGTTGCTGCTCTTCACCTTCCCTCGGCAGCCTATGCAATGAAACAACAACTCAGGGGATATCTGCTTTCCCTGAGACGTAAGGTCTCACCGCTCTCGTTCTTGGCAGAGCCTCTTTCTGAAATAGAAAACGTTGGGCTATTTCTCCCAGAACAAAGGTGCCAGCCCTGAAAGCTGTTGCTGCTCTTCACCTTCCCTCGGCAGCCTATGCAACGAAACAACAACACTGGGGATACCTGCTTTTTCAGAAACGTAAATTCTCAGCGCTCTCGTTCTCGGCAGAGCCTCTTTCTGAAATAGCAAACGTCGGGCTGTTTCTCCCAGGACGAAGGTGCCAGCCCTGAAAGCTGTTGCTGCTCTTCACCTTCCATCGGCAGCCTATGCAACGAAACAACAGCACTGGGGATACCTGCTTTCCCAGAGACGTAACTTCTCATCACTCTCATTCTCGGCAGAACCAGTTTCTGAAATTAAAAACGTCAGGCTGATTCTCCCAGGACGAAGATGCCAGCCCTGAAAGCTGTTGCTGCTCTTCACCTTCCCTCGGCAGCCTATGCACAGGAACAACAGCACTGGGGATACCTGCTTTCCCAGAGACGTAAGGTCTCACCGCTCTCGCTCTTGGCAGAGCCTCTTTCTGGAATAGCAAACGTCGGGCTGTTTCTCCCAGGACGAAGGTGCCAGCCCTGAAAGCTGTTGCTGCTCTTCACCTTCCCTCGGCAGCCTATGCACAGGAACAACAGCACTGGGGATACCTGCTTTCCCAGAGACGTAACTTCTCATTGCTCTCGTTCACGGCTGAGCCTGTTTCTGAAACAGCAAACGTCAGGCTGTTTCTCCCAGGACGAAGGTTCAAGCCCTGAAAGCTGTTGCTGCTCTTCACCTTCCCTCGGCAGCCTATGCAACGAAACAACAACACTGGGGATACCTGCTTTCCCAGAGACGTAAGGTCTCACCGCTCTCGTTATTGGAAGACCCTCTTTCTGAAATAGCAAACTTCGGGCTGTTTCTCCCAGAACGAAGGTTCAAGCCCTGAAAGCTGTTGCTGCTCTTCACCTTCCCTCGGCAGCCTATGCACAGGAACAACAGCACTGGGGATACCTGCTTTCCCAGAGACGTAACTTCTCATCGCTCTCATTCTCGGCAGAGCCTGTTTCTGAAACAGCAAACGTCGGGCTGTTTCGCCCAGGATGAAGATGCCAGCCCTGAAAGCTGTTGCTGCTCTTCACCTTCCCTCGGCAGCCTATGCACAGGAACAACAGCACTGGGGATACCTGCTTTCCCAGAGACGTAAGGTCTCACCGCTCTCACTCTTGGCAGAGCCTCTTTCTGGAATAGCAAACGTCGGGCTGTTTCTCCCAGGACGAAGGTGCCAGCCCTGAAAGCTGTTGCTGATCTTCACCTTCCCTCGGCAGCCTATGCACAGGAACAACAGCACTGGGGATACCTGCTTTCCCAGAGACGTAACTTCTCATTGCTCTCGTTCACGGCTGAGCCTGTTTCTGAAACAGCAAACGTCAGGCTGTTTCTCCCAGGACGAAGGTTCAAGCCCTGAAAGCTGTTGCTGCTCTTCACCTTCTCTCGGCAGCCTATGCAACGAAACAACAACACTGGGGATACCTGCTTTCCCAGAGACGTAAGGTCTCACCGCTCTCGTTATTGGAAGAGCCTCTTTCTGAAATTACAAACGTCGGGCTGTTTCTCCCAGAAAGAAGGTGCAAGCCCTGAGAGCTGTTGTTGCTGCTCTTCACCTTCCCTCGGCAGCCTATGCACAGGAACAACAGCACTGGGGATACCTGCTTTCCCAGAGACGTAACTTCTCATCGCTCTCGTTCTCGGAAGAGCCTCTTTCTGAAATTACAAACGTCGGGCTGTTTCTCCCAGAACGAAGGTTCAAGCCCTGAAAGCTGTTGCTGCTCTTCACCTTCCCTCGGCAGCCTATGCACAGGAACAACAGCACTGGGGATACCTGCTTTCCCAGAGACGTAACTTCTCATCGCTCTCATTCTCGGCAGAGCCTGTTTCTGAAACAGCAAACGTCGGGCTGTTTCTCCCAGGATGAAGATGCCAGCCCTGAAAGCTGTTGCTGCTCTTCACCTTCCCTCGGCAGCCTATGCACAGGAACAACAGCACTGGGGATACCTGCTTTCCCAGAGACGTAACTTCTCATCGCTCTCGTTCTCAGCAGAGCCTGTTTCTGAAATAGCAAACGTCAGGCTGTTTCGCCCCGAATAAAGGTGCCAGCCCTGAAAGCTGTTGCTGGTCTTCACCTTCCCTCGGCAGCCTATGCACAGGAACAACAGCACTGGGGATACCTGCTTTCCCAGAGACGTAACTTCTCATCGCTCTCGTTCTCGGCAGAGCCTCTTTCTGAAATAGCAAACGTCGGGCTGTTTCTCCCAGAACGAAGGTGCCAGCCCTGAAAGCTGTTGCTGCTCTTCACCTTCCCTCGGCAGCCTATGCACAGGAACAACAGCACCTGGGATACCTGCTTTCCCAGAGACGTAACTTCTCATCGCTCTCGTTCACGGCAGAGCCTCTTTCTGAAACAGCAAACGTCGGGCTGTTTCTCCCAGGACAAAGGTGCCAGCCCTGAAAGCTGTTGCTGCTCTTCACCTTCCCTCGGCAGCCTATGCAACGAAACAACAACACTGGGGATACCTGCTTTCCCAGAGACGTAAGGTCTCACCTGTCTCGTTCTTGGAAGAGCCTCTTTCTGAAATTACAAACGTCGGGCATTTTCTCCCAGGACGAAGGTGCCAGCCCTGAAAGCTGTTGCTGCTCTTCACCTTCCCTCGGCAGCCTATGCACAGGAACAACAGCACTGGGGATACCTGCTTTCCCAGAGACGTAACTTCTCATCGCTCTCGTTCTCAGCAGAGCCTGTTTCTGAAATAGCAAACGTCAGGCTGTTTCTCCCCGAATAAAGGTGCCAGCCCTGAAAGCTGTTGCTGGTCTTCACCTTCCCTCCACAGCCTATGCATAGGAACAACAGCACTGCGGATGCCTGCTTTCCCAGAGCCGTAAATTCTCATCGCTCTCGTTCTCGGCAGAGCCTCTTTCTGAAATAGCAAACGTCGGGCTGTTTCTCCCAGGACGAAGGTGCCAGCCCTGAAAGCTGTTGCTTCTCTTCACCTTCCCTCGGCAGCCTATGCACAGGAATAACAGCACTGCGGATACCTGCTTTCCCAGAGACGTAAATTCTCATCCCTCTCGTTCTCGGCAGAGCCTCTTTCTGAAATAGCAAACGTCGGGCTGTTTCTCCCAGAACGAAGGTGCCAGCCCTGAAAGCCGTTGCTGCTCTTCACCTTCCCTCCACAGCCTATGCATAGGAACAACAGCACTGCGGATACCTGCTTTCCCAGCGCCGTAAATTCTCATCGCTCTCGTTCTCGGCAGAGCCTCTTTCTGAAATAGCAAACGTCGGGCTGTTTCTCCCAGGACGAAGGTGCCAGCCCTGAAAGCTGTTGCTGATCTTCAACTTCCCTCGGCAGCCTATGCA